>NC_085119.1:10560833-10875416 GCF_030269925.1 Bombyx mori
CTTTGATAATGTTACACCTGAGATATCAATCTTTAATTAAATCCCAATTTATAGATAATGAAGTTCAATGACATCAAAGACAAAATAAGGTCAGCTATCTATTATTTCAGCTTATCACAATTGGTTCTACTATTTTATAGATATCTATGCGATCGTCATAAGATGAAATTTCAATAAATAATTAAACTAAATAAGTCTGGTTATAATCTATGCTCTAAAAAGTTTTGTATTTTTGGTACATAATAAAAAGTTTATTGAAAGGAAAGAACGCCTTAAGAAGTTTCACTTCAAAAAGCAATCCAATATGTAGGTATTCAATCGAATATCCTTTGTTAAAGCGTTGTCAAATGGACAAAAAAAAACAGTAACATAGTCTTTATTACAACTATGCCTAAAGTATATTTTTATTTTGTCACCTAGGAACATATTATCCCATATATGTAAATTACCATTCCATATTCACAGTTTCTGTTTTCGCGGCATATTTACGCAACACATACCCCGCGAATAAAGAGCTTTTAGTGTACATACTTATTGATCTTTTAACAGTGAAGTGTTGGAGTCGATCGCACATCGTTGGTAAATTTTGTTACGTTTCAGGAAAATCAATAAGCAAGACGAACACAGACGAAATAAAATACTCACTAAGAGAACAAAACTACGGTGCTATAATACAGAAGGCTTACGCTTTCGCAAGTAAATCATTGCTGGAGCTACTACTCAAAGAATACGATCTGATGGGTCGATTGAAGTCTGTCAAAAACTACTTCCTAATGAGCCAGGGCGATTTCATTGTGCAATTTATGGATGCGACCGATCAGGAGTTATCGAAGAAGATAGACGACATTATACCCTCCAAGTTGGAGTCACTTCTTGGACTTTGTCTTAGGTACAGTTTTATTTTTTTATTTTCCTATTTTGCAAACTTTACTAAAAAAAAAGCGCCTGTTTAATTTTACGTTTCCTTGTTACCCGGTTCGTTCCAAATTTGCTTTGTTAACTTTTGTATCTGTAAGACATTAGCTCCGAATTAAATAATTGTATTAATTGTGCAACAATCCAAACAGTGTTTTTTTCTTTTTTGCTAAATTTTGCAATTAAGATTTTTTAAGATTATCGCATCAGAATATTCTATTATATTATTCCCGCGGTCTTCTTTTTTGAGAACTGTACATAATGTATAGTTAGAATAAACAGCCTAGGTTAATGAAACTGTATTCTCTACAGGCTCTCCGCTGCCAGTCATGATCCATATAATGAAGACATGAGAGTTGAACTCCTTCCGTACGATCTGCAGTTCCAAATGTTCAAAATCCTATCCATAGAAACAGAAGAGGAGGAAGGTACCTATAATATTTAAAAATAGAGATAAATAAAATAAATATATAAATACTTGTATGAGAAACATCAAATTGTTTGCATTATTCGCGCGTTAGCCGTCGCACGTACATGGTTCTATGATATAAGTCATCCCTAAAGGGCCAAAAACGACTACTAAGTTTCACCACAATCGTATGTATAGCTTGGAAACGCATAGAGGACTAAACATACAAAACGTTTTTTGTTGTAAACCCGAATATAATATAAAAATGAAAATCACTGTTGAAATACTGCTACTATTAAAAATAATAAAAAAATTTATTGAAGAATTTACTTTATTCATTTAATTGCACAACATACAAAATGTATCTACTAGATTCATTTAAATTGTTTATTCTTAAGATAATTAATATGAATATTATGTTTGAAAAAAGTCGTAACATCAAAAGTTCCAGCAGATGTTCATTGTACGGTATAAAAATATTAGTTTTATTGTCGCTATAAAGAGAAAATAGGCGAATATGTTTGTTTTATATATATATCGAATAATATTATTTTTTCTATCTTGAATATTTATCTAAATTGTTTAATATTTCAGAATACAAACACAACAAAGATTGTCCTCCGTTGACTGGCATAGAGACATTCTCGTTCGGCATGGAGGTGAAGTGGCCGGTGTCCTTAGTGCTCAACCACAAGGCCATCGCTTGCTATCAGATGATATTCAGACATCTCTTCTATTGTAAGCACGTCGAGAGACTACTTTGCAAGTTTGTATTCCGTTTTAGATCTATACTATCATAAAACTGTAACAATAGTCTGTAAGTTTTACAAAGATATATTGACTAAAACAAAAAAAATGAACAATTCAAAAATCAATTGTCTATCAACTCGTGGCTACTGGTATACATAGCAGAGATTGTGCCATGAATCATACATGCCGCATAAATGTAGGACAAAATTAATTGCACAATAAATTAACAACATATTTTTATGAAATCAAACCTCAAAGTTATTCTTACAAAATTACCTTCCATTTTGTTAAGGTTGCTAAGCAATAATGGGCTCCGGTTTCAGAAGATATTTTATTTTAATAAAATTATTAATACTTCGGACCTCGTCTCTTGAGGTATACTGCGACGTTTCGGTCGCTGTATGTTACTCTACAAGCACAGTAACAAACAGGCTACGTGATATTCACAAGTGCTCCTCACGAGTGGCCCCAAACCTAATCTATGACTTTTGGTCCTCACCTATCTCACGGTCTTGTAGTCTTATTTTTTTAAACTTTTTTTTTGCCCTTGTAGGCAGACTAGCGTACGGTCCACCTGATGGTGAGTGATTACCGTCGCCCATGGACTTCAGCAATGCCAAGGGTAGAGCCAAGCCGCTGCCTACCGTTAGTCTCTCATGCTGTCTTCGATTTACTTAACTATCACAATAAAAAAAGTATATACTATCTATATGTAAAGATACTATATTTTTTATAGTACTTTTGTACAGCATTCTATAGCTCCTATGTAATCATATAGATGGCGCTGTCGATAATGGTGACATGCATTGCATATTGTAGGGTTGACGTCTGCCATGTTCGGACATATTGTTACTTTGTTGGTATTAAATTGCATAATTATTATAAGGAATTAAGAGTGGTGGATTTTAAATGTCGTTTCTTCGTTTTCACGTGAGATACCTATTATAGGTTTGCAATGTGATTGTACTGTTACTGTTACTGTTGTGTACTTTTTAAGTTATTAAAATAATAAAATCTTTGTTTTCAGAGCAACGCCATGCTTAGTTACTTAGTTTAGTTAAACTTACAATTCCTGTTTATAATTCCTAGTAAATTAAATAGAAAAAGTATTTTTTTAAGGGATTTTATGACCTGGTAACTAATACTTTTAAGTCATGTCTTATTTTAATTAATATTCTTAATTTTATGAAAAATGATAATATGGAATGAAATGAAATGAAGATGATTAATTTGAGACATTAATCAACTGGGATAAAATTAAATGAAATGAGATGATATGGGATGAAATATAATCTCAGTAAAATGGTGCCAGTCGTTTACTGAGATTTTTTTAGTGGACTTTTTGGAGGAACCCGAGAAGTTATGTCCAGCAGCTTTGTTTCATTTTCCCACATTTGTGCACTTTCACAGATATTAAACAGTTAATAAACCACCGTTATTACACATTTAAACCTGAAGAAACACTAAATAGACAAAATAAAACAAATCACACAACTTCACTCCTCGCGTTCCCGCCAAAAAGTCCCGGAAAAGTATTATATATATATATATATGTTTTCCGTGGCACAAAAGCTAATCGTTGTCGCTTGATCAATTTTCCCTCGGTGCGCCAGGGTGTGGCTGTACAACAAGGTGGTGAAGCGGTTCTCGGAGGCCCGCCTGTACGCGGACGCGTTCGCTCTGCGCCAGCGGATGCTGAGCTGCATCCAGCACCTGCAGTACTACATGTGCGTCGAGGTCATCGAACCCTCCTGGTGCCAGCTCATACAAAGTCTAGATAAGGTAGGTGATCGTTTACATATCGACGCTTGAAAGGCAAACGTGACTAAGCGACAATAACTGCTTTATACATAAATGATAGGCAATAACCATATTCGACGCGCAAAAAAAAAATATTTCTAGGTCTATTAAAATCATTTCAATCCTACAGATAGATTCGTTAAACTAGATTTTTTTTCAGGTATTTCAACTTTAAATTAGTCTCCTGTAAAGTTCACGCATTGTCGCTTAGTCACGTTTGCCTTTCAAGCGTCGATATTTTTAAATGTCAACATGTCATGTTTTAGTGGTGGTAGGACCTGTTGTGAGTCCGCGCGGGTAGGTACCACCGCCCTGCCTATTTCTGCCGTGAAGCAGTAATGCGTTTCGGTCTGAAGGGTAGGGCAGCAGTTGTAACTATACTGAAATCTTAGAACTGTATCTCAAGGTGGGTGGCGCATTTACGTTGTAGATGTCTATGGGTTCCAGTAACCACTTAACACCAGGTGTGCTGTGAGCTCGTCGATCCATCTAAGCAATAAAAAATAAAACAAAAGAGTAATCGATTCGGGTTGCTTTTTTCTATTGCTTAAATGGTTGGACGAGCTCTCACGGCCCACCTGATGTTAAGTGGTTACCGGAGCCCATAGACATCTACAACGTAAATGACGCCGCCCACCTTGAAACATACGTTGAAAGGTCACACTTTTAACAGTACAACGGCTGCCCGGCCTTCAAACCGAAACGCATTACTGCTTCACGGCAGAAATAGTCGAGGTGGTGGTACGTACCCGTGCGAACTCACAAGAAATCCTACCACCAGTAATTACGCAAATTATCATTTTGCGGGTTTCATTTTTATTACAAGATGTTATTCCTTCACCCTGCAAGTCAATCGTGAACATTTGTTAAATACGTATTTCATTGGAAAAATCGCTCAACACGAATGCACCGGACGTCTTATCCTTTAGGCCACGACGACTTCTTCGACGAGTTTTGATCTAATATTATATATGGCGTGGTTGTTTATTTGTCATTGTAGTCTAAAGGATAAGGATAAAGATGCCTAATGTATCCGTGTCAAACAATGCGACTATGCTGGTGTTCAAATCCCGCAGAATGGCACCAATTTGTCCAAATATATACTTAATAATAGGTTGGGGAAAAGTCTTTTCGCATTATAGTATGTATGAACTTGTAATTAAAGCTCTTTGGCTATACTATTTGTATCTGGCTGGTTTTTGTATCATTAAAAGTTTAAATTTTAAAGAAGATAATTCCAAATTCATATTAGGAAAATGTGTGATTTTTATTTATTTTTTGTACTGTCAAGATGAATGAATCTAATAAAGAAATTCAATACATTTTAAAAAATTTCTACAAAAAAGGTAAAAATGCAACGCAAGCCGCGAAACAAAATTAGCGATGTTTATAGACCTAGTAAAATACTAATTTATTATGCACAGAACCTAGTGCAGTGCCTGTGAGAGTAGCACAAATTTGGTTTTAGCGTTTTCAATCCGGAAATTTTGATGTCAAAGATGCATGTCGCTCTGGTTGCAGAACACTAAATTCCTTAGTACAAATTATCTCCCTAAACTGTATTACTCTACGATAGCTGATTGAAATCATGGTGCTTTGAATAGTACCTAGGACTACTTCGGCTTAGAATAGATAAACAAACAACATTCAATGGAATTATGGAGTCTTTATTACAAGATATATTATTACTAATTAACAAAATACAATCAATAATCAGATTCTACAAAATAATCAAGTTTAATCTATTCTAATTGATGTCCCATAAAAACATCGATGACAATCAAGAAAATGTGCATTTTCGTTTTTTAATACTTGTTTTAAAACAACAACAAAAAAAGCGTAATTAATGTATATAAATATAAAGTAAAAAAACGTAAAGTATCAAATGGAATATTCTTTAGTATTAATTGCGTTGCGATTCAATGGCTAATAATACTTTCTTCAGAGTTGCCTCGAGACTCTCAATTTTATTTTCGTACATCGAAAGCTTATCATCGAATTCGGTTATCTTTGTTTTATTACTAATCACTAGCTTTGCGTTTTTGACAATTTTACGATCCAGCCTATAGTTTTGACAGCGCTCGAAACAACACCCCCCGCTCCTTTCAAGGTCTTTGTCATCGGCGTGCGGTATCTCAATTATATTGTTTTGATTTGGTTTAACAAGTATTTTATATTTCGGCAGGAAATGGGGAAACAAACAAATCCTCTTTGCAAAGGATTTCGTAAAAAAGGTTTTAGGTTTGATGAGATTTAAGTTTTGAATGTTGAACGGCAGCAACGACCAACACTTTGATGGTCGTGAATGGGTTTTCGCGCTACCGATAAGCACGCTCTCGATATAAGAAATAAGTTTAATTCGAGAAATATGCCCTACTAATTCGGCATCTGCCCTAATTTCTTGTGTGTCACTAACCGCAAGACCGTTGAGTAAATTAAAAAGCACAATGGGTATCATGAAAACGAACACGATGAATATAATGTGACTCGTTAAGGGATATGTACTGAATTTTATGGAAGATGCATCGAATTCTCCAGTTAACATGACGATGGTCTTAAATAAAGATCTACCAGGATCTTCGAAGAAATCTTCTTCTTCCTCCTCTTTACCGACTGTGTTGGGGTCTGGTGCTCGCTGATCTTCTTCATTTTCTTGCCTGAATAGTGTGTAGAAACTTAACGCAAAAGCTATTATGAGAATGCAATACCAAAGTAAAAATTTGAAGAAATTCCACGAAACCGTTTTCAACATGACGATGTTAGTTGACAGTGTCGGAAACTGTCCAATTAGTAGAACTAATTCGGCTGATGATAACAAAATTGCAACCGCTGAAAGTTGCTGCTTCGTCGACTCTGTAGCCGATTTAGAAAACACTATCCAAATCGTCACAAAAATAAGACCGATTTCCATCCAATTTTCAATGCTCTGTAAATATCTTGTCGGTGATAGTAAAAGTTGAAATAATTCCCTGATCAATAGCAAAACCACACCAATAATAACACCGACATGTGTGATAACGTTTAACGCCTCAAAAGAGTCTCGTTGCTTCTTTTCAGCGCCGTATCCCAAAATAATATAGAGAATTAAACATAACCACAAAAAGGAATAAAACGTTATGTTCGCAAAAAAAAGACAGCTTATTCTTTGCCATTTTAAATAAAGAAAACTTGTTATCACCGGGTGTTTTAGCAATGGTCGTAATTCTTCATTTCGTGTCATGTATAACAAAGCATCAGTTTCGGGTGCTAATATAGTATCATACTCTTTAACGTTATTGTTAGTATTGTCGATTAATGGCACTTTACAAAGTTCGTTTTCTAGCGAATTATTTGGATAAACTAGGAAACTGTATTTCATGTGTATTTCATAATCGTCATTGCTTGGTCTTTCGTTGTTCGTTGTGACACATTCATCCAAGAATGCTTCCAATGTTTTAGCATTAATATCTGCGAGTGGTGGTTCGTCGAACGAGTTACGCAATCCTATGCAAGCCCCGTTTCTAAGTAGTTCCAGGACAGTTTTATTATCACCGTTTCTTGCAGCATAGTGAAGGGCCGTGTTATTTTTCATATCCATATGATTAACATTAATGTCCATTTTAGGATGATTGAGTAATAGTCGCAAACATTCATCAAAATTAACATTAGGGATATTTATAGATGAGCGCCTTCCTTTTATAGTAATTTGCACTAGAGATTCCGAATTAACTGGATCGAACAAAGTCGACTCATTATCCATGAACATTTTAACAATTTTGTAATATCCGTTTTGACACGCCAACGCAATCGGTCTGCTCGTATTACTGGAACAAGTTGCGTTAGGATCCGCCCCATATCTTAATAAAGTACTGACTGCTTTTTCAAAACCTTTCTCTGTTGCTAGTTGTAACATAGTATTCATACCATTGTTGACCGGCAATATTTTACGATGTTCGTTTTTGTTAGCAAGTTTTAGAAAATCTCTTATAAAGTTGTCCTCTTCGTGTCTGCTTAAATATGAGAATAATTTATCAGAGTCTACAATTTCAGGGTCTTGAGTAGTCGAATCAAACTTTGCTTCTAGATACGGGAAAGCTTCTTTTAAATAATCGCGAGCAGTTTTACCCCTTCTATCTTTGTACGTGTCTATGTCAATAGCGTGCTTTGCATAGTCAATAATTAGTGTGATAACTCTTTCTAGGCCTTGTTTCGCTGCACTATAAATAGGAGTTACACCCTTAAGGTCTGGTGAATTTGCATTACATCCAGCTTTTAGAAGTAGTTCAATCATATCTTCATATATTGTTAATTCGTGTTCACGGGCATCGTCTAGTTCTTCAATTTGTTTGACGGCCATCAATATCGCGGTGTTCCCCCTACTTTTAACGTTAACATCAATTCGGTCGTCTTCTAAAAGGGCCGCAAGTGCGTCTATGTTGCCATTTTCGACAGCAAAGTGTATGGGTGCGGCAGAATGTGTAACGTTCACTTTGTTCACTTCTACTTGATATTGTAATAGTAATTTGACGAATTCTAATTTGTTTCTGTCGGATACAGCCACTTCGAGGCATGTTTTGTAATCAGGATATTCATAAACATGTTCGAGATCAACATTAGCTTCGGTAACGAGTTTCTTGAACTTCGCGTAGTCGTTATTCTGAAGGGCCTTGTTCAACAGCTCTTGGGGATCGGTTCCAAATAAAGAGCTGTTTCTTGATAATTGCTTCGGCTTCATTTCGTAATTATCACGTGACATGATTTACCGGCATCTGGAAACAAAACAAAAACGGTGTGTTATTACGAAACCACAATTTGCTGATTGAATCGGTTTTATTTCAATTACACGTAGTACGTTAAACGTAGCTTGCACTATTATTTCATTAAAACGCGTACGTATAGTAAAAAGGTAATGGGTATATTTTTCGGAAACTAAAATTGGTTGCGTATGCCTAATCTTGGATAGATCTTAATATCGCCACAGCTGTTCGTGTTTATTCAATTAAAAACGTTTAATGATTATGTAAACGTACGTGTGAACTACTTAGGATCGAAAACGGACACCAGTTTACATCGTTAATCATGTTAATCTTTACGTCTATTAACAGTTCTTCGGCTTTTAGAATTTTGTGCGCCGTTGCGTAAATATTTGTAAGTATAGTTTTTACATTCAACGTTAATTGCGTTATTCCAATTTAAATTATATCTTATACCTTTAAACGAGCAATTCTTGTATATTAATATATATGTATATAATCTGAATCTCGGAAACGGCTCCAACGATTTTCATAAAATTTAGTTTAAAGGGGATTTCGGGGGCGATAAATCATTCTAGCTACGATTTATTTTCAGAAAATGTTGTTTTATTCGTGTTTTCAATAATCAACTCTTCCCGACTTCTATTGGCGAATAATAAAACTATTTTTCTTAATTAAGGGCAACTAACCGCTTTAAAGACACAAGATGGCGTTATCAAAAAAAATCGGTCATCATCTTGTATGTAACAGTGTTACGACTGATTGATAAACGACGAACATCACATCATCTTATGTGATATGAGACATGATATCATCTTAAGTGATAACGACAAGGCATAAAATTACTTCGAGGGGTGAAAGGCTTTGGTTTAAGCGACATTTCTCTTAATACGTGACATTTACTATTTATCTTTATAATTAAAGGTTCGTTTTGTTTGGTGTTAGCATCAACAATGCGATGTTTTTAAATGTACTTTAATTAAGTTTACCCCATTCAAATAGCTAAAGAAGTTTTTTGTTATGATATTTTTTCCAAATTTTATACTTTAAATAACTCTCCTGTAATGTGCCGAAATGTCACTTAAACCAAATAGTCTTTCACCCCCGACTTAAACAATAGATGTGTATCTAATTGAAAGGGAGTAGGCGTATTGGACACATTCACATATAGATTTTATTGATGCAAGCTTTGTCGACATTATTGGAATCTATCAATTTATTTAAATATTAATCTCTCAAAGATCAAACGGATACCTCAAGATCTACTAGATCCAATTCCACTGAAAATTTATTAAATTTTTTATTACAAAGCTTGATAAAAGAATTTGAAACCTATATTTACTGTTCAATTAATGAGAAGAACGTTTTATTAAATTATAATATATGTCCGCAGATCCAAATATTTTTTAATTAGCTGTCCTCAACTTTGTCTTGTATTTATATCAAAGTGAAAAACATATAAAATTAGTAGAATACCTAACCGCTTTAAAGACACAACAAGATGGCGTTATCAAAAAAAAAAACCGAGCAAAGCTCGGTCATCGTCTACTTTAGTATAACCAAGGTAATGTCACATTCAATAAAAGTACACCCAACATTGCTTTATTTAATGTACTCTTACATTAATTTCCTTGTGACTACTGGTTGTACTGGAACCTATTGGCTAATGGCGTCAGAACGTGTAGTAAGAGCGCGTTAGTGTGCACCGCTGTGTATTTTTACTGAGAAGCTACTTTTTCCTACTTAATCGCTGGTAGCCTTTTTTGCTTAGTTGGGTGGACGAGCTCACGGCCCATCTGGTGTTAAGTGGTTACCGGGGCACATCTACAACGTAAATGTCGCCATCCACCTTGAGACATGAGTTCTAAAGTCTTACTATATTTACAACGGGTGCCCCAACCTTCAAATCGAAACTCATTACTGCTTCACGGCAGAAATGGGCAGGGTGGTAGTACCTACCCGTGCGGGCTCACAAGAGGTCCTACCGCCAGTAAAAGCCTCGGGGGACTATTCCAGCTACGCGTGGATCTGGCTCAGCCTGAGAAGCTGATAAGCAATCGGACTTCATTGAATCGGAACCGAGATTCCATTGAATGATCTCATGTTTCAATAGAAACGTTGTGGATTCTGGGAATCGATCAAGTTCGTTCGACTTATCTACGCAATACAATCTTAAAAATTCATAGAAAGGCTTATTACTAAGAAAAAATAGTATGTGACTAATAATTAAAGGGCAATCACTCTTCTCCATAGTGCCATAAAATTAATGCAGCGCGCGCGTTCTCTATGCCTCTCGTTAGAATGCAGTTGGATAAGTTCACTAATTTACCGTTTAGTTACTTGAAAACAGAACCTTAACGTTCACTGCATAGTAATCAAATCGTAAAACATGATGGTATCAATTAAAAAGTACACTTTGTTTAGTAGTATCACGGACTAATTATTTTCCGAGTGCTGATCAAAAGTCGGAGTTCCGAACATCAGGATATACGGGCAGTGTTGTTTTAAAAAATTTGCAACCAGAAAACCCGCACTTTGTATTTACTTTAAATATAACCTTTGTTTGATTCTATTAGTTTGCTTATGTATCGCGTAATGCTTACACAAACTCTGATAAATGTAGTTTAAGTATTTAAAACTCTTTATTAAAACCGTTTGATTTGCATTGATCAACCCTAACCTTATTTAAAATTTGAATTATTAAAAACAAATTGTAATCTATCTATCTATCTATAATATATATAAAAATGAATTGCTGTTCGTTAGTCTCGCTAAAACTCGAAAACTCGATCGAATAAAAATAACAATTTTGTTTTTCCTTTGATGCGTCCCCCGTCGGACGGATTCCTTTTGTTTGTGTTAAGTTTATTTTATACAAAAGTTTAGGTCTTTTATTTATCGATTGAGGCACTACGAAGTCTGCCGGGTCAGCTAGTTTATTTAATAAATGAAATTTCTATCGTGGTTTTCTATAGCCATTTATAAAGTAAATTGACTCTATGCTAGGCAAAATAAGTATAATATACGAGTATACCAATTTCTAGGATCCCATTCTGTCTAGAAACATTAAAGCAAGTTCTGCTTTAATAATATTTGATCTTATAGAGACAACGTATGAAAATTTTAAATTTACAGAATAAAATTAACCATTACATTTGTTCCTCCCGTAAGATTACGTCAAACTTTGTACATAAATTCCAGAAAATTTTATTGGAATACATACGTCAAATTGAAAATAAAAACAAATGTAATTTTCATGCTATGCATCATCGTTAGATCTGTGAGAGCGAGCATAAGGTATTTGAATAAAATCGTTCGAATTTAAAATACTGGCCTTTGAATTCGGCGTGACGGAATAATTCAGATATTCCTCTATGGATTAGTTCGCCACGGTTGTCGGACCACTTAGGATAATATTTGTTTTCGGATTTGCCATGAATACACTGTGACTAACTTTTACCTTGAATACGAACGGCTTTATTTCATTATTCAGTATTAAGTTAACATATTCTTTGCACGGTTCAAACCTTTTAGATTTGATTTAGGTTTCGTAACGCATAGCGAAGGATGACTTGATCTTTTATTTATTTATTTTTTATTGCTTAGATGGGTGGACGAGCTCACAGCCCACCTGGTGTTAAATGGTTACTGGAGCCCATAGACATCTACAACGTAAATGCGCCACCCACCTTGAGATATAAGTTCTAAGGTCTCAAGTATAGTTACAGTAGTAGTGATCTATAACACCAGTAATCTGACAATGTGATTAACTTACATTAAAGCACATGAGTGAGCGATTCTATCAGTATTGTTGACGGTTTCGTAAATAAGTAACAATTTTATGTCTTTCTAAGCTAGGATTTTAACATCAGGAAACAATTGTAGCGATTTGCATATGACCGGAACGTAACTAGACAGCGAATCAGTTTACATGTTTTGTATCTCAGAATAGCAGTGCACGTTCAAAATAAATTCGAAACTAACAAAGAGTTTACGCCAGACAATGGCTGTGTTTGCCCATCGGAACGCTATGATATAGTCCACATGTTAGTCCGGTCGATGCGATTCGCGCTACACATTCTACGCCTTTCAATAAAATCCGCTTTCTATAGAACTTACAATTATTACCTACCACGATTCCGGTATTTTATTTCTATCGTTATCTATACTAATATTATAAAGCTGAAGAGTTTGTTTGTTTGAACGCGCTAATCTCAAGAACTACTGGTCCGATTTGAAAAATTCTTTCAGTGTTAGATAACCCATTTATTTATTGAGGAAGGCTATAGGCTATATAACATCGCGGTAAGACCAATACAAGTGGAGCACCAATAAAAAATGTTTCAAAATAGGGGTTTAAATAGCTCCTTAACATTCTATAATTCAAAAATATTTTCATTTTCTACGTAAATGAAGTTGGGGGTAAAATTTTGCGTTATGTCAAAGTAACTATTTCACGCGGACGGAGTCGCGGGCAAAAGCTAATAACCTATATGTGTGTAATATGCCTATACCAGTATTTAATAAAGGTTTTAAACATCTATTTTACGTTAAACACAACACAGGAAGGTTAAAAGTGAGGCCGTTTACAAGATCTTATTCGTTTCACGTACAAAAATGTTCCACTAAAAAAACCAACGTACGCCCGTATTTTTTGTCTCGGGTATATAACAATAATTGTCAATTTTATTGGAAAACAGATTGCTTGTGCATGTGGGAAACTGTATTATTTAAAAAGTAAGAAAGATATACATTGAAATTGCAAGTTGATTTTGTATATTACTGTTTTTATTAATTAGATTAGACACAGAAGATTCATCTGATGTTTAGCTGCTATCGGAGTCCATAGACAGGACAGTGAAAGGTGGACCTTGAAATTAGATTATGGGAGCCTCAATCGAATCGGAAGAATATGCTGTTAAATAAATCATTGGGTTAAATCACGATACATCGATCTTGACATTTACTAAAATTACACCATGCTTATGGATGGGCACACAGTACCTTTGTAATTTTCGATTGGAATAGCTTTTGTGGTTTCATTGTATTCATATTAATGATAGTGAGTACTACGGCCAAACTTACGATAATGGTTCAGGGACTTTAACGTATCATGTTCTTTGATAGAATATGTGATTTAAATCCATATCCATATATAAAAAGAAATAAGACACCCAGTGTACCTATGTCCGTTTATATCAAACGACGCGAATATGTTTCGGCGTTGAAATCCCGTAGAAAAATGATCAAATTTTTGATATAGAAAAAAAGTATAAGCTGTTACATTATGAATTGTCATTAGTATTCGTCCAGGATTTACGTTAAAAGTTAACAAAAATCCATCCTCGCAAACTCTCGCATTTCAAATATTGTGCGTAATATTGGTATAATTTTATTATTTTTTAGAACAAACTTTTAAATGGACAATATTAAATCATCATCATAATCATCAGCCTGCGGCAGTCCACTGCTGGACATAGGCCTCCCCCAAAGTTCGCCACTGAACCCGATCTTCGGTTCTACGCATCCAGTTACTGCCAGCTGCCTTGCGCAGGTCGTCGCTCCATCTAGCAGGAGGGCGAGCAATATTAAATTAAAAAACGATATAAAATTAAAATCATACCAAATTTCATAGCGTGCGTGTGTGTCCTAATAATTAATTTAATAATTGTGACTTCATTCTAAACAACGAGTTGTTTATGTTGTCGATCATCTAGAATTAGCGTTTTGAGTGTCCAGAAAGCATTAGCGTAGCATTTCTAGGTATACTTATTAAACTACAAACAATTAAATTGATGGATCTGTTATTTATGTTAGTCTATTTTTTCGTGGAGTTTCGACGTAGAGATGTTTAAATGAGTGAAATCTTATTCAAGCGATTATCTATATATTAATACGTGAAGCAAAAACTTTGTATCCCTTTGTACGAAAATTGCGCGGACGGAGGAGTATTAAATTTCCCACACTTATGGAGAAAATAGAGAAGGAGTGCAGAATGTTAATATTTTTTTTAAATCATGCATAAAAAACACATTAAATCAATAAAAAAAACATACACACACTACCATGTATTTGACACACACGCGCATGCATAATAATTGTATGTTTTCAAACACTTCTTATTGCTTATATTCTGCGGTTAAATTTTCAAATAATTATAGTCGAATGTCGACTACCGGGGGACCACTAGTTTAGATAAAATGTCAATAATGTGAAAGCATCTGGTATTAATAAGAAATATCCACATTAAGTTAAAAATAATAAATAAATTACGTATAATTACGCGTCATAATTATAACCGTATATTTTTAGGATTCGCTTTGTAGATTAGTGTATCCGCTGTTTCTCAATAATACCATCATGATTTAATGTTACACCCGAACGCTACCGCTCTCGGGTGCTTCGGTCTAATGGTCGGTCACGCCTCTTGTTCGCGTTACGTGTTTTTTCTTTCAACCTGCCATTACTTTAGTACACAGATTGTTATTTACTGTTTATTTTGATATCAATTCATACCGATATCTCTTAAGAGCAATCTATTAAAATACGTTTATATTTGCATAAAATTGAAATTAGGATAATGTTCAAGGATGTCATGTTGTTGTTGGTAGGGCTCTTTGTAAATTTGCTCGGGTGTAGCCTGCTTATTTATACCGGGAAGCAAACACGCTTCCTAGTCTTAGCTGCTACTTCAATGCTACCTTGCAACCAAGCAACGCGATGATCATTTTTCGGTGTCTATGCAATCCTTACACAGTTTAGCAGCAAGTAAACTGTAAGCTATAAACATGATCATAATCCATTCGAGAAAATTCTACGACATGTAAAACTTTATTGACCTTTTAAATACTTTTTCATACTCGTTCACAGCATATTTTGTACCCCATAAACTTTGACTTAATCATTATGTAGTAACACTAAAATTGTTTGATTCATCGAAATTTATGAATGAATCGTCGATATTGCGTAGGTGGATGGCGTGTGTGACAGTCAAACACTCGCGACCCGTCTGCCTTGGAAAGTGATGCAATTTAACGTCTTCCTTAAAAAAAACATTTAACGAATGATTGATAGGCCGTGGTGCACTAAGTAGTTTGTCGTATCGTCGCATATAAATCATACGACGAACCATGTTAATGCAATAGAAATTCTTTTAATTTCACTATCATCACGTATCGCACAAATTGCCCATCAAAATACCGGTTTCATTATTGTGTGAGTTATCGTAGAAATGTCTTTAATATAACCACTGTACGAGAACTTATGAATTATAAACGAATTCATCTGAATTTCAATTGAAAACCTCATGTACGGATTAAACCTCATAAATTTTTAAACGATCGTGTATGCATTATTTAAAATTGAATACCTACGCAAGCGTACAGGGTAACCCGGATCGTGACTTTAGAATTCTTCTTCGACATTAAGAAGTCTTCGGTACGCAAACATTTAAATATTTTTACAAAACCAAAGAACGCACGTATAAAAGCAGATTATAAGCATGTAGATGTAATCGTTACGACACATCCGTTACTTGACCAACTGAGCAGTAAAAAGCCTTCCGTTCCGCACACGATATTTCAATTTGTAAACGTGGGTACTCTTAAGATCAGAGGTGCACCGGTTTTTGTCTACCTTGTGCCTAATTTGATTCGGCTCAAAAGAAATCACTTTTCTCCTAACTTTCAAATAGAATGTAGAAAGTATATTCCATATCGACTGGAGGAATGTGGCTCTATCCATGGCTAAAATCACTTAAAACAAACAAGTGAACAATGAGGAATCTCGTTTACATCATGATCAACTTGAAAAAATATTTGGTTGATCGTTATTAACGGATCTAAAATCTCTCAACCGCTTTATTAATCATTTTCTGATGAGACTTGGCAATGTGGTTTATTGCTACCAATCTTATACGCATTTATAGCCCTAAGTGTATCACGTAAAAGAAGTTCTATTTTCACACTTGACTTGAGTCGGATTCGATTCGTAGTTCTTATTTCTAAAAAAAAAACCATTCTCCCAAAAATTTCTACTTAACAAATGGTTTTTGCTGCATACATTTCGTTCGTACCAGTCTTTTTCTGATTCTCGCACTGTCGACTTTCATCGTTACTATCAGATTTTCACTTGATTACATTTTGGATTGTTTATTTATGATGTCTCCCTTAATTTATACCACTAGAAATAATCAAACGCCTGTTTATACTATTTGTTAAAATTGTTTTAGCAATACCCAAATTGTCCTATTCACACCTCTCAAAATTATGATCAAAAACTGTTTATTTATGTGAACATAGTGTGAATCGTTCAAACATACGTATCGTGTAATTATATCGGTGGTCGATAATTCTTTTCAAAGGACATGCCCGCATGCATTAAATTGAAAGGAACCATATTAGGCATCCGCATATTAGGTGAAGTGGGCGAACTAACTTCGTTGTAAGTCAGCAGCGTCACCGATGAGCAACTAACTGAATTCATTATATTTTTATCGTACACAACTTTGGCCAACCTAATTGTTTTGCCCGTTAGATAACTTAGTTTTTAATGACCACGATTTTCATTAGTCTACATTTTTTAGCGCTGATCAACAGAACGGAACACGTTCGAAATTTTGATCACCATTTCAAAGGTTACCGTAAGCATTTTATATTAACAAGAGCTTTGAAATCATAGTTGTTATAATCTATCTTCTATTTATCTATCTTCTATAGGTATATATAAAAATGAATTGCTGTTCGTTAGTCTCGCTAAAACGTAGATTAAAACGTAGATAAAACGTAGATAAATATGAAAATGCTCGGAATTAAATAAAAATAACAATTTTGTTTTCCCTTTGATGTGTCCCCCGTCGGACGGATTCCTTTTGTTTGTTTCAAGTATATTTTATACAAAAGCTTAGGTCTTTTATTTATCGATTGAGGCACTACGAAGTCTGCGGGTCACCTAGTTACTTATATAATAGTAATATTATAAACTTTTTTGGTTTGAAACCATTTAAGTTAATAGTGTTTACGCGGTGAAATGATATACCGGTGGAAATATTTCTAAAGTTCGTAATATCTGTGTCTCAGTTCATGGCTGGTGGTAGCATGTAAGCAATGAATTTGCAATCCTAGAGTTGGTGATTACTTTTATTTATTTAACAGCTTGCACAAGAAACTTTAAGTGATTTCGGATTTTACAAAGGGATATTCGTTTTCGCTTCAAATAGCGTATAGCGTGAGAAAAAAATGTGGGATATCGCTTCTGGCGAAGATCGCACTGTGCTCAACCGATAACTTTCCAACGAAGGCATGTTTGCGAGGTCAACTCCGGTCATTTGATGTCAATCACATGTAATTTAATCATCACAGCAGAATACACATATTGGTCAAGTTTTACACACCAGATGATTGACTACTGTACCAGCGTATTAACACAATCTGGACATCATTTACCTTCGAAGGGTTTTCTTTAATTGTTGTTAAGCGCTAGTCTGTATTTTACACTGGATTGTTCGAACATATGTTCATTTGCCTTATTAAATATCTTATAGCATTCGTAAATCGTATCTCTCATATTATATTTATCTAATGAAGGCATTAAGTAAGCAGCACATTCATCGCTACAAACACGCATATAGTCTAACCAGTTCCACTGAGCCTGTTCGACCACTGACGCATTGCAACGATGCATTTGCAATCTAACGGGTTCATTGTCTTTTATAGAAATTTTATATAAGTTACACCGGATATACCACTGCAAGTTTTAACAGTGTTACTCTGCTGCTTGTTGTCTGCCACTTTATCAATTACAGCAGTCCAGGGATGTAATCGAGGAACCCTAGATTTATTTCACAATGAATAAAGGCATAAGGTATGTGACTAGTTGGAATGGAACTTTAGTGATTGCGTGATACGATTTGCCGATAGTACCTGGAATAATCCCTCAGGCTACCAGCGGTTAGTTGGGGAGAATAAAAATAGATTAAAGCAAAACAGTCTTGATGTTAGACCAAATTATCGGCATTTAAATTGAGATGTCCCAAATATTTGACCTTAATCTTTAGTCCATATTCATGACGATAATTCATTTAAAATATTCCTCATTGAAATTTATTACAAAAAATATATATTTCTGATTCCATTCCTGTAAAGTTACATCCCGTTTCTGGCTAATACTTATCACGGGCCCACGTTCAGAATCCATGATGACGTCATCCCAGTCGACCTTGTACAGGGTTTGACATTACACATGAGATGATGGTCCTTCCGATGTTTACACTCACATCTGTTTTTCGTATGTATAAAGATCATACGGGCCACTCTCAAAACATTAAAGTTTCAAAGCACTGACGTAAAATAATGAATCTGACATGATTATTTGTTTTTTTTTGTGTTTTGGTTATGATGAAAAGTGAGCAGCGAATAAAAACGAGAGAAATTGTGAATTATATCGATTTTTAAAACTACGGTTGGGTGAGCCGAAAGCTGATTCCTATGTAAAATATTTACTTTTTTCATAAAATTTCCTATATCAATGATAAATCCTTGTTACGTTGGCTACTGAACAGCAAAATCGTTTATAAGTATCACATTTTACAAACACAACAAAGACGATCGGTGTCGAATTGCGATGAACGTGATTCTCTTTTAAAATACCACTAACGTCTATTTAAATATTTTATTAATAATGATAATTTAAAACCCACCCGAAACGAAATATACTGTGTATCTAACACGAACCGGTCACAATCACTTCACTACTATGGCGATGTTGATCGCAGTATTGCCACTTCACCGTCCGTACTGCGAGTGAGGAACTGATGACTGAGGCGTCGCTTGCGCAGTGTGGGAGGCGATCCTTCCCAGCGTTACGGCCAAACGCAATTACCAACCAGACCATTAATGCTGGATGTGCAATTAATTGCTCGCGCGAGGATGTCCGAGCACGTACTGATTGACTCATCGGCGAGAAAGCCAGACTAATTTGTTGGTTGTTTTAAATCTCCGAATTGTTATTAGTTGATTTGAAGTCGACGTACATATGACAGAGAAAATCAAATCACCCAGACTGGTTACTACGTCACAATTCACTCTTAGGATACTTTTTGCAAGGTTGAAAACGAATGGTTTGAGAAAATATCAATTGGTTATATGTTTGTGAAATCGATATTTTCTTAACCTTATATGTAGATAACACAGTACAATTTACGTGAAATAATTGAACGTAGAATAGTTTTGTCGGCCATGTTTTGTTTTTTTTTGTGTAGAACCTTAAGTTTTTGCAGTGGGCGGAGCTGGTTTGCGATAATTTGTAGGCGGTGCTCCTTGCCACAGCTTACGTCACAAGGCTGCATTACTCATATGTCTGATCTTAAAACTTTTTATAGTTCTGACCTGTAAACAATCACTTCCAATCCAGAGAATTATTATGATATTTTGCTCATGTCGTAGTTGCATGTTATCAAAATTTCATATTATTATATAGTTCCTTTTCTTGTTCAAATAATGGCCAACCTTTATTGTAATCTTTCAACTTACATTATGTACATATTATTTAAAAAAAATATGTTTCTGTGATATGACGTACATGAAAAGTATGCTATAATCTGCGTTCATAAATCATTCTTCCGATTGTTTTGAAACTTTGTACAGTTTACGGCGCTTAAGGGAGGGAGGTTTTTGTCGATCAACGTGTCCATAAATCTTCTACGTATGATAGGTGGCGTTTGAATTGAATCTTTTTTTTTTTATTGCTTAGATGGGTGTACGAGCTCACAGCCCGCCTGGTGTTAAGTTGTTACTGGAGCCCATAGACATCCAAAACGTAAATGCGCCACCCACCTTGAGATATAAGTTCTAAGGTCTCAAGTATAGTTACAACGGCTGCCCCACCCTTCAATCCGAAACGCATTACCGCTTCTCTGCAGAAATAGGCAGGGTGGTGGTACCCACCCGCGCGGACTCACAAGAGGTCCTACCACCAGTGCTAACCATCTGAACGGGTACATATTTTTGATTTATTTAGATATAGTCCAGAGTTACTGCATAGTAAGTCTCTCGGTTAACAAATAGTGGTCATACTGATCGTTGATTTGAAATACCTATACTATGTATGTCAATTTGCGTAATTACTGGTGGTAGGACCTCTTGAGTACTGGTGGTAGGACCTCTTGAGAACTGGTGGTAGGACCTCTTGAGAACTGGTGGTAGGACCTCTTGAGAGTCCGTTCGGGTAGGTACCACCACCCTGCTTATTTCTAGCTAAGCAATAAAAAAAACATATTTTATTTATTTATTGGTTAGGTGAGTGGATGAGCTCACAGCCCACCTGGTGTTAAGTGGTTACTGGAGCCCATAGACGTCTACCACGTAAATGCGCCACCCACCTTGAGATATAAGTTCGGTCTCAGTATAGTTACAACGGCCACCCCACCCTTCAAACCGAAACGAATTACTGCTTCACAGCTGGTACCCACCCGCGCGGACTCGCGGTGGTGGGACCTCCACCACCAGTCCTACCATCTGAACGGGTACATATTTTTAATTTACTTAGATATAATCCAGAGTTACTCTCGCTTATCATACTAAATGGACAATGTAAATGCTGCCGTCCAAATTGGAACAATCGAACTAAATTGTTTTTCTAGAGTGAGTGTCTACATATCGGAACAACAACCTATGATTGTTTCACAGCAGAAATAGGAGAAAATGTGTAGGTGGAAAAGAAACTACATCAGGTTACTCGTATCTAGGACCAAACGAAGTTAACTATGAGTTTTACGAATAAATTTCAGGTGCACAACGTTGATGAAGTGTTGGAGAGGCACAATGACTTCCTCGAATCCTGCCTCGGGGACTGCATGCTCACTAATCCTCAACTGTTGAAGGCTGTCACCACGCTCTGTCTCGTTTGCGTCCAGTTCTGCAGTTTCATACAGGTAAAAATCCCTTGGTACAAATTCAGAAAAAAACATTAAATGTTGTCTTCTTAGTCGTTAGCTTCTTATAAATAAGGTTTACTTTTGCACTTTTATGGCTTAACCTTAAATAATTAAAGATTCTGAACATAACCTTAAATAATTATATATTGCAAGTTTTTATTCAAGTGAATTGTTATGGGAATAGTTTAGGTCATTGTCTAACAGGGAACAGGGAATTTACGATAAACTTTTGGTGTTACTAATGAGATGTTGGTTTCTATAAAAACTAATGCTTTAAATAATTATTATTAATATCTAAAAATAAATGTAATATTTACTCCCGTATAAGTATTTTGGCAGCATTATCTTTATTAAATTTCGGTATTGGATTGAGCATACATTAAATTTCCATTAAACAGATAAAAAGTTATAGGCAATGTTCTTTAAATTAAAATTATTGTTGTTTAATTGTTCGACCGCACAACTTTAGTAAACCTATAAATTTAAAATAATTCTGCTTATAGTGTGCCTCACCATTTCGTTACATTACGAAGACTACACAAATAAGGAATTGTAAAAAAAAACAGTATAAAAATAATTGTATGGCGAAATAATTCCACTTGTGCACTTTTGAATTTCTATGCACTCGACTAACAATGACTCCACTCATAATAAATATTAATATATATCAGGGTTGGGCAAATATTTTGATAGTCGGGCCACATTGCAGATGAAAATTTGACCTCGGGCCAAAAATTTTTTTTTTTCTAATTTTAAGTGTAGTTTTTGCTCAATCAAAATATTGAATCAAAATATTTGTTTATCAAGTCATTTGAATAAAAAAATTGAAAAGAATATTTATGGTAGACAAAAACTAATATTTGTGTTTTTAATATTAATATATACAATGCTTCACAGGCCGACAAAATTCTACCGCAGGCCGGCATTTGCCCAGGCCTGATATATATAATTAAGCTAGTTGTACCTTGTTGTTGTGGTTGATTTGTTTTTTTTAATACAAATTCTTAGCCGTTTATGTTTAACGTTAAATTTTGTGTTTTTATTTTCTTTTTAACGCTACCCAATACACGTTAATTGGCAAAAGGAGATGCACAAGTACTTCGTGGACGCAGAGCTAAACAGTATGCTTGGATCGACATATGACAATACAGAATATAGTGAGGTACAAAGTAGATATCAAACTAAAACATCAGTAACTTGCACCGAAATTCGTAAAATCACCAAAGTAAAAATCGCACAAAATTTAAACAGCTGCGCGTCTTAACCGCACCGACTTTATTCTAACCAATCAGGAAAGAGTATGTTGTTTTGACGTTCTTTAATGATTGGTTGAATTTTTATTGTCTTTCAAGAACAATTTAAAAATGGCCATTTTGATAATGCATCCATGTAGTATTTGTGACGAATGAAATTCATTAATGTCATTTTTGTTTTTTCATGACTTCTTTCTTTTAGAGCTTCATCGTAAGTATTATTTGTTTAAACGTATGTATTTTAAATTCGTTTTGTTTGTGTTTGTTTGTATATAGTATATTCATATCATTCAATAATTAAACATTCCTTTAATGTATCTATCAACATAATTTAAACGTAGGTATCAATTGGATATATGTATATAGTATGTAGTTAAAATAGGTATGGGTTAGATTCTTGAAATTGTTCATAAAAATAATTATAACATTAAGACTGATTTATCGCTCAAGTTTTGATTTTTACCTTTTTTGTATTAAGCCGTCCTTTAATGGATGAATGAATGCCGTATGAATTTAAAACAAAAAAAAAGAATAATAATTCAAACGTTCCCGCCAAAATGTTACAAACTGTCATCTGACCTTTGTCAATGTAATGAGCATGCCGCAAAAAGTTTGAGTTTCTTTAGCATTAATTCGCAAATCACTGCTTCATTCTCCAGTCGTGTATCTATGATATTGATTTACTAACTATCCGATAGACAGTCAGTCAGGCGGATGGACTTACTTACCACGTGGAGTCGATGATCATGTAACATCAGCTACCATCCAAAACCTTAATGTTAACGCATGACTATTTCGCGGCCAACAAAGAAACTCGTGTATTATCTAATTAATAAATAGCCAGGTAAGAAGTCTGTCGTATCAAAGATTTAACCAAATCAAAATACATGAACCACTTGATTTCGTGTATGATATATTGATGTTAAAATATTTAATTAGCAATAGATTAAACGGTCGACGCTTATTTAACGACACCTCAAAGCGTGAAGATCTCAAAATTTATGTGTGCTAAAAAAAAGTAAATAAATTGTTTTTAGAAATTACTAGACGTATTAATAATGAATACACACAAAAATATTGTATACGTTCTATTTTCTGGAGATAAATTATTGCTCGTGCGAATATATTGTCGTATTTATTAAAGTAGATAGATATGAGTCGACTATTATCAAAGCCGGCAATATGACTTTTGGACAATTATTGGTAAATCAGAAAAACGAATTATTGACTTTGTATTCCATTGGCAGTCACAAAACTCTTCGGAACGACATCTTAGATAAATAACAGGTTAACCATTAACCTTTATTTAATGCAGGTTTTGAACCGTATTCTTTGAAGGAGACGATTATATTCAAATCAATCTATATTGACATATCAATAATTTTTTTTTGTCCAAATGCACAGATTGTCACCTTTGATAATAGACGACTCATATACAAGACGTTGAAAAGTTATCTTATCTGTTAATTAATCCACGTTATAAACTATCTTTGTGCCATAATACATCCAAATTTTTTTCGCCACTAATGTGTGATTCAGTAATAAACATTAACTTGAAAATATTAGTACGTATCGAGGGCTGAAAGGCGATTTTGTTTAAGCGTTATTTTGCTTAAATACTCGACATTTATCTTTGTAATTAAAGGTCCATATTATTTGGTATTAGCATCAACAATTCAATGTTTTTTAATTGAACTTCAATCATGTTTACCCCATTCAAATAACTGAAGAAGCTTTTTTGTCATTTGATACTGTTTCCAAATTTTAAACTTTTTTTTTATTGCTTGGATGGGTGGACGAGCTCACAGCCCTCCTGGTGTTAAGTGGTTACTGGAGCCCGTAGACATCCACAGCGTAAATGCGCCACCCACCTTGAGACATAAGTTCTAAAGTCTCAAGTATAGTTGCAACGGCTGCCCCACCCTTCAAACCGAAACGCATTACTGCTTCACCGCAGAAATAGGCGTGGTGGTACCTACCCACGCGGACTCACAAGAGGTCCTACCTCTTGTAAAGTTGCAAAAATGTCGTTTAAGCCAAACCGTTTTTCACCCCTCGACTTATAGATTAAACTGTATTCAGCACGATATACAAATATTAACAAATAACACCCGAGTCGTCTGTTACTAACATAACTCTAAAGTATTCGTTTACTACGAATTTTGGAATATGATCATCATCTTGCATATGCCTCTTATTGTTGAACGTGACAGGAGGCAGGTTGCGGGACCACTACGAGCAGCTCGGCGGACTCATTCTCTCGTTCTGTGTCGCGGTACGGGCTTCGATTCACGGCGGCACTTCTCTCCGTGCTCGCTATAATCGATCGTAATGCACGCGACAACAACACGAACAAACTCCTCAACATATCCGCCAGGTTGGTCCCGACAGTGACAGTTGTTTATTCATGATCTCTTTATTTATTCGTATTGATCGCTTGTGAAACAGATACACGAAAGTGCTAGAAGCGATTAGTTCATCAACGTTTTACCATCATACTACCCACCAATTGAAGAAAAAATTCACTGCCACAACCCTACCCTCTGCAGGGTTTGTAAATATCCTTTCTTCGTAGCACATTCGTTTTCTGGTGTTTCTTGTGTGCTAGGATGTCTAAATAATTCGACGAAGTTAAGGAAAGGAAAAGAGTCAGTTACGCAAACCTGTACAGACTCCGACCAATTCTTAGTAAAGTGAGCCGTTGGCCAGGTCTGTTGATTGGCGCACCATTGAAAACAGTTGGCTTTAATACATAAGATTAAGTTTCCAAATGGAACTTATGGAATTGAATACTTAAAAGTAGATAATATATAAGAGTTAACCGATTAAGTAAGTGATTATTGCTAATCTATGTGAACTCAGATGTATATGCTATAAAGACCATAAGTTTGCAGAGACTTGAACTTGTAAGGTTTTGCCCGTTTCTGTTACAAAGCGGTCGTTGATTTTGAAGGGATTTTAATTGCTTACTTTTTATTTTTCAGATTGAATTTCAACACTTATTACGCGAAGCAACTTGAAAAGTTTTGCTCTGATGACAAACTTCTGGACTGTGAGAAGAAAACGCCGTCCTCCTAGCGCGGGCTTGCGCGTAAGCGCGCTAACCTCGTCACGTCAGTGTGAAACTCAAATTCTCGTACTAAAACTACATACATATTACTCAAGCGTACCACAATGGTGCTAAAAATACTAAACATTTTGCATCACAATGGAGTATTCTACATAACATTAAGGTATTGTTCAACACAATTGATATTTAAAGATATGAGAGTCGGTTTAGAATAGAAATTCGTTGCGTCAATCACTTCGTTGAACTCTGATTAATGAAATTATTAATGTCACTATCGGATAGTATTTAAATACTAGCATAGTATGCTATAGATACGTCACAAGTTAATATTAGTAATGTCAAGTACAAAATAACAAGTTTGAAACTAGTATTATAGTAATAGTGCACCGAACTAAATTAGCTGTAGTTGAATAAATGAATCGCGATCGAGATGTTAGTTTTAGATAGCGGATTTTTTTAAATATCTAGACAAAATCAATGGTTTTAAAATAGTTTAGTACAAGACAGTCGGTAGTTTTAGTGTAGTAATTCTGCAATGCCGGGCTTGGGCGGGTCCAATCTCTCTTAACAGAATATCCATAAAATATAAAAGTAAATTTTTATCGTTTTTTTTTATAATAATTTTATAGTAGCTTTACATTGGATAGAGTCGTTCGACTAAAATCGAATTTCGAGAATGAATTGGACTTTCTCAATTAATTCAATAGGTTTGCCATTTAAATATTGATGTTAAATTCAACAATGAAGAGTCCTATATAACTCAAGTATCTAGTTTTAAATTTTTAAATTTAATTAAAGCGTAACGATGAGTCTCTCGTTCCTTGCCATAAAATAGTTGAAGCTTAGCCATGACTTTCGTTAGTAAATAAGATTATTGGTAAAAATAAATTGTGTGTACTGTGAACAAATTCCTCTGATATTATCTTCGAATGTTAACATTTATTGAACTATACAGCTGTAAATCGATTTATGTACTCGCGTGTTTGAGTTTGTCTCGTGTTCTGTATAACACCGTAGATACTGCGAATTCCATGACAAATTATATCCATTCCAAGTAGATAGTAAAGGTTTGTTAGCTCGGGCTGTGGAATGTTTGTGTAATGTTTTAAATTATGATGTTTTCGGGTGTATTAGAACGTGTTTACTGTGTTAGCTATTACATAATAATTAGGTATATTGGTTAGTGAATTTGGCGAAAGCAACGTATGATGTATACATGGCCTAACCATTATTAAAATTCAAACTTCCGATATAAAGTTACTAAGGTACTGCTATACATAATTATTTTCATGCCGTTGCATTTGTCATGTAACACAATTTGAAAGTAAAAAAAAATGTGTGCGTGTACTAGTGTACACACGTAAGAAGTGAAACATTAATGCTATCCCTACTCCGTTGGAGAAAGTGAAAGTACTCTTCGTCTGAACCAACCGTGGTAGGGGCAAGAAAAAGATGGCGCGTAACGGAAAAATGTGACGCGTAACCGAAAAACGTGACGGTAAATTTTTTTCCAACGCCGATAAGGAAGTTTCACTTCAAAAATAAATAAAACAACCATTACATACTAAAAGTATTTTTGTCATTTTATACTTCATAATATTGTTATGTCTTTTTCAAATATATTGTATTTACGTTTTTCCGGTAAATTCGTAAATAAATATGATCTGTGCGTTCTTTACAGTTACTGAATCAATTCTGTGTGCTTAGTGCGAGTTTTTTAACGTTGTCGATAGCGTAAAAGTTAACCCAATTTTGTATGCAATTAGAACAGCGCCCCTAGCGGCAAACGTAGGCAAACGATTCCATTCCATACAAATATGAGCTAACTTTTACGCTATCGAGAACATTAAAAAACTCGCACTAAGCACACTGATGTAATTTTGTGTGGCGCATTGAGTGTTTGAGAATGATAAGTTTGATCCAGTATTCGATGTGTTATTTTCTCTAAATAATTTGACAGATAATTTATGGTCACTGGAATACGTCCGATGAGAGATGCGAATTAAAATCGCCTATAATCGAAATTTACTTGTCATTTGATTGAATCAACAAATTATGCCTTTCCTTTTCCCTACCTATTTGCTGGTAGCCTAAGAGGCTATTCGAGTTTCTCGCGGCGGGGAATTATGCCATACGTAACGTAACGTATCAACACCATTTCTTAATTATCGACAATTAAAATGTCACTTTACCCACTATGAACCATTCGTGGTCCTCTGAAAATCGGTTTAATAAATTTATCATTACATAAAAAATTATTATTCAAAATTGTTTTCATTATAAATCGCACGCCTACACTCGCTACCTACGTCATATATCATTATTGAAAAAATAAGTTGTGGTAACTTTGTCCTACAAACTTACCTACACCGTACCATTTGCACTATACTGTCTTATAAATATTTTTGGTAATCAAAATCTGGTGATGTATTCTTATTTAATATAAATTATTTGAACTGTGAAATATTAAAAGTTTTATCTCAGAAATGTGTTGATTGTTTTGTCGAAAAATGCCAATAACCGTGTGCCATTGTTTGTTACATTGTTATACGAGATTAATTTGAATGTACTTCAATTTTAACTTCCATGATTGTTTTACCAATATTATGAACTTTGTTGAGGTTTCTATGTTGATTTAGTAATACCAAACTGCTTCAGTTGTTCTGCCTTTTCTCTAAGTTCGTTAATGTCATTTGACGTTAAACACATGACAATTTAAATCTCGATCTGTGTAAATATTATCATTAATATTTTTAAATAAAATATACATACTACGCCCGTCTTTTTTTTTCTATCAAACATTACCGTACCCGTCTATACGATTAATTTTAAATATATTTATCACGAATTTATAGTCCGAACTCTACACAGAAGTGCCAAGAGAAACTACAATTCTTCAACAATCTAAAAAGAAACAAGCACTTTTTATTAAGGATATGTCCAGTTGATGCAGCTGTTACTCATTGTCCTTTCTGCATGGTCTAGATTAGGAGTACGATAATAATATTAAAAGTAAGAGATGGAAATGCTACAAGGTGATAAACTTATTCAGAGCTCGCGGTAATAAGAATATAATTAGAAAATAATACGAAAGTGTAGACAAACATATAAACACTTTGTTTATTTAATCTAATAATAAGTAATCTCAGCTCTCGACTCACACGGAACTCTAGAGTAATTTGAAAGGCATCACAATATTTTTGTTTTGTTACTTTTTTTTCCGTTTATATACATACGCATTTTTTTAACTTATCTTCTGGGTTTTAAACCTGAAACGAATTTTTCCAGAGGGGGTCAAAATATATTCTGCGGGTCAATGTGTGCGACGGTTAAAAATGATTGAATCATCTTTTCATCAACCAAGTTCCTTCGTAGTTCCTGATGACCCAAACGTGCAATGATATACGAATTACGTCCACATTAATCTGAACGACTCCTATAATGCGTCAAATTGATAGGTACCTCTCGTATTAGAGGCGGAGCAGTATTCTACATGAGCTAGGATATTTTATGCTACACTATATTTGAGTAGTAGGAGGAACAATCAATCTCTACTCCCTGGAATCACTGGGTTAATAATCAGAGCGTTTTCAGAGATCATTTTTTGGCATGTGCCATCGGGCTTTGTACTAACATCTCCTCCAATGTTACCTGAATACTATGATATCCCTCCTTGAGAAATTTGAAGAAAGTCCTCTGTGGTAGACAATGGCTTTGTTTATAACGTTGATAATACGGAGGCCGGCCTGCGATCAGCACTGATCCACTTACTATCAAGTGTTTTTTTTTCCTACCTAAGCTGAGAGCCTTGAGAGGCTATTTCAGCGTAACATTAACTAGTAGGTGAGCTCACGGGGCTCAAACCTGATGACCTTGCTAACACGAACCCCAGCAAGGGCCGTGCTGCGCAGAATCACCACCGGATCGGAAATGCGACCCACTGAGAAGCGTTTCCGATCCGGTGGTAGATTGTATTGTCTACTATTTCTGCTCTTGCGGTAGTATCTGCGGTAGAATAGCTTTGAATAAAAAACGTAGGTGTTAAATGAAAATACCTTTAGAATGAACCTAATTTAATATTTTAACAGACTTTAAAATAATTACTGTTCGTAAAATTCAATTCGTTCAACACATAAAGCGGATCACGACTACGAACCACCACAACAATAAATAAAGGTTCGACATTGAAACGCTCTATACTAAAATGGACATGACACAATATGATGACTCGAAAATGAATGAATTAATGACTGATACGAAAAATTAAATAAACGTAGTACAAGGAACTACTCCGTTATTACTAAACCGCATTTCATTGTTAATACATTTTGGTAGTCATTCAGTGCTGTTTGACCTTTCTACCCTGTTAACAAACAGATTAATAAGAGTCCACATCGGACTTTCACTACATTTTTATAACATAATCAAAAACGGTACGAGACACGTACAGACAATAAAAATAATATCACCGTTTAAGGAAACTACAGATTTACATTTTTATATGTGAGTATAGTTCATTTTATCTATATAACGTGCATAAGCAATGAAATGGTAACTGACGATAGGAATACAGTGCGTTCGTGCAACATTCAATAATAACAATACACGCGATATAACATCAGACTACCCTAGAGGGTTTCCAAAACCAATGTTACGACAAACAAGTCAACCGAAGCACGTTTACATAATACAAACACAAATTCTACGCATACTTATTGCGAGTTTTTTAATTTCTCTACGTTTACCGCTAGGGGCGCTGTTCCATACAAATAAGATTTTTTTATTGCTTAGATGGGTGGACGAGCCCACCTGGTGTTAAGTGGTTACTGGAGCCCATGGACATCTAGAACGCAAATGAGCCACCCTTCTGAGTTAACTTTTACATGATCGAGAAGTTAAAAAACTCGCACTAAGCACACAGACATACGGGTGCTCTTCTTATCAAGAAATAAATCGTGTCACACCGGCAATTAAAAATTGACATGCATTTGCTTAATTAATTTCTGCTCGGACTCATTTCATTTTTTTTTTGGTTCTCGACATATTTGTCATGTATTTGTAACGTTGAAGAGAGCTGCAGAACCTCAGAGCAAATGTATGTCTCATGTAAAAAAAAGGCTAATATACACATATCCAATGTGATTTTAAACTAAACAGTATATGTACAGAGCTGTCCGCTCATTTCACTATTTCACAGACTAGAGTCTCGTTCGTCTGAGGACCATCACCACATGTGCGTCTCGCGGATCTCGCTTATGATTTGACCGGCACGTTGTAAAGCCTGTAACAATAAAGAATCTGGTTATTGTAATCTTGACAAAACTATTAATGTTTATCTCCTATTATATTATTTGTCACAAATATTATTTCATTCGAGTTGATGAGGAAATGTTTTGATGATTTGTATATCGTCGCTGTCAAACCAAAATCTGCTATGTGGAAAAACTCTTTTTTGAATTAACGAGTAAAAACATTTTCGTGTAAAATTTTACAACGATATAAGACGACATTCCAATTATTATGATTATTTTAAGCCGACCTAAAACACTGTATATGACTAACTAATTTTGATGATTTATTTATTTATTATAAAGCTGAAGCTTCTCACATTCCCATTTAAGATTTATGAAGATCTGAGTATTGTTTGAATTATTATGAGTAATCGGCATATTTAATTAACATAGACCTCACTGATGATAGTCTCATTTTATTTTGTTCAAGCCAGAGTGCTTCGTTAATATTTTGTACTATTATAGAATAACTGTTGATATTGTTTTTCTATAGCATTATATTGATTTTACGAACTGATATTGCTACGACATTTTTGTTACGCATCGTACCACAATGCGCCTTCTTTCATTCATTTCTAACGTTCTCCCTAATTTTATACTCGATGTGTGGAAAATTGAACAATAATAACTCCCGTTTCGTCACGATCTAAACATATATTCATACTGCACGTATACAATTTATCACAACCATTTCAATACCTCTTGAGTTTTTTTTCTAGTTTTTTGGCCTGGCAACGAGAGCTTTAAGCCGTGTTAAGTTACCCTATAAAACGTATATTATAAAAAAATCAGTACGGTAAAGCCCGTAGTCTAATGAGAACACGAACGACGTCCCAGAATTAATACACAATAATCACGTAACGCGATATCGCATTACTAACGAGACATAACACAAGTATGGAGGGTAGACGTAAGGAGAACCGTCTCTGTGTGTAAAAAGTATCCGTTAAAATCTGCTAAATGAGGGTGGCGCTACAGTAGGCAGCGGGTAAATTAAAAAAAAGCGCTGAAAGTTATTAGAATAAGATAGAGAAATAAAAAAAGAGGAAAGAGCTGTAAGCACTACAAAATCACAAAAAGTATTTTATTTAAAGCTGATAAGAAAATGCAGTCGATGTCTCCACGTTTTACCACATCAATAATTTTAGACAATATTGACCAAATTAGTTTGGGACTACGTAAACATGTGAGGTCTTGTATATTACACTGTCACTAACTACTCTAGTCATTAAATATATTAAATTTCCAAACTCAGCATACTTCAATCAGTCAACAACACTGCTCAATTCGTATCCATACCCTGTGCCTATGCTAGCGCCATTCTGGAGGATTTTTGAACTGTTATTTAGTGCTGAAAGTGGGACACTTCAAGCTCCCTCCCATATGAGACGGTTCTCCTTACCTCTAACCTCCATAAACACAAGTGAAATGACATAAGATTGTCGATGGTTTCACCTTTAGCATGTCGGCGGCCTCCTTCCTCCGCTGTGCGATGTGCTCAGACTCGTTGAGCATGCTCTCGGCCTGGTCAGACTTGTACAGGTGAGTGACGAGCTCGGACTGCAGATTGTCCTTCACAAAATTCACTAAGAAATGCATAACAGCCTTTGGTACAGAGTCCTGAATGGATTTCCGGACGATGTAGAAATAAGACTTGATCAGTCTCTCTGAAAAAGAAAAAAAAAGTTTTTTGTTTATTATTATTATTATATACAGTAAAGTCGGAAATATTATAATATATTTTTGCATTATGTTACACATTGTGTTAGGCATTGTACAACATCGCAACCAAATGTAATAATGGATTAATGAGAAATATAATCCTTCATAGAATACATGTACTTAAAATAGTACCACTTTTTAAACAGTGTATGAACGCGGTCTTATAATAATCGAGTTAGTAAATCGAGTGCAACCGATGAAAGAGGTGATTTATTGGTGACTTGTAAGCACATTTTTAGCTAGACAACAACTCCGGATTTAATTATCCAACAGCATTGTGTAAATTTTCCTCCAGTTTTCGAGAAAACAAATTATAATTTAAACTACTTTTTCGGTTTGAGCTCGCGTTAATTATCTCCGACATTTTGAATATTTTGATAGTTTTTGTCGTCACACGAACTGAGGCGTTATTCGCGATATTTGAAACTTCGGGAAAAATCAAATCTAAATAATAAACGTGTGGTTAACCAACCGCAACAGTAGTTTTAATTAAGCATTGTTTAGTTGAGAATTTTATCTAAAGCTTCAATCTAGTTTGTTGTGGTGCATGTACAATAGTAGGATAGTTACTCTTGCGTTTATTAAAATTTCTGATGTACATATTATTATTAGCACCTTGTTTTTAATCATATTTGCTATTGTAAATACTATTATGTTCTAAAGTTCAAAAAAGGCTGTTGAACATTAAGCGGGTGAGTACAGAAACTGGATGAGTATTCAACTTATACGCCACTATTTTTTAATTACCAAAACTAGTATTATATGCCTCCGATATTAAATAAAACTAAGATTATTTAGAAAGATAAATCGATATAAAAACCCATATAAGCAAAAAAAGTCAGGTATACGTAGATCAAATATTAACAAGGGCTATAAATTCAATCGCCGTTGCATTCATAAATCGCAGGGCACCGAAACCCGGATTTTCATTGAAGATGTTTATCTCCGAGATCTTTGCCATGTTTTTTTTTCAGTTTTATAAATCATTGCTTTAAATTATTAAACTATTATACATAATCGAAAAGAGTCCTTTTTGCATTGGCTGTTAATTTAATTTTGGTAATTAAAGATTAGTGGTGCATGAATATGACTTTAGTGATACACAAAACGAAGCCTAAGGCGTTAGGAGTGACTGCAGATTCTTACCATAGAATTTACCAACTTAATAGAATGATCTATTTATTTTAACACTTGCTACAACTTTTCAACATGTAGATGTCTCTAAGGTCAATGTTTATGATCATTATTGGACATTCTAAATGTATAATATTTGGTTATAACGTAAACCAAATTTAAAAACACAAAATACATTTATGATTATTTTTCCTTTAAACAACAATGTGATAATCACAATCTGTATAAAAATATATATAAACCATACTAGTATATGACATCAAGCAAAAACCATTACACAACACAAGAAAATTAGAATAAATATATATCTTAGTTTGTGTCACTTTTAGCTGAACATCACAGCATAGATAAAAAACGATATAGATAAAGTATTGTTTATGGCCATATTTTTTGAGTTTATTAGTATAACCTGTGGTCACTCCGACCGCTACTCAGATGATAGGTGGTCGGAAGGCTAGAGATAGCTATGAGTAAACAAAGCATAGATGCCGGTGTATCTACGGACTAGCCTCACCAACTAAATCACCCATTTGATTCAGTTGCATCACGTTGATGCCGTCTACTGTCTTTACGTTACTGTTTAAGACTGTTGTGTTGTCGCTCCGTCCACCTAGCATCACAACAAAATTGAATCTCTAATCTTATGGGATGAATATTAAGAAAACATAAGAGCATACGAGCCCACGGCCCATCTGCAGGTTAAATCCATAGACAACAAGTATGCCACCTGTTATTGAACCGAGATATGAGGTTGAAGTTTAAAGTTTTGATATAACGGCTATATCTATAACTCAAACCGGAATTATATGACAGATTCGATACTATGTTTCTGTTAGATAGTTAGTCTCATGAAAATACCTTGTTTAAAAAAATTGTTAATACGAAATTTATGGTACCAATACCAATGATTTAAATTAGATTCTATTTTAGTTATTAAAAATTATAAAATCAATGAACAAATTTCCCATAAAAAGTAAAATTACCAAAAAATTCAGTGGTTATACATTAAATTATAATTAGATTTTATAATTAAAAATGTTACTTAAAAACACTAGAGCAGCTGATATTAATATTGTACACTACACCCACCTATGACGTCACAGTCGTGTTGTTCACGTTCTGACAGTTTACGTGATGTTTGGATCGGTACTTCGGGCAGAAGGTTCACTGGCTTCTGAGGAGTCAGTGCCTTGTTGTCTGGCATTCCGTTGATCTTTAACAACAACCAAAAAAAAAATACTATACGATTTATCCAATACAAAATTCAAATACTTTCCTTTGACAAACTAGTTGAATTAGACATTTAAAAACCCCAAAGTTTAACAGTTTATTACAGTTACCAAACTAGCCTTGACCTATTCAACATAATTTAACTATATTGTCTACAAATAATGTAGGATAATTTATGTGATTTTTATGTTATTTACATACCTGTGGGGTCGACGGTGTTTCGCTGATGTTTTGTGGAGATTTCTCGTGACCATCGGTTATAGCGGGAACATTCTGTAATATTTGTAATCTTTGTTTTATAACCAATTGAAAATATTGTAGAACTCATTTGTAACGTGTACAGTTTAAGTCTCAAAGAAAACAATGAACTCAATGTGTATTTACAGAGAGACAAACGATTGCTACAATCTATAAAGCGAATGAATAGATAAATATGAAATTATTTCATTTGTTTTTCGATTAATTCATTATCGCTGACAATCAATCGGGTGTAAAATTATGCGTCACTGTAACGAGGTAATTATTGTGGCAGATACGATTACTTCACTTGAAAATCCTTTTCATTGGAACCTAGATATAGTATTTTATGCCCTTTGAGCCTTGTCTAGAATTAGTTTGGGACCGTCGCTTAAAATTTTTATTAATATTTACAGAATTATATTTTTGTGCATAAAATAAAAATCATGTCTCAAGATTATGCCATTATACATTTCGTGATGTCTTTGGACTCTGAAAATTCCTTTGCATTAGGTATGGAGTAATAGAAAAAAAATATATTATTCTTTTAATTATATATTTATATCATATGGGGCCGTGCAGGCTCTACTTGGAAGAGGAAATGCCACGACCGGGACTTATGGCAGGGTTTGGGGGAGGGAGGCCTATGCGAAAGCAAAACAATCTTTGCCGATGTTAAATGTTAGAAAAATTACATTAATAGTATGTACCTAAATATGAATTAAGATTGTTAATATGGGGAGCTAGACTGAACTTTAAAGTAAAAAATGACTAATCAAATATTCCGATTGTTTCTACTGACAATCGCTCATAGGTCGACTTCACTGTGATCATGAAAAAGAGTCCATACAGTATTCAAATGGCACGACATCGAACGTCACAACACAAGTTTAGTAGGACAATGAATCGAGAATGAGTGAGGCGAGTTAATGGCGACCCGAATATAACCACGCCACAATTACCTTGTACGCGTCCAATACGCTTGCCAAGAATACTAGGGCGGACCCTCTTTCACCCATTTGTCGGAGAAACAGCTACAAAAATTTCGAGATAGTAATTTATATAACCTTAACATATCGTTTAGATGAGGGCCGTCCAAATTACATACCTTTGCGGGCTAATTAAATTTACTAAAAAAGCTGGAAGGGGCCGCAGAAAAAAATATTTTCAAAAACAAAATACTTTCCAGACTAAAATATTAAAAAAAAAATTATGTAAAAGATAACTTCACTTTTAAATGATGTCATGGGAATGGTATGTTACAAGAATACAGATAAATAATACCAAATAATGATTATATGATTTGACAAAGAATTCTATTGTCCATACTATTTATATTCAAAACTATTTTCTGATTAAAACATGCGTCGCGGGCCGCATGATAACAAGTCGTTTTCTGGACAGTTCTGGTTTAGATAATACACATTATTACTTAACGGCTTGTCATACTACGATTTTTAGTTGCTGTAGGGTAGATTGAAGACTGCAGATAAGGTGTTGTTAACCCAAAGTAATGAAAATTTTCCAAATAAGATATGACCTAAAGGTCTCTGTCACCAGGTCATAAAAAAAAACTGTTGTTAACAAACAAATATATTCAGCTTTTCTTTAGTCCATTTTTGATGTTACCACTCGAATCCAGCGAGTCGAACCGTAATTGGATCTTGTCGGGTAAAGGAAAGTCTTAATAATAGTGCGTTTAATGGGGATAGCCGCAAAAGTTTAAAAAAATGTAATTTAAGATTCGAACCGACACTAAAATTACCGTTAGTCGTTGTTAATACAAACAATTGTGAATAAAACTTACCTGGGTAGATGCATGTTTATGTAAAATTTTCAATGATTTGATGATAAGTTTTTTTTTAAAACAAACAAACACGACATATGCGTATACGGCATATATAAATGATTCTGAATAAAAATATAACGACTCTCGATAGTTTTTGAGTGTATCAGTACTCAGTTTTTGTTTTAAAGATGCAAACAGTGTTTAGTAATATTTTAAGTGAAGTTCCAATTGCATGCTTTGCTTGGTAAAGTTAATATAAAACCTTTTTTTCCTTCTAATTATACGCACACACAGTCACAACACACGTGTAGGCTTAGTATAATTAGTGAAACATCAGACGTGTTCATAATAAGCGGTTTTACTTTGATCAAGTTGGATACCGGTGAGGGAGAAGGCCTGGGAGTCTTGTGTCTATAGACGGGACTGTGGTCGTCGTCGCCGCTCTTCAGCAGGCCGGACACCAGCGCCGCCTCGCGGTGGAAGTCGGGGTGCTTCGTGTTTATGTACGCAAGCTCGATAGCCACCAGGTTCTCCACCTACAACAATAATAATAATAATCATAAAATCATTTATTGCCTTTCACATTCTAAACAAAATAAAATACTAATAAAAGAGAAGAAAAAAAAGAGAAAAAGGCAAAAGGAGATGGCTCAGCTAATGCTGTTCAAGGTCGATAAATCGAACAGCGCTGATTTTCAGTCACCCCCGTTTCCCTTTGGTTCTTTGCGGGAATGAAGGCTAGGTACGTGTGTACAGACTTAAAACATGGTATAAACTAGTATAAAAAAACGAAACAAAAATCAAATTAAATGGTGAACCCGAATACAAAACATACATAAGCACACACAGTAATAACAACCTGTGGGCAGCCTACAACGAAACAACAAAGAAAATAAAATAAAATAAAAGAAAGCGCGATAATACTATGACTATTACTGGCAAGCAGCACAACATTTACACTTGTACATTATTAAAAATAATTTTGATAAATGAAAATTTTCGCAAGCAAGGATTAAACTAGTTACTATAAATACTATAAATTAAATTAGTAAAGTTAGTTAAACAAGATACTATGCGTCAGCTTTTACAACTGGAAACAGATAAAGCTATACGGGTTGTAAAGCGATGGTCTCTGACTGTATGTTCTACGAACCATCAGATAAAATTACAGCTTGTCGCATACTATCATTTTTTGGACATATCTCCCGGCGAGGAAATGACTCCATAGAGCGCTTTGTCGTTCAGGGCAAAGTAAGAGGCACCAGACCGCGTGGAAGGTTGCCCATGCGATCGATCGACAAAGTAAAGTCGGCGGTTGGCGGTTGTTTACATGAGCGTATCAAGCTCACCACAAACCGAGATAAGTGGCGATTGCCCGTGAGGCGCATAACATCTACCCACAGCATTGATACTGAATGACGACAGAATTATTGGTGGTAGGACTTCTTGTAGGTACCACCACTCTGCCTATTTCTGCCGTGAAGCAGTAATGCGTTTCGGTTTGAAGGGTGGGGCAGCCGTTGTAACTATACTTGAGACTTTAGAACTTATATCTGAAGGTGGCTGGCGCATTTACGTTGTAGATGTCTATGGGCTTCAGTAACCACTTAACACCAGGTGGGCTGTGAGCTCGTCCACCCACCAAAGCAATAAAAAATAAATAAATAAAAAGGATATATAGCAGGATATAGGTCGTATCAGGATTGTCTATCATTTTCGTTGGCGCTTTCGATACAATGGTGTATTATGAATGCTGTATAACAAATCGACTTACCATAGAATTGGTCGGAGGCAATCTAGTCCTCAGCAGCTGCGTGACGACGTCGACGATGCGCTGGTGCAGGCGTGGGAAACGTAGCATTTCCTGCTGGACTTCTGTGCCACAGTGCTGAACGATCCTCTGCATTTCTTCGTGTACCTGTGTGTTGAAATAAACGAATATAATGCTTGTTTACAATTGGGTGAAAAGGCATTAGTAAAAAAATATACTATGGCTAATAAATACCATTAATGAAATTTAAGCATAATAGTCATGTAAGTAAATACAGGGTGTGGTAAAAATATACTATGGCTATGAAATTTATTCATAATAATCATGTAAATACAGGGTGTAGTCCTATAACATATACGAAGGGCAGTTCTGGAAATGTTCACGGTAGGTATAAAATTTCAAATGCTCTATCTACTGCTTAATATATAGCACTAAAAGTAAACCTATATAGTAGTGTACAGACAGCAGAATAATTAAATAACGTTCTAGTGGTCAACAACAGCAACATAAAATAATGAGTGTATGATCATGGTATAGCTGTGTAATGACTACTATGAGTCGTTCATTTAAGAATGAAATTTAATTAAATTTTCAAATAAGTAAGCGATATATTACTAATGTATATTAATTTGCCTAATAATAATTATTATTTAATATGTTTGAAATATATTTTTAATTTTAATATTTTGTAAATATTTTTAAGATTATTAACAATAAGCATACCAGTTCAACACAACGTAACGAAGGGTCTTCCAGTCTTCTAATCTGTCGCTTGACCAGAAGCTCAAAAGATACCTCAGGGACGAATAAAGCCGGTCTAGGGCCTGTAGCGTTGCGGATCGCGGTCAAAATGTCCATGCGGGTCAAACCTGGCGACGAATACAATACATAAACTAGAGTGTACACATCGAAAACATTATTTATTCTTATTAAATAGACAGATTCATGGTCTATGGACTCATGTGGTTACTGGACATCATTGACATAACTAAGTGAACGTTCATCCTGAAATTTTATGTGGTAGTTATAATAGTATTGAAACACAGCTATCATAAACAGGAATGGTAGCAGAAATAACTATGCTAGAATTGACTCTGCATACCGGTTTTTAATATCCCTTAACATAGTTAAAGTTAGTGATTGCTACTATGAGCTATTTAAGGAAATAGAGTAGGAAATAAAATCAATTTCAAGTCAATTTTAGCATTCATGAAATCTCAATTTACACTTATCAAAAGTTATCTAGATTGTTGATTAGCGAGTCGTTAACTTACTTTTAACTACCAGGCTCTTTTATTGAGTATTGAATGAAGATATTTTTTCTGTTTTTCGTAACTCACCTACTAAAGGATGTATGGAGTCCAAAGTGCGTCCAAAAGTCTCGTGGAATATATAACAGATTCTGGCGCCGCCACAAAGTTCAGTGGTCTCAATGTTCCGGGCGGTACCTTCTATTGTCGAACAGTAAGCACTCGCGAATTTCGTTATAATTTGCAATAACGTCTGAGACTTGTCCGACACATCTTCGCCGTAGGAGTTCAGAAGAGATTGGAATTGTGATATCATTACATTAACACGCACCTGAAATTACATCACATATTAATTTGTTACAAACATCCTAATAGAGGCGCAATTTAACATCTGCGACTTGTTTACATGTGATTTTTAACATCTTTTTAATTAATCTTAAAAAAAATACACACATAATGCAATTGTAGGTATAGTTTTATTTTCTTGAAGGTCTTTAATAATAACATACCTTGAGTTCTGGTAGGCAATCTCTTATATGATGCATGAGTAGTCTATTCAATGTTTTAGCTAAATACGGAGTTCCGTTACGTGTTGCTATAGTGGGATACTTCCTTTGGAGATAAGTGGCTTCATCTTTCAGTGCATCCTGAATATAAATATGTAATATGAGAAAAATAAACACACACTCCAAACTGAGGAGCTTCTTTCAGTTTTTTCTTTAAATATGATTATGTACATTCACAACACCGAAATTTGACTGCTTTTTTTTGGGCATGTTCACCCAACATTCGTGCTATGAAGGTTGCCAAACTCGATCACCTCTGCTTTCACATTATCGGAACTTTATATTGTTACCTTATTTACCAACTTTATGCCAATCAATTATATCCCGATTTGCAAAAGAGCAATCCTCAAAAATATTAGTCAAGATAACTAACTGCCTTTCATAGAACTAAGCCAAAACTAAGTAAAAAATTACAAGGAATGAACCCATGCTATACTTTTTACGGAAAAATTTTCACAACTAGCGACTATCACAAACTACAAGTAGTAGTATAAGTTCAAACATTGTAAAACCACTTTGACAAAATATGTTTAAATTTGTCATAAAATGTTAAATTAAAGATATAAGAAAGTAAATCAATTATGTATGCATACACATCACAATTAAGATTACTTTTAATTTTTCATATTGATTGTAAAACTTTTATTTATTTAAATAAATATTCATAACATGTTTCTTTGTATACAATTACCGTGATGGTTTTCTTATCAATAATGTCTTGTTGTGATCTATTTACGACGCCAATGATTCCTAGTTTAACCGGAATAACGCGCCCACACAGAATATCTATTGCATCAGTTCCTAAAAATAAATATATATATTAATAATACTAAAGCGAAACGTAAACAAGAATCATTATATTCATCATATCAAGAATTATTCTTATAAGGCCCTCATCGACATTTGATATGGCTGTTATTGTGGTAGCAGCTTGATTGGTATCTACAGTCAATTTATTTCTTTCTCAAAAGATTCGTTTATTTCTCAAAAGATTACAATATAATTAACACAGGAAACCATTCACTATATGAAAAATTTAAACAATTTATGAAGACAAGTAAACCTGAGTTTTTGAAACTGCAGGGAATTGGGATCTATATAAATTTATTCAATCACAGGGGTTATAATCTGAAAGCACGTAATCTCATGAGAATTATTGTTGTCTTTGTGTCCCAATGTTATTCGCTGAACTCCATATATGAAGTGTTAGAAGATTTACAAAGAATATTTTATACTGCAGTATTATATGTACATTTTTGGATTTTAAGGCAGTGTCTATTTTGTAAAAATTGCTTATAGGTATAACTATTAAATGGGTCGCCTGGTCATAAACCCCCATGGGAAAACGCCAACATCTTCTGTTTAGCTGCGAAGCTATGCAATATTATAAAGATTCCAACCTCATGTTTAAATGTGTTTTTCAGAATGCATATTGTGATCTATGGGCTCCGGTAAACATCTAACAGCAGGTGGGCCATTAGCTTCTTCACTATACAAAACAATAAAATACGAATTCTTATTGTTATTTTTCACTGTAGAGATTTTGAACCATACAGTATATAGTAGAACCGTATCTAACAAACAAAAACATTATATAATTAAAACTAGTTTCGGCGCTTCGAAAATTATAAACTGTAAAACTAATAAAATTAACTTGAGTCTAAGACAGTTTCAATTATGTCTAAAATCGAGAAAACGGAAGAATTTACTCTGATTTAATGTTTTGACCTTTTACAGCACAATAGGATTTTGTGGAATGCACTACCATTCTTGTATAATTGAGTTTCTCTGATGATGCCATGAAAATCTATTTAGAAAGTATTTAATTAATTATTGTGAGAATAGCAATCGTCATAATCGCCTACACCAAAATGTAGGCAAAAATGTATGTATTTAATTAATTTGCATAGTTAGAAAATTGATAAGTGTTATCAATGATTACAGTGTTTGATATTTAAAAAATGTAGTAAACTATTCAGGTTTAAATTTAAAAAAATGTTGTTTTTTAATAATAATATAATAGTAGTAATAATAATTATTTATTTATTTCTCTCTCTCTCTCTCTTTTTATATTTCAATTGACCTAATTGGGATCAGATCTTGTTTTACAAATGCTAAGCCACAAAGCAAATAATTTTCTATGCATTTATCAGTGGCTAATAAATGTAAGAAAGGTTATTAGTTTAATACCTGCATCCATGAGATCAAGTTTGGTGACAACAGCCAATGTCCTTCTGCCATCAGGGTCCACATCCTTAGCCAATTTGATGGCTTCACTAGTCGCCATGTCTGTATTAGCAGCTGTTACAGCTAATATAATGGAATTTGGGTTAGAGATATACTTAATAATAAGGTTTCTGATTTGGTTTTCTATGTCTTCTGGTTGATCACCTATTGGCACCTAAAAGAAAATTTAATTCAGTTTTTTTCTAATATTTTCTAATTTTGCAGTACTTTTATTCCTTTCAATTGTTGATTAGCAACCTGTCACATTAATATCCGAGTCTTCATTGATCAGACAAACAGTATGGAGATGCAGCAATTCTATGCCAAAAGTCAAAAGCACTATTTTATTTCTGCAGTGAATAAGTCAAGTACTTTAATCTGAAGGTGGTGATTTAAGCTTAATAAAGACTTAGTACCTTAAGATTAAAGTACGAGGGGCATACTTTAAAGCTTTACTATTTCTTGTTGTATGAATATCACTTTTTTAAATAACTGTATGTTAAAACAAAAAAAAACTAACTTCAACATTCTTGTTAAGTCAAAAGCTTAAGTTTTATTGTTTTAGATAGTGTTTTAGATTTAAATGTTCATCTCTTCCATTGAAATTTGATATATCGAGTTTTAACTGTAATGCAAGGAACTTGCCTTTGTTATACCGGGTAGATCGACTAAAGTAAGGTTGACAACTGTGGTTGAATATATTTTCAAGTTTATAGGTTCTGGAGATATTCCCTTGTTGCTGCCAGCCATACGGTCAGTTTCTCTTTCTATTTCTTGTCTTATCTCTTCAAAGTTTGTGTAAATTTTGTCTTTTGTGTGTAGGAACTTTCCCCATTCTTCTAGATTAAGAGTACCTGAAACAAAGTAAGAGGTTAGATGAACCATTTCAAAACATGCAACTTAAGATTTTAATTTTATCATAATACTCCAAAACCAGTATGTTTATTTTAGGTAAAATAATCTGTAGGTATGCCGTTACTGTATAAACAAAAAGTAATTATTAGCTTTGGCACTTTCAATAGTTACATATAATGTAATATAAAATAAAAATTGTGTAATATCCATTTTATATTTCAAAACTTATTATTACAAAAAAAATCATTTTTAAATATAGAAAACTTCAAACAATTCTTTTGCCGTGGCCTAATGGATAAGACGTCCGATGCATTTGTGTTGAGCGATGCACTGGTGTTCAAAACCAGTGGCGCATTTACGTTGTGGATGTCTATGGGCTCCAGTAACCACTTAACACCAGGTCGGCTGTGAGCTCGTCCACCCACCTAAGCAATAAAAATAAAATAAAAAAAATACCATGTATTATGTTATGATAAATAAGTTATTATTATGTTACATGAATATGAAACAATTCCGAGATTTGATATTAGTTGAAATCTATCTATCTCTTAGGTTTATGGCGTTTCCTTTTAGATTTCGCCAATTAGTTGAAATCTTTAGAATATTCCAACCTCAAAATACAAACCTGCTGAAAATATTGATTGAGTAATCTGTGCCATTGGATTCCATGACGCAGCTTCTTTATGTTGGGCTTTTAGTACTAAAATAATAGTTTTTCATTGATAGGTAAGTATCATGGATTGATTTTAACAAGAAAAGTAAATTTTGAACTTAATCATAATTAGATACCTAATTGTTGTGTTTTTGTTTTGAAAACATTTTATTTATGGTGCTACTCGATTAAAAACAATATTTTTTTATACTCCACACACTCTCAAATAATAGGACGTAGAACACTTTGTCAACTCAAAACAAGACCTTTATTGCTTTCTTTTAAATGTTTGGTTCTCGTGTTATGAGATTACCGAATACATTCACATATCCTATACCTAATAGGATGATAGATATGCTACACTTGCCCTACAAATAATCTGCATGTATTGAAGCTGTGAATAAGCAGGATGGATGTGAATAAGTGGCATGCAAGTCACCCATATTGGTCTAACTATTGCTGCTGAGTGAACATGGATCACAAATTGATTAAAATTTCTTATAAACATTTGAGGTAATGTGTTTGAACAGGGAATACTACACAAAAAAATTATATAATAAAGACTATTTGAGTCATTTTTTTTACTTTTGAAATTTGGAGTAATTATTAATTGCTTTGATATATGAATCTTTACAAATGATAACTGACAATGAAGATTTCTAGTTCAAGTATTCTTATCCTATTGAAAACAATATGAATAATTATAACGCAATAATATACAAATTAGTTGTGTTGACTGTTAATATGATTGTTAAGTTAATTTATGGCTCAATTTAGGTAATAATTTTAATCATAGTGATAGGTTCAAATGATGTATGAGCTGTTATTAAGCATTAACTGAGATGTCACTAACCTTCTTCAGCTGAGCGATGCTCTTTGCCTTCTTTTGGACTGTAGACTAACTGGAGAATGAGAGGACGCCGAGTGACTATCCCAGGACCCCGAGGCAGAAATGAGCGACCTACCAGGCTTTCTATCACTGAACTTTTACCAGAGCTCTAAAAATGCATAATTATTTTAAAAAAAAATTAAAGTAAGAAGAATTTACACCCATACTGAACAGATAATTTTTTATATCATTTTTTCTTATGATTAAAACTACGTTTCATGTTGCGTTTATTTATTGGCAATTTGCGACGGGCGACGGTCGTTCTTGTGGACAGTTTTTTAGTTTTTGTGGTTATTCTACAAGAACTGTAAAATACTCATTTCGTAATAGTTATCAAACTATCTAACTTTTTTTTCATAATAAAGAGTAGGTTTGCCATTCGATAAAACTAATAATTTGCTTTAGATTCGATCGAAGTCCATTTTTCCAAAGCAGAATAGGGTTCTTGTTGCAATTTATGTCTATTAAGACGTAAGCCATTCTTGCGTAGGTACATATTATTTCAATTCAATGAAACTGTACTACGGTCTTGGTCAATGACAACGTAGTTTAATTTGAATGAGGACAAAGAACTCTACTGACGTTTTTACATAACCACGACGATCTGTATGGCCTTTTATACCTTGTTAATAACAATGCTCAAAAATATAATAGTCTTGCTGAAATTCTAAAAGAATACTGGCCCAAATTTACCTGGGTTCCTAAAACAGCTATTTGGGGTAATTGAATGGCATCAGCTCCAACTGTATTGAACACATCTTGTAGTTTATTAATAACTGGTATAAGAGCTTCCATTATTTAAAAATATATAGGCACTTTTACAAATGCCTAAATCTAAGAGACACGTTGGTTTATCTGTTACGAAACGATAATTTTTTTATCAAAATTCAAAACAGACAGAAGACAGGCCAACCGGTAAAAGTCAGCCATATTGATTTTGTTAAAAATGAGGGATGCCTATTTGAAAACGATTTATTGAAGAATCGATTTTTTAAATAAGTTCGATTTTCTTTCAATTTACCAAAGAGTCGATTTCAGATAGGAGAAACAAATAAAAGACAATAATTTTGAAATTATTTTTTTGCTTTTTATTTGTTCATAATAAATAAATGTATTGCTTATTCAATAATTTATAATTGACTGATATTCAAATTTGTACTAAAGCCAACTAGGAACTGTCTGTTATGCTCTTAACCAATATGAGCCCAGTGGAATTCTCATGTTAAAGGAAAGTAGCAACAGTTCACACATATTTATTTAAAAATAGAAGAGCCAACATTAAAAAACACATTTCAAACGTGGCAAAGTAAAAATAATCATGCCAGTATTTTGTGAAAATTATTAAAATTTAAATAGATCTAAATCTAAGTTTAAAGATTCAATTATTGTATTTTTATAGCGTTGATGGTTGGACGAGCTCATGGCGCACCTGATATTAAGTGGTAACCGAAGCCCATAGACATTTACATCGTAAATGCCGCCACTCACTTCGAGACATGAATTCTAAGGTCTCCGTTTTTACAGTGCAACGGCTGCCCCACACTTCAAATCGAAATGCATTACTGCTTCACGGCAGAAAAAGGTGAGATGGTGGTGCTTACCTGTGCGGTCTCACTAGATGTCCTACCACTAGTAAATTCTCACTAAAAATGTGTGGAGGTATACGAGAAAGGGAAGATCTTCCACCAAGCGGGTGATATTGCTCGGTAGACCGACGGTCCCAAAATTTATATTTCGGAATTTGTATATAAGCAAGATAATCTTGAAAATATGGTAAGCGAGATTGAGGCATCTGTCGAATATTTTGTGTTCTGTGATGGCAACCACCACAAATGTGATCGAGAATTTAAGATTTGATTTGTCTGAGCTGATTTTTAAGTAGAAAAAATGGGTTGCCTGTAAAGTTGGCTTGCGGAAGATAGTTTTACGTGATTAGTACGTCATAAGAAACACTGATGAAAAATTGTATACTTTAATTAATTGAATTGAATTAATATCACTGAGTTATAATTTTTTATAAGGAATTAATTGAAAATTATTATTTTTTTCAATAAATTAACACTTGTGTCGATCGTACCTTTCTAACGGTAGTTTCGTTCTCTCGCTTGCACGTTCAGGCTCAGGCGGAACGTGTTACTTTTTCGTGTGTGCAGCCCGTTTTTATTGATTTATAAGACGTTATCACGTCAAAATAACATACAAGTTGATCATTAACATGACACAATAATATTTCAGGAACGCCGTGACATCTCTTTCATCAATGTAGGTTCAACGAGAGCATTTTATGGTAGGTAGCTGATTAGGTAGATGATGTTTCTACGACAGGCAGTGTCCGCGGGCGTCAGACCACTTTCCATCAAGTGGATTGTCTAATTAATCGCTTGTTAATACAAAAAGACACTAACACTAACTACATAGCCTTTTACATAGAAAACCTATTTTTTCTGTAAAGATAAATTCATGAAATTAACTGAAATTGAACTGAATAGGAGGAAATCAAGTTTTTTATTTATTAATTAATATTTTTAGCATGTGCTTCACTTATTGTAATTTATATTATGGTTGATTCCAATCGAAACAATAGCTTAGTGAAACTCGATTTTATAGTTTCTGAAAACGATTCACTGGGTCAACTGCTTGTTTACTATCGATTTTTTTTAAATTAGTTCTTCGAAAAGTAGATTTCAGACCACAGTCAAAAGAACTCTTAAATATTAAATGTGTATCTATGCTAAAAACTAGGTATAACACAATCAAAGACTTGACCTAAAGGTCTTAGTTACCAGGTCATAAAATCCCTTAAAAAATTATCACACTCATAATGACGTCCTACCGACTTAACTACTTATTGGTATAGAAATAAATACATAAATAAACACTAAATAGGGGAAACTGTGACCGAAAAAGTGTTTGGTGTATATTTTGATGTTTACTTTAATTTAATATAAAATGATTTAAATGCAATAACAAAGATTAAAGTGAAGCATCAAGTAATAATTACTAATAATTAACCAAAACTCTTGTTGTTTATCAGCTGAAAATATATCTAACGTGCCAAAATGTTTCGACCAGAAGTAAAGATCCTCAATTTACATAATGTATGATTATTGAAATAATTAAATTTTCTGACAGCCTCTTAACTTACAGGAAACAAATGTTGATGCCGGTCGTCATACGTCTAATTCGCAGTCCATTGAATTTGGTCCTTGGCATATTTCGTATGATGTCAGCCGTATACTACCCAGTATGTGTGCCACTAAGGTGGTTTGCGAGAGAGATGACGACCAATTTTGTCAGTTCTGCACGTAAGTAATAAGTAATCGTTAAATTGATTGAACTGAAATATAGAAACCGAATTGCAATGTTTGTATGAGTTTTCGTTGTTTCAATTATGGTTTTCGGTTTTACATTTGCTTATTAACGTATGTCCACTAATTATGAGTACAAAATGACAAACCTAGTTTAAAGGAGTAAACGGAGTGTGTAGGTGTCAACATAAATACTCACTGCCCTTGACATATAAGGTCAGTCTCATTTGCATTGTAAAAACAGTTATTCTATTGTACATGAGAATCAGACTAACCCATAACTGGCCCATAACAAAAAATTGCAATCATTGTACTGGCATCTATAGAAAAATTATCAATATTTCCCTCACCACTGTTAAGAGAATGTGCGATGTCCAATCTGATCTCTATTCATGTTACTGTTACCTGATGTTATAGTCATATGTATCAGATAGTTCGGATGTTCTCAAACACCATTCAATTTGAACCGAGTTGTACTTATTGTAATAGGTGGCTCACTAGCTGGGAATGCTCACATTACTTAAAAGTAAAATTAATATGTTCATAGTTGATTTATCAATTCCAGTTACTCTAAAGAGCTGAAGATTCCACATTTCCCTGATATGGTATTTCCAAAAAACAGATTAACATTAGCACATAAAAGCGGTGCTAGTATAAACTTTAATCCTCTGGATGCTCTTAAAAGGGTGGCTAGCACAGTGGAGCCAGTTGAAGTGTCCTGTTCTGAAGTGTGGATGCAAGCACGGTAATGAAACCTATTTAATCTGTGGGCTTAACTTTATTAATTGATGTCATATTTACTAAAATTGGATTTAGTGAAAAATACAATCTAATATAAGTTCTAAAAATTATTTGTTAATAAACTCAAGATATTATTATTCAAAGATTTATGGGTATATTGAGTAGATGTAAGAAGGGATACCTTTTATTGCTATTGTAAGATATAGCTAAAAATAAAAAAAGGTAAAAACAACGGACTTATACAAAAGTGACACCTACATTACCCATAGACATTTATTAGAACCTTACCTATTTTTATTTAAACAAAATATTCTTACAGTTGTTACAACATTATTTTTATTGTTGATAAGATACTGTTTTGGCAAATCATTGTAGTGCCCTCTTGCATCCAATTGGTTTAATAAGAGACTGAGAAACAAGCGTTTCAATGTTTGAAGTCATCGTGGCCTAAAGGATAAGACATCCGATGCATTCATATCTAGTGATGCACCAGTGTTCCTATCCCGCTGGAACGTACCAATTTATCTAATGAAATACGTACTTAACAAATGCTCTCAATTAACTATCGTGGTGAAGGAATAACATCGTGTAATAAAAAAAAAACCCGCCAAATTATAATTTGTGTAATTACTGGTGGTAGTACCTCTTGTAAGTCCGCACGGGTAAGTACCACCACTCTGCCTATTTCTGTCGTAAAGCAGTAATGCGTTTTGGTTTGAAGGGTGGGGCAGCCGTTGTAACTATACTGAGACCTTAGATTTTATATTTCAAGGTGGGTGGTGGCATTTACATTGTAGATGTCTATATGGGGTCCGGTAACCATTTAACAACCAGGTGGATTGTGAGCTCGTCCAGCCATCTAAGCAATAAAAAAAGTATTATTACAAATGAGTCGACTATTATCAAAGCCGGCAATGTGACTTTTGGACAATTATTGGTAAATCAGAAAAACGAATGATTGACTTTGTATTCCATTGGCAGTCACAAAACTCTTCTGAACGACATCTTAGATAAATAACAGGTTAAGTATTAACCTTTATTTAATGCAGGTTTTGAACCGTATTCTTTGAAGGAGACGATTATATTCAAATCAATCTGTATTGACATAACAATAACATTTTTTTGTCAAAATGCACAGATTGCCATCTTTGATAATAGACGACTCAAATAACAGTATTAACACAATGGTTGAAGTACATATGATGAATATTTTTATTTTAGACCATATGCAGAAAAGTTGAAGAAATCATTTGATTGGACTTTTTGTACAGATTACAAAGGATCTATCAGTGATAATATTACAGTTTGGGAAACTGAAGAGTCTATTGATTTTGAACTGTTAAAACAGAAAAACCAGATACTCTTCTACCATGATTTGACTTTATTTGAAGATGAGCTGCATGATCATGGTGTATCAAAGCTCTCAGTGAAAATTGTAAGTACACCATTAATATTTAGAAAATATTTAACATAAAGGATATATCGGGGCAAATATGATGATTCACCTACTTATTATAAAAATAATAATGATTGAATGTGATAATCTGATCAGCTCATCATAAAATAATTACTCTATGTTTATTACGATGAGAAATTGATGTTAAACAGTCCATTTTATTGTAAATTCAATACTTTAGAACGTGTAAACACGCGCACGTGTACTAAGCCCTATAAATACGGCCGTACTGTCTAGCGCTTGGTATTAACCCATAGACACAGCCCACTGAGTTTATCGCCGGATCTTCTCAGTAGGTCGCGTTTCCGATCCGGTGGTAGATTCTGCGAAGCATTGCTCTTGCTAGGGTCAGTGTTAGCAACACTCTGGTTTGAGTCCTTGAGCTCACCTACACACGTTAGGGTGAAGCTGAAATAGCCTCTCAAGGCTATCAGCATAGGTAGGAAAAAAAAGCGCTTGGTCATTCGTGCCCGAGCCGTAGTACAGTACGGATCTCTCTGGAACGTTGTTATGCTACTCGTAAAATATACGAAGCTCACCAAGTTCTCGTGAAGTTTTCTTTTGGAAACCCAAACATGAGTCATCGTCAAGACATTAATAACCGTGACGTCAGCAATGATGTGTGTGCAAGTACACTTTTTAAAAACATTGCGGAGGTTTCTTCTCCGTTAGATATAATAACTATAATAAGAAAAATAACTGGGAACATATCACGCACAGTAATCTGGCAGTGTCGGGACACACACGGACTGGCGACGTGAAGAATCGCAGCTTAAGCATTATTTGGCCAGTCACTCCGCCAAAGCCAAACGGAACAAACGAGTAGACATACACACTCCACGATGACGGTTTCCAACACACAGGGGACAGAAACCCTAAGACCCTTTTGATAGTCGTCGTGGCCTAAAGGATAATCCTAAAAGGATAAAGTGTTCGAATCCCGCAGGCGGGTACCAAGTTTTCTAATGAAATACGTACTTAACAAATGTTCACGATTGACTTCCACGGTAAAGGAATAACATCGTGTAGTAAAAATCAAACCCGCAAAATTGTAATTTGCGTAATTAATGGTGGTAGGACCTCTTGTGACTCCGCACGGGTAGGTACCACCACCCGGCCTATTTCTGTCGTGAAGCAGTAATGCGTTTCGGTTTGAAGGACGGAGCAGCCGTTGTAACTATACTGAGACCTTAGAACTTATATCTCAAGGTGGGTCGCGCATTTACGTTGTAGATGTCTATGGGCTCCAGTAACCACCTAACACCAGGTGGGCTGTAAATTCGTCCACCCATCTAATTAATAATAAAAAAATCCCTAAAAGGCTTATTGGCATTTGGCTGAATTTAGTCGTCTGAATTCAGAAGCAAATTTAGAAGTTTCTGAATAAAGGCTTATTACATTTGGCTGAATTTACTTAGTCGTCTGAATTCAGAAGCAAATTTAGAAGTTTCTGATTAAAGGCTTATTACATTTGGCTGAATTTACTTAGTCGTCTGAATTCAGAAGTAAATTTAGAAGTTTCTCATTAAAGGCTTATTACATTTGGCTGAATTTACTTAGTCGTCTGAATTCAGAAGCAAATTTAGAAGCTTCTGATTAAAGGCTTATTACATTTGGCTGAATTTACTTAGTCGTCTGAATTCAGAAGCAAATTTAGAAGCTTCTGATTAAAGGCTTATTACATTTGGCTGAATTTACTTAGTCGTCTGAATTCAGAAGCAAATTTAGAAGCTTCTGATTAAAGGCTTATTACATTTGGCTTAATTTAGTCGTCTGAATTCATAAGCAAATTTAGAAGCTTCTGATTACGCTGTTCTAAATTCAGTTACTCAATCAATTGTCAGTTTAAACGCGACGAAGTAAGACGTGTCGTGTGCGTGAGAGGATGGCCCCAGTATTGTTAAACAACAACAATTTTTTTGTTTTTTTTGTTTGTTTTCGTGTTTTGTTTCAATTTCTGAAAAAAATAAAAAATAAAAACAAGAATATCGGTGAAGAAATATTTATTGCTGTGCGGAATGTTAGCAAATATGAACATTATGAGTGATTTAGAACCAGCAGACTTCAGAAATTATCTATAAATGGATTCGATCTCGTTTGACCTAATATTAAACCTTGTGACACTGTTTATTCAAAAGCAGGATACTATCCTACGAGTCTATTATATATCTATTATATAACTATTACATATCTAATTCTACGATAGTATAAGTCCAAAAGAAAGATGGGTTGTAACATTAAGATTTCATGCAACAGGAAATTCGTATCAAGATTTAAAATTTAGTTCTTCAATATCCCAACCCCTGATGACAAAAACTATTCCTGAAACATGTCGGGCTATTTATAAATGTCTGGCACATTAAATAAAGGCGACCGAAATTAATACTTTGTATTCGAAAGCAAAAAACAAACTAAAACGTCCTCACGCACGGAGAGCTAGGTCTTCGTGCTTGGCTTCCCATTCAGTAACTAAATGCGATTACACCTTCCTAAATGCGTTTCTAATTAGGCTTCTAAATGATTCAGTCAGTCAGAAACCATCCTTGCTACTGAATTCAGTAGACGAACTTACTTAATGCTATTACACTTGACTGAATTCAGTAGCGTCTGAATTCCGACGTCTGAATTCAGCCAAGTGTAATAACCTTATAAGGCTCAAAAGATCACCCCCTCCTGCTTCAATAAATAAATACATGTAGTCGAATTTTAATACCAACATTGAGGATTCTCTGTGATACGGGTACCAGAGATAAACATACTTATATATGTTTAAATATATAATAAACATCCAGACAACGAGCAAACAAACCTGTTCATTACACAGTGTTAGCCCGATGTTGGAATCTAACCCACGATCCTTGGCACATCAGTCAGGACCACTAACTACTGCAACACTGAGTTAGTAAAATTATATTCAGTAAAGCTTGTGCTTACGGTGTTACTCTGTCACTTAATTTGAAATAATATTTCAATCTGTTCTGGTCTATTCTATTCTGTGTCAAACCAAACTGTTTTGCTACCTTATTCTTACAGAGTAGAGTAGTTATGGTTTATTGTATAATAATGGTTATGAATAGATAGAAAGAAAGGAAGTAAAAAAATCTATTGCTTATTATGACAATACTATTGTACCTAGGCCACTTATGTGTATTATATAGTTATTGACCTTGAGGCTCAAGAAAAATGTTCCAAATAATACATACACATACAATGCGTTTCAAATAAGAATGTGCACGGACCTGCGCTATATTGTGACGTCATAACTGTCAAATCGAAAAATGTATATATTTATGTAGTCAGTAAAAAAAATAGGTATTTTAAAATTATATTTATTTTGAGACCAAAACTTCACGTTCGCCTATTCCACTCACCCCACTGCTTCAGAAATCATCATGATCGTCGCCGTCATAATCCTCATTGCTGCTTTCCACTACAAACAATATTTGGGTCATTAAAATATTCCATTGGTTGATGATATATGAAAGTAAAAGAATGTATGAACACTTCAGAGCCGTGGGTATTATATAATTGGTCTGTTTAATAGGACTTTGGTGGTTTGTTTTGTATATCAACTAGTAAAGCTCTGGCTTGGTATATCATGGCTCAAATTCGAAGTATCGAAAAAAAGAAAAAAATATTTTTCTTGCTGTCCATACTTTTTTATCGAGTTTTGACAAATCGAGGTCATTGACGCGCACATTCTTATTTGAAACTATGTGCATTTAATATGAAAATATCAATATGTGAATATATGTTCTTATTGTTTTAGAGAGTTATGCCATCCTATTGGTTTGTTTTGTTGAGATATTTTTTGAGAGTGGATGATGTCCTAGTCAGATCAAATGAAACTAGAATGTTTCATATGCTTAACACAGATTACATACTAAGAGAATATACTTCTAAAGAATCGAGCGCAAAGGATTTGAATGTAAGTACATTGTATTGAAATCTTCAAAGTTTTTGATGTACTAAATTAGGAATCTTAAAACTTTTTACTAAACAACTAAAAACTAATATATTACAGTAGATATTTCATTATTTTTTTTATATTATCCCGTTAATTGATATTTAAAATCACTAAATACAACATTATGCCCTAAATTACAGATGCCCACGTCCCACATGAAGGAAGCAGATGACGTCATTCCATTTTTACCTGTCAAGGAGAAAATTACACATAAGCTTCATTTTAATTGTAGTTCCTAGTTACTGATCTCGGAATTTGTTAACAAGCTTAGAATAATAAAACAGATTGTATCCGTTTTTGTACATTTACTAGACTGCATTTTTAATTTAATATACTTAAATTAATATTTTGAAAAAATTCGGATAGTAAAACTTTTGAAATCTTGTTGGAGCAATTGATAAAATTAAACTGATATAGACATTTTTATGAAAACATTATTGAATCCATTATAAAATCACGTAGCAATCAATATTCCTCAAGGTACAAGTAGCGACGGAACAAGTAGTAACATACTACAAGCCGAAATGTGACTGTATATCAACAATGCAAATCACGTTAAAAATTTAAAAAAAAATTAAGTCGTAATTGCTATGTAGTTTCACATAAATATTAATTATTCAATTAATTCAACTGTTAGGTGACAGCCCTGTATTGAAACAACAAAAGTAGCGTCAGGCCGTTCATTCGGTCAAAGGCGTCAGAACGAGATAGACATTAAAAAAACATCAACGGAACAAATTCGTTTCTCATTTAAAACAACGAATATAACAAACAATGCAACATTATACATCGCACCTTTAGAATTGAAGTGACTTAATCCAAATTTGTTAATTTTTGGGAAACGTCAAAAATGTATGTAATTGAAGAACTTGTACTTTAAGGTATGCGTTTGATTTAAAAGAGATGGAAAGAGTACGCTTGTTCTGCAACTAAAAGAGACCATTTAATTTTATAAACTAGAATACAATTGTTTATAAGCCGTTCGAAGTATCAAACTTATTACGCCGAATATTACTAAAGAACAATGGCAGCTTTCTATATAACATTTTACCTGATATTTATTTGAAGCGTCTTTAAATAAAAAATGCTAATACGATAGGAATAACATAACTTAAGCTTAATCAGAAATATTTTTGTTACCTATTAGAAAGTCACAAAAAAAAGATGTTAACGTGTTTACTTTATAATTTGAGGTTATTTATCGATAATAGATGTCTCTGATTTTTGTAGGCACGGACTATAACAAATTGAAAAAATAAGTAAACGATAATAATATGTTTATATAACATTTTTAGTTTCATTATCATAGATGACCCCTGTCACCTAAGCTGTTTATCGCGGTTCTAGAAGATGTATTTCGAAACACAGACTGGAAAAATAGAGGTATAAAAATAAACAACAGGTGTCTAAATCATCTCAGATTTGCGGACGACTTAGTTATGCTGTCTGAAACAGCAAATGAATTACAAGATATGCTCCGCTCTCTTGTTCAAGCGAGCTCACAAGTAGGATTAGAGATGAATGCTACAAAAACCAAAATCATGACAAACAGCATAGAACGACCCATCAATGTAAAAGGAAAAACTATAGAATATGTCTACAGTTACATCTACCTAGGCAAACAAATATCATTTTTAAAAACGCACAATGAAGACGAAATTGAAAGAAGAACAAACATAGCCTGGAAGAAATTTTGGTCACTCAGAGAAATTTTAAAAGGAGACTACTCAATAAACCTTAAGAAAACTGTATTAGACACCTGTATACTGCCTTGTCTACTGTATGGCTGCCAAACTTGGGTATACACGACAAGAGCAAAACAAAGAATCACAACAACACAAAGAGCTATGGAGAGAAGTATACTAAACATAAGAAAAGTTCAAAAAGTCAGGAGCAAAGTAATAAGACAGAAAACAAAGATGACAGATGCCCTCACACAAGCTCTAAAATTGAAATGGCAGTGGGCAGGTCACGTATTGAGATACACAGACACCAGGTGGACAGTCAACACTACAATCTGGAAAGGGCCAATTGGCAAAAGAAGGGTAGGGAGACCGAAAACATGATGGGCTGACGACATAACCGAAATAATAGGAAAATACTGGCAAACGATCGGCAAGGACAGAGATCAGTGGAAAGGACTGGAGGAGGCCTTCACCCGAGGAGGGGTCCATATCCAATAACAAAAATTAACTCGTACTAACATTTAGACAATAAGCATTAATAACTAACTAAACACTAACAAATATTTAATACCACATTGCAAATGAAAGTTCAGGATAAGGAAATACAGGCTTTTTTATTTTTTATTTTTTTATTTTATTTTATTTATCATAGATGAATCAAGGATACACCTATAAATAGTACTCGAGTAGGTATCCCTAGCAATTGCAGAGCTACCTAAGTACACACATAATTATTATGTAGTTTGTTCTTTCTTCTTTGTAAATGTGTAAAAATGTGTGTCAGAGATAGGTACTTTTTTTGAACGCCTAGTCACATATTTGCGACAAACGAAGGCTTGCAAAGCTAATTTACCTATTAGAGTAGACTATAGAGTCAGTTGTCATACTGTTAAAATCATTGTGTTCTGCAGTGCTGCCATTACTATTATTTAGTTATGTAATTATGTACTAATTGTAACAAAGGATAATTAATGTTATTATTTATCATTTTAAATACTTTTTGAAAATATTTATCAAAAAATACTGCTTTTTTTGTGGCATAAGTATTAATGCCATACATTACAAATGTATTAAACCGGAAGTACACCAAAATCGAATTAAAAGCTTATTAAATTAACATTTTTTCCGTGGCTTTGCCACGTAAATCTAATATCGTATAAAAACGAGCAAATAAAATAATTAAGTTTCGTTTATCTCTTAATCTAAGACGCCTTTTAAAGCATTCAGGTAAAAATTGCCATTCTTCTTTCACCTTTATTGCAAAGACAAAAGAAGCTATTTGATGTGCCAGCGCCGGCGGACTACTTATGTGTGAGTGTGCGTGCGTGTTTGTGCGTGTGCGCTGCGTGTGTGTGCGTGTGCGTGCGCGCATGTGTGCGTGTGCGTTAGGAGTGGGTAATATCGGTTTTGCCGCGTATCGAATCGTATCTATATATCGAGGATCAATATCGGATATTGAATCTATATATTTTCTGAATCTATATATTGATGGATGCTAGTAGATTTTCTCGATTCATGATATTTGAGATTTGAAACGATACGCTGATATAATATCATAGTAGATATAGATTTAAGTCAACGTTATACGGTTGGTTTTCTGATATCAATTTATAATATGATCTTAAAGTAATAAAAAGAACATGAAAATAAAAATATCAAAAAAACTTTCCTTCATGCTTTTACCAGGCTTAGGACTGGCTACATTATTTTCAGTTTTTAGTATTTTGTGTCTTAATTTAAAATTACAAAATATACCAAAAGAGTGTAGATTTCAAAAGTTTAATACAAACACAAGAAATAAACTCAATTATTTGGATTCAACTAAAAATAGAAAAATGTGTACTTTAAAAATCAAACACAAAAAACTTTTAAGTATTTATAAACACTTGTCCAAATATTCTAGTTCAAGGTCAAAGCGCGTGAAATTAAATTCAACGATGCAAATAGGCTATACTGCATTCAAGTTAGGGTCGAAAGTTGAAACTTCTTTCCTAAATTGTATCCTGCTGATACGCTAAGAATAATCTACAGACATATGGACTTAAATATAAGGTTTACAATTGTATGGATAATGCCTGTTTCTGTTTCATTCATCACATGATATCCCTATCGTGCGCTCACTCACTCTGGCCGATTCGATACGAACCAAACGAATATCGCTGATATTCACGAATCGGTACGATATGCCGATGCGCATCACATCGAGCAATATCGTGTATCGGCTGATATCGAAATATAGATTTCGATTCACGAATCGGTACGATATGGCGATGCGCATCACATCGAGCAATATCGTGTATCGGCTGATATCGATATATAGATTTCGTGCGGGGCGATATCGGATTCAACGATATTGGTGCGATATATAGATATTGAATCTATATACGATTTATATCACCCACTCCTAGTGTGCGTGTGTGTGCGCGCACGCGTGCCTTTTTGTGTATGTGTGTGCTGACAGCTGCATCATATTATGACTGTTTTTGGTTTTTTGAACTCGATGGCGCTGCGCCATGTTGTCTGCTGCGTTTCTTCAGACTTCTGAAATAAATCCGAAATTATTGATTAAATTATAGAATCATTTTTACAATGATTTTTACTTTTTCGCGAAAGAACTTGGTTTACGAACGTAAATATTTGTGAGATAAAAGTGATTCATGTTATCACACTAACTCGCGTGGTGCTATGGTTTTAATGTTCCTTTCCTGAAGAACGCAGGATAAATCCCATAAATGATAGCTAATGTGCAGTAAAAGATCGCAATAGACTAAGCACTCTATCTCACTCACACCCGCTTGAACAGTTGCTACCTCGCGCTCGCCCCTACAGCGGGCTCTCAATGTGTCTGGCAAGATGTAAGAACCATTCAAACTGGCTATTGGGGTAACTTTACTGGTGGTAGGACCTCTTGTGAGTCTTGTGAGTCGGATTAAGATCGGGACTAGACGACGGCCAGTCTTCAGCTCTGATGAAGTCCGAAACGTTCATTTCCAACCAAGACTGCGTAGACCGAGCTTTATGACCTGGCGCCGAGTCTTGCTGGAAGGACCATTCTTGATTATTGAACATGGTGTTGTTAAGGGGCTTCACTACCTTCTCAATAATGGTATCTTGATACACTTTTGATGTTTTGATACCTTTTTCACAAAAGTATGGCTCAGTCACTCCTTTATAGCTAATACCTCACCAAACCATCACTCAAGTCGGATAGTGCCCACGTTGCACTCTGTCGACTAGTTGGGAAACTTACTTAGCGCTTTGAGCATAAATACGGTCATTTTGTTTGTTAAAATGTTGCTCAATTCTAAAAATGTTCTCATCCGTAAACAAAATTTTTCTATGACCTCCCTTTGCGTACCGCTTCAGTAGTTGTTTCGATTTTACCACCCTATTCTCTTTTAAATTATCAGTTAAGAAATGACCAGTACATCTCTTATAGGCTGCAAGTCCTAAGTCATCTTTTAAAATACGCGACAAGGTTCTAGGTGCTATCTTCATCTCCCGAGACAAAATCTTTTGCTGTCGGACAGGATTTCTTCGAATTCTTTCCCTTACTGCTTTGACTGCCTTTTTCGTACGAACACTACGTGGACGGCCAGTTCTTTTTCTGTCACAAACAGAGGAGGTCTCATTGCACCTATTAATAGCCCGGTACACAAACATTTTACTAATACCACGCGTATGGAGAGTTTTAGAAATTGCATTTGTCTCCATACCTACTTTGTGTAATGCAATCACAGCGATTCGGTTCTCTTTATCACCCCACTCCATTTTAATATCGCAAAATATTGTACAATGTATTGGCGCCAAAATGAGAAAATTCAATGAGCAATCATATAAAAATGACAGATTCCAAATTCAAATGTAATATTTTGTTTATTTTTAATTGTAACATTATATTTTATGGCCGGACTAAGTATTTAAGATAGAAAAGATAAATCATATAAATCACTGTTGTTTCATAATTGGTGAATTTGTTTTGCAAACAAATCGTACATTACAAAACTTTTAAAAAGTCTTACTTGTAAAAGTCTTACATTAATAATTATCTACACTACTATTTAGGCATGCCCATGCGTTTTGGCATGCCCATGGCGTTGCCGACGTCCGTATGCGACGACGACCAACAATCAACAACTGAACCAAACTGAACCGTATGCTAGCCTATCATAAAGCAATAAAAAATTTAAGTAAGTTACACGTTTAATGATTAATGAATATTATTCATTAGTGCGCAATATTTAGGAGTCTTTTATAATACAACCCTCAAATAAAATAATACAGAATAACTTTTTTTTGTTTCTATGAAACAATCTTAATCCTAAAATCGTGTTGATTCGTGAACGTAATCATGATTATCAAGCTTTATAGAATAATAATTAACATAAGAGCTATCGTACATCAGATGAAGCAATAGCGAGTGATTAATACAGTGATAACTAGTCGATAAATTAAGCTTAGTCTGCTAATTTTTTCCAGTCTAGCTGATGTTTACAGACAGACAATGTGCTATTTTAAGCTCGCGTAATTTGATTTTTTGGAATCTAAAAAACAATGAAGGATTTTATTATTGCACTCCTAGGTAAGTTATTATATGATTAACTTAATGAGACCTTTATAAAGGGAACATAATTTCAAAAAGCTTAATATGTAAAATCAGAAATTAAATGTTGGTTATTTTTTACACAATAAACTCCAGAAACAACAAAAACTATGCTTAATTTCTAATTAATAGAAAATACAAAATTGACCAACATGCAATTTTTTATTGACTAAGTGCTAAATTCGTTTTAGTGTCTATTTGGATTCATCATGGATTTACTCAGATAGCAACATTTGACGTGAGATTAGGGAACTTATACTTAATGCAACGAGGATTAGGGTCGCCATATGAATTAAGAGTAGCAAAGGGACATGAAGCTCTTTTAAAACTGAACAGAGAGTTGGTAAACCAGCAGTCTTGTTCGGTCACAACACCAAAAGGCGTCACGTTTGATGTTCGACAGCCCCCTCAAAACAGGTCAGTTAGATACAATATTTTTTGACATTGACCATTTAGTACGCAAACTTTCCAAGATTACAAGGATAAGAAGGTTCGGCTTACAAAATAACACATTTTTGGTTAAATAGTGAAATATGTTTAAAACGTATATTATATTAAATGTGTATGTGTATTTTGTAATATTTTCATGTTCAAACCACCAACCAACGTTTTAAGTGTAGCCAAGTTGTCAGTTACCTATGTGTATACAACTGAACATTTGTATGTTTCTTCTTTATGCGTTCATAAACCATTCATCGGACTGTATCTAATTTTGGTGTAGCTTTACACTTTACGAAAGGTTTTTGTGAAGGTTTCCAGGAAAGGTTCCTGGTTTCGCTGGTAGCCTAAATAGCTATTCCAGCTATACAATGGCTTATAGGTGAGCTCACGGGGCTGTCTGAGAGAGTTGGCTACCACGGGATCGAGGTTGTAGTAGCTGAGTTTCTCAGTGGGTTGTGTCTATGGGTTAGTTGACCCAGAGCGGATCCGGGGGATACGATAAGACATGTTTCGGGGGAAAGACGCTTTCCATTGCCACGTCGCCTGAGTCGGATCTGAGTGTGGGATAATTAGAGATATTTACAAAAGGAAAATCAGTTTACCGTTCATTTCATTAAGGCGTGTTTCATTTAATATTGCTTAATATAAATAATTGATTTAGAGTCTTGAAAGATTTGGTGTTAAACCATTAAAATTGCGATGACTGAAACTGAATTGCTAAGTTTTATTTTAGATACGAAAGTTGGAGCGATGGATGCGGTGTGAGAGTCCGTAACATAATTAAAGAAGACGAAGGCAGATGGAGGTTAACTGCTACTAGAGGAAATTATTCTATAACTGGATGGTCTGAAGTGCATGTTCAAGGTGAAACTCTTTTGAGACTCTCTGATTAATCTCTATCTATTAAAACAAAAAAAAAACCGCTTACTTAGAAAGCTGCTAATAAAAGCGTTGACTTAGGAAACTGCTAATAAAACCGTTTACTTAGGAAACTGCTAATAAAACCGCTGACTTAGTCTTGTTTGTAATATAATATAATTCAATATTTGAAGAGAAGCCGTGAAAATCGAATCGTATTCTGGTAATACAAGTCTGCGATAAAATTGTTGAGCCAAAAAAATCCGATTTCAATTCGACTTTACACGTGGTCGCCCGACAAATGTTACTTTTCTTATCGGTCAACAGATCACCTTGAAACACATAGTCTGAACTTCAGGTTCAGGTTTGATGTTTTAATCGTTTACGTTACGTCGATAAAAAATATAATTGATTGATCGTACACCAATTCATTGTTTGATAATAGCTGATCGAAGTTTATATTCAATCAGCTTTAATGCCATTATAATCATGCCATTATCAATGCTTTTACCATCTTTTGAAAGTATTGACACTTGTCTTCGCAATCCAATGTCCGTTTTCCTGATTAGTCATCATGCGTTTATTGTTGTTAAAGTGGTTAGCGATTCGTTTTTTTTATCTTGGAGGGATTACTGGTGGCCCGGAGGCCTTTCCAATTTCACAAGTACAGGTGGGCGAGCAAGTGCTTAGCCAGGAGCGGTGGGATTTGCTAACAGCTACCCGAGTGCCTCCAAGGGAGACCTAACAAATCAAGAGTAGCTGCTTCGCGAATGAACCTACTACCGGATCGGCATCGCGACTTGCTGAGAAGATCAGGCGAGAAACGCAGCGGGCTGATGCTTAGGTTAGGTTGCACGTCGAACTTTTTGCCGAGTTCGACGAGTACGGTTATCGGGGTCTCTACTCATAGTGTTAGAGCTAAAGGCTAAAGGTGTCTAATGCAAGGGTTATTGGATCTGATGGCTTCGTAAGGACGTGTCTAGGGCGTCAACGCTGACTGGTTCCTGCGCGATCAGAATTAATAGATGTGATGCAAGGCTACCGTTAACAATGTTCATCGACGTCGATTGTTAATTTGACGTCGTCCTGGCCTGAAGGATAAGATGCTCGGTGTAGGTATTCGTATTGAGCTAAGCAATTATGTCGATGTTCGAATCAATTATAATTTGCGTAATTACAGGTGGTAGGACCTCTTGTGAGTCCGAACGGGTAGGTGCCATCCCTTCTGCTTATTTCTGCCGTGAAGTAGTAATGCGTTTCGGTTTGAAGATTGGGGCAGCCGTTGTAACTATAATTGAGACCTTAGAACTTATATTTAAAGGTGGGTGGCGCATTTACGTTGTAGATATATGTCTATGGGCTCCAGTAACCACTTAACACCAGGTGGGCTGTGAGCTCGTCCAGCCATCTAAGCAATAAAAAAAAGCCCGCAGGTACCATTTTTTATAAAAAAAATACTACGCGTCAACGATCGTGGACAGGCGGTACTAACTGATAGCAGGGTGTATTGTAAGCTCGTATGGGTGGGTTATCATGCTGTCTTATATCACGGCGCGGCGGTTCCACCCTTCAGAGCGGAGCTCATGACTGTTCTGCGGTATAAATAGACCGGCTGATGGTACTTACCCGTGCGGGTCCACATATCTGGTAGTAGATGCATTCCCGAAGCAGTTCCCAACGAGCTGTTAGGTCTCCTTCCCAGGTGTTTGAGCAGCTGTGAGCAAATCTCACTCCAGCCCAAGTTGGCCATCTGTCCTGGTGCAACTGATAAGGCCTTAGGGCCACAAGCAATCTTTCGATCCTTAAATGTCACTGAACAAAAAATATTGAGACTGACTACAAAAAAATTGTTAAAACCTCACAGATGAAATACCAGAATACCATCCAACACCAATAGCTCTACAAGACGGGGAAAGGCACGCTCATGTTGATCTCACTACGCTCAACAGCGCCTACTGTTTGGTTGAACAGCCCTTTTCTGATATTTCGTTTGTGCCTGGACACTGCAGCGTGACTTTGGATCGGACCACGAGAGCGGTTCAAGGGAACTGGAATGTTGTCCTTGGTCTGCCAGGACAAGTAGCAGAAGTACAAGCCAACACCAAAGTTGAGGTGGAAGGTGAGTTTCGCTATAAATGTACACAGGTACATTTACGAAGTAGACGACCTTTCGACTTCCTTGGTAGTAAGAGGTCACTGGCGCTCATTGGTATCAATAGTGTTGAGTAAGCATGCAATCTGTTGCCTTCCGCAGCGGACTCTTTTCAATTTTCGATTGATCAGAGATGATAATAGTAAAATTCATTAAGTTCATGAAACGCCGTAGGTGGGAGCGTTCATCCCAGAACCATTTCTGTTTTGTACGAGAACTCAAATGAGGGCCTATCAATGACTAAAATTTAATCTTCATCAATCAACCATGATTTACATGTATTATATCAAATCTATTTCTTCACATATAAAGTCGTGTACAGAGTATCCCAAACCCAATGATGTTCTGATGAGGATCATGACAATACTTTATTAAAATGATAGACACAATTACGTATAAATTCAATTTCGTTGTGAAATAATAGAGCTATTATTGATAATCCACAATTTCTTAGAAAACTGTGTGTTGTGTTTTGTACTGTATGTTATATTATACAAAAAGTTTTTTTTTAATCTATCTTCTATCTATATATATAAAAATGAATTGCTGTTCGTTAGTCTCGCTAAAACTCGAGAACGGCTGGACCGATTTAGCTAATTTTGGTCTTGAATTATTTGCGGAAGTCCAGAGAAGGTTTAAAAGGTTTAGATAAATATGAAAATGCTCGGAGTTAATTAAAAATAACAAATTTGTTTTCCCTCTGTTGTGTCCCCCGTCAGACGGATTCCTTTTGTTTGTTTTAAGTTTATTTTATACAAAAGTTTAGGTCTTTTATATAGGGTAGACTGGGTACGGTTGAAACGGTGGACGGTTGAAACAAAATGAATATCGCGTAAACAGTGCGTGGTAAGGTGAGGGGTGCAAGGGGAGTACGAAGCGGACGACAAGTCGGAACACGAATTTTAGTATTACGTCGCTCTTCGGGCGTCGTCCTCGTGTATAGGAGGCCCCATTGTCTTTTTTGACGGAAAAGTAAGTATTTTGGTAACTACATTTTTGCAATTATAAAGATTTTGTCTAAAGTTAGAGTATAGAGCGTTTTGTTCCGTTTTAATTGAAGTTTGAATAATATCGCAGTATGATTAGTTTTTATTTAAATTTATTAACATTCTTACTGCGAACCGTTTTATACCAAGAGCGGGGGTTGGGGACAGTTGAAACGTTATTTGTGGGTACGGTTGAAACAGTTTATTTATTTAATTTTCTTGTTTCCTAGATGCCAAGGGTACGCCAAAGAAAGACTACGAAAGGTCGGGCAGACTTATCAACGTATAAACAAGCTTATGATGATGTAAAAGCGGGATCGTCGTTAAGAACAACGGCAGAAAAACATGGACTGAACCACTGTTCCCTGTTCCGATATGTACATAAACGAGATGCGGCTGGTAACGACGAAAATCAAGAAATGGGATATAAGGCCCACAATCGGGTGTTTACCCGGGAACAAGAGCTTGAGTTATCTAAATATTTAATCAGATGTGCAGATATATATTTTGGCCTAACTAAAAAGGATGTCATGAAATTGGCATACGAACTAACCGTCAAGTACAACTTATCACGACCTCGGACTTGGGATGACAACGGAATGGCTGGCGAAGAATGGTTTCGCATGTTTATGAAAAGAAATTCTGAACTGTCAGTACGTGCAGCACAAGCCACAAGTCTTTCTAGGGCGACTAGCTTTAATAGGAAAAACGTAGATGCTTTCTACGACAATTTGGCTAATGTTATGGACCGCTACAAATTTGAACCACAAAATATCTATAATGTTGATGAGACTGGCATAACTACTGTGCAAAAACCCGACAGAATTATAGCTAGACGTGGTGCTCGTCAAGTAGGCTCAGTAACTTCGGCGGAGAGGGGTGCTTTAGTTACAGTAGCCATTGCGGTCAATGCCATCGGAAATGCTATTCCTCCGTTCTTTGTCTTTCCGCGAGTACGATACCAAGATCACTTTGTCAGGGATGGGCCAATAGGATCTGCTGGGAGTGCAAATCCTTCTGGCTGGATGCAGGATGAATCATTTATGCATTTCCTGGATCACTTCAGGAAACATACGAATGCTTCTCCTTCGCGTAAAATTTTACTTGTGCTTGATAACCACGCGTCACATATACACATTAACGCACTAGACTTTTGCAAGACGAATGGTATTGTAATGCTATCTTTCCCTCCCCACTGCTCACACAAACTCCAACCACTTGATCGATCTGTATTCGGTCCACTAAAAAAAGCTGTAAATTCGACCTGCGATGGATGGATGCGAAGCCACCCCGGAAAGACAATGACAATATACGACATTCCAGGGATTTTAACTACTGCTATGCCGCTTGCTCTTACACAATCCAATATTCAAGCTGGCTTTCGCACAACTGGGATTGTTCCATTTAATCGACATTTGTTTACTGAGCTCGATTTTGCACCTGCCTTTGTGACAGATAGGCCAAATCCATTAGAAGCAGCTGATGGTCCTATTCAGAATATTAATACACTTGAGGATAAAACGCCACCAACATCACCTTCCATTTTAACCCTCGAACCACAAGAAGAGATGGAGGAGCTTTCTAATGAAGCTCTTCTTGTACAACAACCGACTGAAAATATGCCACAATGTTCACAAGTACTTGATAAAGAACAGGAAAACATTATTGCAAATCCAAAACTTTTGATTATATTACCCGGACATGAAAGTAGTAGTAGCGCTCAGCAAATTTCACCCAAACCCTCTAAAAGTTCTCAATCCATTCCTGTGTTAACAACTCAAACGGGAAGTATCATGACTTTGACTACACCATCTTTATTTTCGCCAGAAGTAATACGACCACTACCAAAAGCTCCTCCAAGGAAATTAACAAATAGGGGCCGAAAAACCAGGAAATCTACTATCTACACAGACACACCTGAAAAAGAAGAGATAAGAAGAGAATATGAAAACAGATTGAAACGAACCAAAGCTAAACAAGTTAAGAAAAGATTAGATGGGGGAAAGACTAAAACAAATGCTAGAAGCAGGGGAAAAATTAAGATGCACCAAGAGTCATCATCATCAGAAGAAGAGGAGTGCTACTGTGTTGTTTGTATGTCAGCATATTCAGAAAGCAGACCCAGGGAAAAATGGATACAATGCACAGTATGTAAAATGTGGGCGCATGAAGAGTGCACACAAGGTAGCCTTAGTTATGTTTGTCACAATTGTGACTCCGAATGATCTCGTAACCATTCAAGTATTTTTTTTTTAATATAATTTTTTTATAGGAATAATGTCTTTTTTTTCTAAAAGTTTATAATGCTGTCAATAGTTGAGAAATATATTCACACAAATATTGCAAAAATATCGTCACCGCCACCAATGTATGATTATTATTTAGTTTAAGTTGTACTTAACATAAAACTTTAAAGGCTGATTAAAAATAATGTTAGATTATAAGTATCGCCAAAGATTGATTATTAATAAAAAACACATTTGTGATATTCAACTGTGTCATTACGATTTGTAAAATATTATTAGATGATTAATGAAACATGATTATTGATTATATTTTGTATTATTTGCATGTGTTTCAATCGACCCCAGGCACTGTTTCAACCGACCCTGGAATTGGGACGGTTGAAACAAATTACTGTTTTTTTTAAATATGATTTTATACTGAAAATACTATACAATAATCTTAAATAACATTGCCCAGTAGTAGACAGATATAAGGTCTTTTATTTAATATATTTACGTCATCACTCTCATAATAAATTCCAATGCTGTGCATGATAAACGCTAAAATGTTTCAACCGTACCCAGTCTACCCTATCGATTGAGGACTACAAAGTCTGCCGGGTCAGCTAGTACATAATAAAATTCAGGTGTTGCATATTGTTGTTTTGATTCATATATGATTTTTAGTTGAAAGTTTGGACACGGGATACGTACAAGATACGAATGCTAAGAAGTTACATTTGTACTGCAACATATTGCATACACAGAAGAATATCACATTTTGTCGTTTCCAAAAGATAACGGAACATGTTGGTTATAATATTATGAACGGCTTGAGCGATGGTGCGCACAGGTATTCAGCTAATTTTAATGTTTTTCACTTTGATATAAATAGAGGACAAAGTTGAGGACAGCTATTTTTTTTTATTGCTTAGATGGGTGGACGAGCTCACAGCCCACCTGGCCTTAAGGGCTTACTGGAGCACATAGACATCTAAAACGTAAATCCACCCACCTTGAGATTTAAGTTCTAAGATCTCAGTATATGTAGTTACAACGACTGCCCCACTCTTCAAACCGAAACGCATTACTGCTTCACGGCAGAATTAAATAAAAAAATATTTGGATCTGCGGACATATATTATAATTAAATAAAACGTTCTTCTCAATAATTGAACAGTAAACATAGGTTTTAAATTCTTTTATCAAACTTTGTATTACTAATAAGTAATCAAAATTTTAATAAATTGTCAGTGGAATTAGATCTATTATAGTAAATGATTTGAGGTATCGGTTTGATCTTTGAGAAATTAATATTTAAATAAATAAATAGGTTCCAATAATGTCGACAAAGCTTGCATCAATCATATCTATATGTGAATGTGTCCAATACGCCTACTCCCCTTCAGTTAGATACACATCTATTGTATAAGTCAGGGGTGAAAGACTATTTGATTTAAGTGACATTTCGGCACATTACAGGAGAGTTATTTAGAGTTATTTAAAACTTCTTTTGAATGGGGTAAACTTAATTAAATTTAAAACATCGATTTGTTGATGCTAACACCAAACAAAACGGACCTTTAATTATAAAGATAAATGTATGTAAACGTCAGGTATTAAGAGAAATGTCGCTTAAACAAAAGCCTTTCACCCCTCGAAGTATTGAATGAGGTTTAAATGAAAATAGTAAATTTGAACTATATTCTTTGATTTTTATGCCTTGTCGTTATCACTTAAGATGATATCATGTCTCATATCACATAAGATGATGTGATGTTCGTCGTTTATCAATCAGTCGTAACACTTACATACAAGATGATGACCGATTTTTTTTGATAACGCCATCTTGTGTCTTTAAAGCGGTTAGTTGCCCTCAATTAAGAAAAATAGTATTATTATTCGCCAATAGATGTCGGGAAGAGTTGATTATTGAAAACACGAATAAAACAACATTGTTTGAAAATAAAATAGCTATAATAGATCGATTTATCGCCCCCGAAATCCCCTGTATACTAAATTTTATGAAAATCGTTGGAGCCGTTTCCGAGATTCAGATTATATAAGTATATATTAATATACAAGAATTGCTCGTTTAAAGGTATAAGATTCGATATTTGATCACAGCTATTGCGGGGATGACGTGGCACTGTTACATATTCGATATTTTTGTCACAGTTATTACGGGGACGGTTTCGAGATGCGACACTGTGGTATGACGGTGGAAAATCCAACTGAACAAGTGTTCGGTACGTGGCGGTGTACTGTGGGAGTTCAGGAAAGGGTCGGCACTCAAATACACCAGAGGACACCGATGCAAGCGTTGATTAGGGTTTCCCCATACAATTTAGGTTTGTCATTTTGTAATTTTGATTTTTTTAGTACAATTTAAGAGTGTCGAGCGATTTGTATAAGTACGTAATTAAATATGTATTTAATTCTTGTTCACGAATGACTGCCAAGATGAAGGACAGACAATAGGTAATAAGAATGAAACGCATAAAAAAAATTATTTGCGTATTACTGATGATGATGATAGGGTGTCTTGTGATTGGTCTTCCTCGTCTCCCTCTTCCTCTCTGGAGGCGCCGGAGTCCGACATAACCCGGTCAGTTACCCCCCGCGACGGGCATCCGTAAATGGATTCCTCGGTGTTAAAAAAGGGTGTCTTGTGAGCGCGCAGGTCCCTTTCCGTAATTTCTGCGGCGAAGCGGTAATGCGTTCCGGTTTGAAGGTCGGGGGGTCGCAAACTATGGATCTGAGACTTAGAACTCACGTCTCGAGGTGATTGACGGTATTCAGTGGGCTCCGCTAACCATTTAACACCAGTGGAGGCTTTAATGATCGTCTACGCAATAAAAAAAAACTCAAAACCAATATATGTATGTATAAATGTAACAAAAAGCAGATTATGATTATGAGCTTTTTTTAAGTCGAACGATCGTGCATGTGTTCAGTGTTCAGATTCAGAATTAACGCTTACTTTAATAATTGTTAGACTTTGTGATTTTTATCTGTATTAACGATTATAGATGTATTTAAAGTATCATGATATTTTAGTTTTTATCAAAGTCACGTCTTCAATAAGTGAATGTTAATTCTTGACGAATGTCCATTTATTTGTTAATCAAGTCATGTGAGTGTTAGGGAAGGTATGTACGTATGGCATATTTATATCAGAATATCTGCCGCTAAGAACTTTGGAACATTTTTTGCCGGAAAGTGATAAAACGCACGGAATATGGACAAGACTGGACAAGCTTTAAACAGAATGGTACAGATTATTCTATTGCAGGTTCAAGAATCATGAATGAAGTTAATGAAGACAGCATTGCGAGTAGAACGATCTTTGTACAAAGGGATATGGGTTTCACAATAACGTGCAGAGCTGAGGTTTCATTGAGCTATTGTTGGTTTCAACATCCGAACGGAACCCAGTACACTCCTGTGCCACGGAGCGATGATTCCGATGACAGTTTATTTTGGTGATTATCAAACAGTTGTTGGTTTTGTCAGATATATATTCATTTGCATAACTTATAAACATGGCAACTTAAGGAGTGGAAGGGGTGTCGTCGATCAGTGAGTAAATGTTTAGGATAGTGGCTGTTAAATTTGCTTTTCTTTCAATTTAATTCTGTCATACACACAAATGGTGGGGATCAGATTAGATTTACAGAAAAAAACACCTGGCCACAAGCACGTTTCTGTACAAGTAAGTACCTATACAGGTAAACTTCTTTCAGATCGATCCAGCTAATTGACTTTCGGTGCTCGAGTTTCTCGTCGGATCGTTTCGGTGGGTCGCGATACCGCTGCTGGTAAACTCATTCGCCAATCAGCTGCTGGAGATACTAGGAATCATTCAGAGGTTCTCGGGCAGTTATTAGCAAACCAGTGGCGTAGCGTGGGTGTCAGTCGCCCGAGGCGGAATACAATTTTGCCGCCCTTTCATTTAGGTATTTCACTCTGATGTACACTATACATTAATTCTATAATTTTTTTTGGCAAGAGTAGGCATCATTATTTAATACAGGTAAGATTTTAAATAAAAAAATTATCTAAGTGCTACAATCGCGTTTATTAATACAAAAAATATTCTACTTCAACCACTTGTGGCAGCCACATTATGTCAATGTGGAATGGACAACTGACAATCCATCAGTAAAACTTTCTTTGAATTGTCAAAGTATCACGTACTTCCTTACTATTATAAAATACGGGGAATCCCCGCGAGTCAGTATAGACGGTGTTGCCAGTTCAATCGGTCCAAATTTGTAGTTGCGATAAAAATATGAAATGGTTCAAATATTTTTATTATTTATTGTGAAATTTTGCCGCCCCCTAAAAAGTATCGCCCAGGGCGCCCCCCCACCCTCACCACGCTACGCCACTGTAGCAAACTTGTTTTCTACCGGCTGAGCCCCGAGTTCGCCCACACATCCTGGTTAATATGTAAAGGTCTCAGGTCCATCAGACCTGTTTGTAGTAGACCACTATTTACATACATCTCATGGGTCTATATGCCTTTTAAATGCCCCATCTCTAGAATAGCTCCCCCCCACTTTTAAGTCATTTTGAGAATAATAGACGGATACAAGCGGCCTTGCAAAATTTATGATATTATTTTCGCGATTGTAGGTATGCCGGTGAAAGTCTTCAAACTGGCGATTGTGGTATATCGTTTTCTTACGCTACGGATGAAGACTCCGGAGAATGGACTTGTCATATGGGTCCAAGAAGGCAAATGGGAGTCGAACTTACCGATAAATTAGTAGTTCGTGTGACTGGTCCGTTAGCGGCTAGTCAAAAGGAGATCCCTACGGTGATTGATGGGAGTGCTACATTGTTTTGTAAAACGTCGAATGGGAACAGACCGTTGGAATACTGTCGGTTCTTGTCCCCAAAATTTGTTGGCATTAGCATTGATCCGTCTGTTACAAAGGAAAAGTAAGTACGATAATCAAGTTTAAATATTTACTGATGGTAGGACCTCTTGTGAGTCCGCACGGGTAGGTACCACCACCTTGCCTATTTCTGCCGTGAAGCAATAATGCGTTTCAGTTTGAAGGGCGCGGCGGCCGCTGTAACTATATTGAGACCTTAGAACTTATATCTCCAGGTGGGTGGCGCATTTACGTTGTAGATGTCTATGAACTCCACTAACCATCTAACACCAGGTGGGCTGTGAGTTCGTCTACACATCTAGGCAAAAAAAAATGTTCTAAATCTTCGCGATTATCTACATTATAATTATAATTTATCGGTAAGCGGGTTATCATCGAGATTTTTAGTTTTATACTCTAAAAACCGTGACAAGAACTCTATAAATAATAGTACTTAAAATTGAAATTCTTAACTTTATCAACTTTCTGAAGTCATCGTGGACTAAATGTTAAAAAGCCCAGTGCATTCGTATCGAGCGCTGCAAACTATGCCGACGTTCAAATCCCGCACGCAGGTACTAATTTTTGAAGTTTTTTTTTATTGCTTAGATGGGTGGACGAGCCCTCAGTCCACTGGTTGTAGAATGGTGACTGGAGCCCATAGACATCAACAACGTAAATGCCACCACACATCTGTAGATATGCGTTTTTAGTCTTAGTTCTATAGTACAACGCCTGCCCTATCCTTCAGAACGAAACGAGTCGAGAGAGAAGTCGAGAGTCTACCCGTGCGAGCTCACAAGACGACCTATACGACCTATACCTATCTTTATGGATAAAATATAAAGAATTTTACCGCTTTACCTGAGTTTTCTGTGGCCACGAACCCTTTAATTTTCAATTGTCTAATAAATGACACGAACCGCGGATGTAACTGCAAAAATTATTTAAACAATTTGAGATACAATATAAGTAGATTTAAAAAAAAAAACCTAACCTATATTTTCAGCGCAATACTGGGCAGATACTTTTTTACAACCGGCAGAGATTTAGATTATGGTGATTGTTCTTTGACGATTATATCGGTAACCAATGATGACTTAGGAGAGTGGACATGCGCTGCTCTACTACACGACGAGGCCGCGGAGAGTAGAGACATCATGACACTCTACGTCGAACAAAGAAGTAAGTAGTATTTATTAGTATTAAGTTTTATTAGTAGTAGTAGTATATTTTAGGATTTCGTTTCCAAAAGTGGGGGCGAGACAACATATTATGTATATCGACGCTTGAAAGGCAAACGTGACTAAGCGACGATGCGTGAACTTTACAGTAGACTAATTTAAAGTTGAAATATCTGAAAAAAAATCTATATTAACGAATCTAGCTGTAGGATTGGAATGATTTTAATGGGCCTAGAAATATATATTTTTTGCGCATCAAATATGGTTATTGCCTATCATTTATGTATAAAGCAGTTATTGTCGCTTAGTCACGTTTGTTTTTCAAGCGTCGATATTAATAATTATATTATAATGAGATTTAGATTATAATAAGTACTGATTATGCTTATTTCGGGTCAACGTTTTTTAACACGCTTATTGACATTGACTCGGTATGTACATATGTGTGCTTCTTTGTGTGTAACGGAGTTATTAAACGTCACTTTCGACAACTTAAAAACGTCCGATTAATTTGAAAATTTCCAAACGCATCTTGGAATGATGACAATAAATTTACTTTGGTAACTTCGTTCTAATATCCTGATCAATATCAACAGTGTGAGATTTCAAAAAGCCGCATAGGTCAGAATCCTATAGAATGATCTATCTAAAGTCACAATGACACGAAAGACGTAAGGATTCAGCTTGTTTTCCGATTATCCATTTTTATGTGAGTCAATTACATAGCAATGCGAGAACAACTGCCAATGGAGAAAACATCCAAACGAATGGAATATAATTTCGAAAAGTATTGTGCTCTTGATTTTTTAAAAAATCGGCATAGATGTACACCGACTTTTCAGTGATAGCATATTTTTTATAATTAAATTTTACATAATAATTGATGCGTATTTTAGATTTCGACTGACTCAATAAAATTCTTTAAAATTAATATCACTCTAGGCCAGTGAATCCCAATCTGTCGTACGCTTACCTCTGAGGGTTATGGGGTCCTATTGGGAGTACGTGAAAATTATATTAGAAATGGCGGAAATATTGAGAAGAAAGTTTTAAATTATTAGTTAAGTCCTTAGTTAACTTATATAAACACGATTATAATGTATTATGTCTACAATATGTAGATTAAAATGAACTTAATAACTAATGGCTTACTAAGGCTCTAGACTGTGTGCTGGGTTGGTAAAATACAATATTTTTGTTTGTATAGCACCTTTCTAATTTTGTGTCTGTTAAGAGAAAAGAGATGCATTTTCATGAGTAGGTATGGAATTATCAGGGAAGCATACTAATAAACGAAAGTTTAAGGTGTACGGGAACGAAAAAAGATTGGGAAGCACTGTTTTAGGCGTTAAATATGAGATTTTCAAGATTAAATTAAGGCGGATATAAACATGATGTGAATCGCGATTACGTAGCGCCTAACACTACTGTATAATAATTTTAATGGCATTTTAATTTATTTCAGGTTCAGTTCGATTTCGGGCTGATATATTGGGGATGGCTGGTGGCGTTGTTCTGCTGGCTGTAGTTTTAATATGTGTTTTGTGGTATAAACGCGAGAAAATTCGTTCTTATTGGAAAAAAACAGATTCTAGCAGCAGAACAGATAACGTGTCCCTCCAAACGTTTTCTGCGGCTAGCTGGCGCAAAGACAGCGACAGTAGTGGAAGTGCCAATGGATCCCAAAAAGCCGGGTCTCGCGACATTTCATAATCACATACGTATTCAAACTGGTTGAAGTACTAATGATTTTATCTTTTTTTTTTATTGCTTAGATGGGTGCACGAGCTCACAGCCCTGGAGCCCATAGACATCCACAACGCAAATGTCTCAGGTATAGCTAGAACGGCTGCCCCACCCTTCAAACCGAAACGTATCTTTCTTTATTATATTTCTTTATTCTATTCATCTTTCTTTATTCTTTATTCTCTCATCTATCTTTCGAAATAGTTAAAATCCGATAAAAAATATAGATCTTTTACAATATTGAAAAATGAAAATAAAGATGACATGGTTCCTTTTCAAAGATTAATGACGCTGTTTTTTTTAAGTATGACAGAGACGTCTCAATTGTTAAAATTTTAAGTAAACACATGAATTGTAATCGGACTTAATAATCTGTTGAAAACAAAGTAATAATCGAAGATAATTAAAATCTATCAGACGCTCAAATGATAATAAAACGAAGGGAGGAATTTCTTAGCAAATCACCGTGCGAGTGGCGGGTCTATCGTGTTGCAGAGAGAGGAATAAATATTATACGAATTATACGAAGAATGCTAGCGGACTTGTTGGATTGATACTGTTGGATTTTATAGTTGAGCCTTCTTTCATGAAGTCTATTTGTTTTTTATTTATTATAAAATAAAATAAAATAATTTTATAGAATACGGAACGGGTAAAAACATCTATACTTCATAAAAAATTACATATTTTAGTTTTTAAGTAAATATTATCTTGAATAGCAGGAAACACGAATTATTATTGTGGACTATTTGGGCTTAGAGTATTATTTGGAAAGATAATATACAAATTAATACGGACGTAGAGCAGCAAGGAAAGAAATATGTTTATGATTCGTTCGCGTCTCTGGACCTGTCATGAATTATTTATATCATTATCTACCAGCTTATTAGGCATCGCTGTCTGCGATCTTTTTCTGTGATACCGAATTATATTGCAATGTATTATTTATTTTTCTATTAAACTGAAATGATTTAATTATGTAGTTGATTTTCATTGATTTTCATTTTACTGGTGGTAGGACCTCTTGTGAGTCCGCACGGGTAGGTACCACCGCCCTGCCTATTTCTGCCGTGAAGCAGTAATGCGTTTCGGTTTGAAGGGTGGGGCAGCCGTTGTAACTATACTAACCCCCGTATCTTTAGTCGTTTACACGAGCTGAACTCGACTCGACTCAACCTCCAACGCGCGTTTTGGTATGCTTAGTCGTAAAAATAAACTCCACTCAAACGTCCTTGGAAAAATTTCCTAACCGGAGTGGAGTGAATGAACTGTCAAGTAGGGATGGCGATCTCAAATCGATTAATCAAAGAATCGATTTCTCGGACCAAATAAATCGATTTTTTAAATCGATATGTCGTACTGAATCGATTCAGTGAATCGATATTTTACCCTTGAAAATCGACTTTCGATTTTTTCTGTTTTGGTAAAAAAAAAAATTATTTAGAATTAGCTGAATGTACTCACAATATTACGGCATTGCCAGTTAAATGTTTAATTACTTAAAAACTCGCGAGATGGCGGTATGTTTAGTTTTCGTCGCTTCTCGTTAGTAAAAAACACCTTCCACAAAATAATAGTGAAGAATTCGACGCAATAGAAGGGACTGATTTAGAAAAAGGAATTTGGGATTTTCATAAGTTGCTTGTCAAAAAGCAACTCTCTACATGTCTTGCACTGGAAAGTCAAGGCTTAAACGAAGAGTTTAAACACTATTTATCACAGGCAGTTGTGCACCTAAAGTATGATCCTATACTTTATTGGCAAGAACAAAAAAACTCTATTTATCACCAAGTTCACTCAATAGCCGTGATGTATATGAGTATCGTAGGATCATCTGTTCCCTGTGAGCGCCATTTTTCGATTGCCGGCAACATCGCAAGTGATGAGCAGCACCGCTTGGATCCCATTAGACTTGACAAATTGTTGTTTTTAAAAAGCTTAGATATGAAGCATTGGGAACTATAAGCTATTGTTATCTGCTCTCTTAACTTTTTAATGTAACAAATACATTTAGAAAATAAATGTCTTCTTTTATATCTGATCTGATATTTTGATATGGTATTAAAAATAATTGTAATTATAGAATTCCCTGAACTAATAAATTCCTGATTTTACTGATAAGAGATCCCAGAGATTGTTTATTATGGTATCATTTTTGTTTTTCATAAAATGGATTTATATTTACATTGTAAATACAAATTTGAAAAAAATCGATTTTTTTGAAATCGATTTTTTAGACCTCGATTTTTTTATGAATCGATTTATCAGGTTACGATTCGAATCGATTTAAAAATCGATCTTTTTTGGAAAGAATCGCCATCCCTACTGTCAAGTCAAGGTACGTCGCGACGTACCTTGAACGTTCCTCAAGGCTGGTTTTCTATCAATGTCCAAATAGTATGAGGACCGCAAATGGAAATATATGATATTGTTGTGCAATGGCCTGGATCTGTGCATGATTCGCGCATATTTTGATAATTTAATTTTGATAATATTTACTAATAAAGTAAATAGTTCGAGGTTAGACTCTTGTTTAGACATTTGAAACTCCTTATTTTATTTACCTACATAAGAGTCATATTTTGCTTACTACCTAATAAATAAAGTCAATGCGATTATAAGTTTTATTTATATAATAATACACTGGTGGTTGTGGAAAAGCACTTCAACAACACGATGCAATCAAAATAACACAAAAGCGGCGAATAAAAATACAAAGCCGGGTCCGAAATGTAAAATAATAATAGGTTAGAAAATAAATAATACACTTTCAAATTACCACGCACACATATTTACGAATAACTCAGCAACCAAAACATCAAACAAGTTCAATGCTTCTAGTGTCAAACAGACAGCGGCAGCTTGACTTTGACATTAAACAATGACCATAGACTACAGAACTCTATGGGTTTGATGCTAGCTTGATCAAATTTACCCCAAACTGATGTTGTCGTGGTGACGCAATAACACGACTCTACCTCACTCGAGGACAGTTGAGGAATATTGTTTTTTTTTTTTTTTATGATTGTAAGTTTACTGGTGGCCCGAAGGCCTTTCCAGTTTCACCAGGACAGGTGGGCGAGCAAAGGCTCAGCCAAGAGGGGTGGGATTTGCTAACAACTGCCCGAGCGCCTCCGAAGGAGACCTAACAACTCAAGAGCAATTGTTTCGCGAATGAATCTACTACCGGATCGGAATCGCGACCCGCTGAGAAGATCCGGCGAGAAGCTCAGCGGGCTGATGCATGGGTTAGGTTGCACGTCGACCTCTTTGTCGAGTTCGACGAGTACGGTTACCGGGGTCCCTAAGCCTGCACCTAGTATTAGAGCTGAAGGCATCTAATGCAAAGGTTATTGGATCTGATGGATCCGTAAGGACGTGTCTAGGGCGTCGACGGTGACTGGCTCCTGCATGATCAGGATTCGGGGAGTAGTCAGCGGCGGCAACGATAAGGCGATTATCATGACGCATATGATTCGAAGCCCAGGTCGTCGTGTAGGTCAACGTTCCTCACGAACCACGAAGCCCCGACAGCTAACCTGCAAAAGCGGGATTGTAGGGATTGGAGGGTGTCTATGTGTGTGCGGGCCGCGTGAGCGAACACCACACTCGCGTAAGTCATGACGGGCCTTATGCAAGTTTTGTAAAGTGTCACCTTGTTCCGAAGGGACATTTTACTCCGCTTACAGATCATGGGGTATAGTCTACCGAGAATAAACGCGGCACGGTCACGGACTGATTTTGTATGCGGGCGGAATGTCATCGATGCATCCAGGGTAACGCCCAGGTACTTGACCTTCCTAGCCCAGGGTATGGGTTGTCTAAAGAGGGTAATCGGGGGTGTGAGATTCCTCCTCCTAATCCGGGAGGAAATCCGTGTGGAGCTTCCCCTCTGAAATAGCACCGCAGTACTTTTCGCTGGGTTGATGTCTATGCGCCATTTTCGGAACCACTGTCCTAGGGCTAGGGCTGCGCTCTGAAGCTTCTTCGCGATTAGGGACTTATTTCTACTAGAATAGTAAACAGTCGTGTCGTCGGCGAATAAAGCTAAATGGGTCGGCGGCGACCGGGGAATATCGTTGACGAATAAGCTAAATAGGAGGGGTGAGAGGACAGAGCCTTGCGGGACTCCAGCTGTGAGACGTCGTGGGGAGGAGCGGGTTCCCTCGACTCGATATCGAAAAGAGCGGTTCGACAAGAAGTCCCGTATGATGAGCACGAGACTATCCGGCACGCCCATGTTGAATAGTTTGAAAATCAAACCATTGTGCCAGACTTTGTCGAACGCTTTTGCGACGTCGAAGAAGAGAGCTCCCGTGTATAACGGTTTTGGTCGATTAAGCCCCACAAGAATGTGCTCCGTGAGGCGGTGCACCTGTTGAACGCATGAGTGATTTGTACGGAATCCGAATTGTTCATCGATGAGAATGAGGAATATTGTAATGGTCGACTAAAAATACCAAACTCGAGTAAGTTTGGGAGGAATGCTCGAGCATCATCGGATGAGTTAAGAGTGGAGGACTATTTTACAAAACGTCTAAAGATACGGGCATGAGACCTTAGAACTTATATCTCAAGGTGTGTGGCGCATTTACGTTGTAGATGTCTATGGATTCCAGTAACCACTTAACACCAGGTGGGCTGTGAGCTCGTCCACACATTTAGGCAATAAAAAAAATAATATCAGTATTCCCACATCCATACACGTCTATTAACAGTTATTACACTATTATTATAACGATTTTTTTTGTAAATTTTGTTACGGCGAATTTCACAATGCAATCGATTCGATCCAAAAAAGTCTTTATCATTAGTTTTGGTTTTTCCAAGTTTTTTTTTTTTTTTTATGTAGATAAATTTGAAGAAAAAACAAATACATTCACATATTGTTATATTAAGACATCGTTTATCACAGATACGAACTCGATATGAAATTTTAAATATGTATTTTGATAAAGAGTAGAGGACGTTAGTTTAGTTTAAGGCGAGTATCCTTTGATAATTTGTTGTGTTGTGACGCTCGCGAAGAATTTGTTGATCGCTTTGACAACTGTCTTAACGATTTGCTTGATAGCAGGAGGTGCTAGGTCGTCCATGAGCTGTTGCCAATTCTCATTGGCAAACTGCAGGGTTGTGTCAGCTGAAAAACAAACTCAATTAGAAATTTGTCAAATAAGATCTACCTGGTACCGTGTACCAGTTGGTAATAAATGTCCACTATTTTATGAGAGTTTATTTCATTTCATCCTACGCTTACTAGACCAAGTCGCGTCTCATTTAATTCCGTTCTGTTTCACTTTACCCATATAATAATTGTTAAATGAAGATTTCGTTTAAGGACTAAAATTTAAGACATTAAATTTAAAATAAATAAACACTAAACTAGTCTTAAAAATATAGTCTAAAGTTTAGTTTAAGAGTTAAAAATTACGTAAATAAAAGTTCTGTCTCACCCAATTCTTTGTTTCCGTTGAACAAGTTTTTCAAATCGAACGTAGTCTTCTCTATCTTGTATTTGTATGAAGGAGTGCCGAGTTTTAAATGATCTTTTCCGTTGTTGTCCTTAACTTGATTCAATTTGCTCTCTATTTCAACGTCCACGTTTACTGAAACCAAGAAAAAAAAAATACAGTTAATGAAATTTTCATTTCCATTTTTACCTAGTTTTACCTTTCATGTTTCTCAAAAGGAATTCTCAGAGGCCAATATTACAATATTTTCTAATTACACTAATAATATTTTCTAATCTAATAATATTATACATTAATGATTATAAATAATATTTTCTAATTATTTTCTAAGCACGTCTTATCGGATCCTCTCGATCCACTCTTGGAGTGCTTAAAAGCATCAGGTCACCTTTCTCGTCGAATACGCTAAACGTTCAAAGACTTCGACATGGAACCCATAGCCCATAGACACATCCCGCTAAGTATCTCGTGGGATCTTCTCAGTGGGTCGCGAATATTGTCCGGTGGTAGATTCAGCGAACCAGTTCTCTAGCTAAGGCCGATGTTAGCAAGTCCTCCCACGTAGAGCCTCGTGAGTTCACCTACCAGTTAGCCCCTTAGTTACCAACGATTAGGTAGGGGAAAAAAAACAATATTAAACAGTGGTCACAATAATTAAAGTATTAAGGAAAGACATGCCTTTGAAGCAGAAACTTGTTTCCAATATAATATTATAGTATGTATAAAGCATAAAGTTTTTTTATTATAAATCCGCTATGTAGGATATTTTTAAATGACTTGAATAATAAAACTGGGTGCCTCAGAGCTCTGTTACATTAAGGAAGTCTTTATATGTTTATCTGAACGATATTAAAATATTTGGAAAATGGAATTGGTCAAGATAATCTAGACTGCATTGATTTATGTAAAAGTCGCCCTTATGCTAGTATGAGAAAAATAGCTTGCATATTTAAAAAATGTTAAATAAAAAAAAATTGATGGTATGAATATTAATGACACATTTTAATTAGGTACCGCAGTTAATGAGGGCGTCTCCTTTTCCTTTAATTTGTAAAATGAGAAGTTTTCCGTCGGCTTCATATTCAGCTGTTAAGCTCATGTTGCTTATGAAGGCCAATTTGAAATTTCCGTGGTCACCATCGAATTTAAGCCTGAAAATTAAAATATTTTAGTACTAAATTAAATTTATATAGTATTTAAAGATTGATTATTTATTAAATGAACGGTTGGTAGAATTCATATTTAAATTAAATTCAGATATCTAATCATTTTTAAATGATCATTTTTAATTAAATCGTCAGTGAACAACTTCAAGGAGAATCGACTCTAATTATAATATACTTGTAAAATGGATTAAAACTAAATAATGTTGGCTCGTGTAAATCCGGTTTATAACCAATAAAATAAATTGTAATAAATTTAATTAATTGACGTCTGTTCGAATTTGTAGTCTAAAATTAAATTTGAAATGCTTACTTAAATTCTTTTAGGTGACTGCCTTTTAAGCCATGCATTAATGCTTTGGTGAATGTCAGTTTCAACCCGTTGCCGTCGATGTTAATGTCATCCAGATGCACTGGGTCCGTCGAAGGAACGTCCAGTTCAGGAATACCCTTCGTAAACTCAGGCAGACTCTTCTCTATTTGTTCTTTGATGCACTGTTCGAGGTTTTCATTGGAGAATTCGCAGGCTTCAATGTATGGAGCTACGAAGTACACAGGAAAAAATAAATACAAAAATGAATTGCTGTTCGTTAGTCTCGCTAAAACTCGAGAACGGCTGGACCGATTTGGCAAATTTTGGTCTTGAATTATTTGTGGAAGTCCAGAGAAAGTTTAAAAGGCAGATAAATGTGAAATTGCTCGGAATTAAATAAAAATTACAATTTTGTTTTTCCTTTGATGTGTCCCCCGTCGGACGGGTTCTTTTTGTTTGTGTCTTTTATTTATCAATTGAGGCACTACGAAGTGTGCCGGGTCGACTAGTAATATATAAAAATGAATTGCTGTTCGTTAGTCTCGCTAAAACTTGAGAACGGCTTGACCGATTTGGCGAATTTTGGTCTTGAATTATTGTGGAAGTCCAGAGAAGGTTTAAAAGGTAGATAAATATGAAAATGCTCGGAATTAAATAAAAATAACAATTTTGTTTTCCCTTTGATTTCCCCCCGTCGGAGGGGTTCTTTTTGTTTGTGTCTTTTATTTATCGATTGAGGCACTACGAAGTCTGCCGGGTCAGCTAGTTAACAATAAAATAAAAGTATTTCTGTAACTGAGATCTTCTAGAAATCAACGAATGTAAAAGTTTTTGTTCACTCACTCTCTCATTCACTCAAATATAGTTCGTATATTATCTTTTTCATTTAATATCTACATATTTGTTAATTCGCCAGTGATACTGAGCGGCGATCTACTAAACTTTTATTGAAAACAACAAGAATAGCTGCTTCGCAAACAAAATAGCAAACTTGCAAGACTGGATGTATACGTAAACTTTACCTATATCGTAAATATGTTTCATAATGTATTTGTATATTTTCTGGTCAATAATAAATAATTATCACATGCCAGTTTTCCGATTAAAAACAGTTAGATTAATTATACAACGGGAACGATTGTTCTTCACGCACTGCATAAGTGATGTTAATTGTATTAGCAGGACAATTGGCAAGGACAAAAAGAAACCGACCATCTTTGATTTATTAAAGAATCATAATTTCAAAACTTAATTGTATGCGGAACAAAGGTTTTTTTTTGTGTTTTTACGACGTGTCTTTACGGTTGCAATACGTCCGTGACCATTACAACCGCAGGGTTAATTGTAAAGTATTCTAAAAGTCGAAGATAATAAACCGGACATTATACAGAAAAAATAGTTTTAATGATGACAGTTAATTTGTAAAAATCGTCAAGATTAACGAGTTTGGGTTGAAAAATCATTAGATTTCAACGAAAATATTCTTTGGCATACCAAAGTTTAAAAAAAAAAAGTGGGTAACAAGTAATTATATTAACGTCAATTAAAAAAACTGCAGGTATAACATTTTATCCACATCAGGAAAATCATGTTGAACTAGATCTACGGGCTCAATTTCGATTTTAAATCTCTGTAGATTCTATTACTCTGACCGAAACAGGTTTTGGCGTGTTTTTTTTTGCATTGCAATAAAATATTTAATGATTTCCAGAATTTTAATTTTTAATTATTAAAAAAAAAACTCACGTAGATATGCATCGTCGGCGTTTGTGTTGAACACGTGAGCCGCGAATAAAAATAAAGCGATCAACATCATAGTTCTAGAGACTGCGGATTCTTGGATTGGAAAATCAAGTTATTGACGTCTAGAGCTCAGCACTCACTGTGCGAATCCTTTGTGGCGCGCCATATTATATATGTTTTACCCAGGCACTGAATCACACCGAGAACCCAAAAAAGTTCGATCAGAAAAGAACCTATGCAAAAACATTCGGTGTGAGTTTACGTTTAAGGACGTTTTTCATGTGCGGGGTGGTTAACGCGTCGTGTACGATTTGTATTAAATATTATTATTTTACATTGTTGTCGATGGCTAGAATGTTATATGTAATATCGATTGCTCACACTACCTACTTATTAAAGGCAGTAATTTGAGATAATTACTATTAGACAATTAACTAACTAACAATACGATACAAATAGCCACCCGTATGTTAGTACCACTCTTATATTATTATGTTGAGATTTTTACAATTTACTGAAACGGCCGCCGCCTAATATTTAGGTGGATTTGTATCGAGTAATTTAGCCGAAGTATTGATTTTGGAGCTGATAGCATTTTTTCTAAATTGTAAATACATATCGAACAAGGGTTTATCGTGTTGATTACAAGAGAAATAATAAGGGAGAATAAACAAACTCATTTTTTGTAAAGTAGTTGGAACGGCGTAAGCCACAACTACTGTAAGCTTTGCACATATCTATTTTTGTGTTAACTGCTCTTTAAATTATTACTTTTTAAATATATTTTATTAATTAAATCAGAAAGCCCTTATTGGTTTGAGGGCATGTTTCAACGACCTAGTTGAAAGAAATCACGGCCTTGTTTGGCCCTTTAATTTTCAAACGTCATTTTTCAGGAAAATTTATCACCTGTTGCAAAATCTAGACTGTGTGCTAGATGGGTCACGAGCTTTTTAGAAGCCAAAATGACTTCGTTTTGTTCGCGTAGGCGGTGTGCCAGAGTATTGTCGTGATGCGTATTGCGATTGCATTGGGAGTTTTTTGTAATTTTTTCGATACTGGCAAACAAATCGTGGTCTACAACTAATTAACTATTTCTTTATTCTTTGTGTAGTATCGTAGAGCCAAGACCTGTCTAGGAAAAAAAATCTATGAGTTGGTTTTCTTACGCTTCTCGACTGCCTAATTTTTGTTGGCTTACTATCGGCATCGACTACCCTACTTGTTCAATTTCAGCAGTGTAAAAATCTATCCTTCGTTTCCTACGACATTGTTAAACACAGCATTGAACGCTTCTGATTGAACTTTTATTTCATTTTTACGCCAACTCGTTTTTGTTCTGAAGTGGGTTCATAGTTCAAGGGCAAGTTCGACGAACTGAAGCGATTAAGCTTTTTAAATGTATTATTTTTAATTTGGCTAAAACTAATCCCCAAATAATTGATCTCCAGACGAAGGCTAAAAATAAAATAAAGAGAATAAATCCAATTTGTCTTTGAATCTTGTCAAAGGTGAGACACCGGTTTTATTTTATTTTAATTAGTCGCTCGATAGTAGCCACATTTGCATCAGTGGTCGTAGTTGACGGCCAACCATCACAAATTTGATTACGGAGAGAAGCACGCCTTCGATAAAATTCTGCGTACTTTACCGTCATACGGTTATCCCACGAGGAGCTCCCAGAAGAGAAAATTTTCTTTTCCTTACGAACAGAGATGTTCTTGTAATAACAAAAGTTGTCGCTCTTCCATTCCGTATTATTAAATTTTTCCGATGTAGGGAAATCGGACATATATAAGAATTGATATGCAATTTCCCGCCAAAAAGTACTTAAACCAATGAAAATCTTAATATTTTTAAGCTATAGCATTCGAAATTCAAACACTTACGAATGGTGAAGAACGTGGAATAGATAATACATTATTTATAAATTTATAAATAAGTTTGATTGCCAAATCTCTTCCGTAAAAATCTAACTTGTTAATCTAATCTGCATAATTATTGGGCCTTTGTTCTGTTTTGGTTTGGTTTTGTGTACTGTATAAGTTAATTTATCCTGAGTGGTCGACTGGCTGTTAGGCCTTGACTCTGCTTTAGAGGTCTCTCTTTTATACTTAATTATCATGTCTAAGGTTTTTCTCCTCTCTGTTACGGCAAGTTCAAAACAATTGCCCCACTCGATATTTGGTTAAAGTTTTGACATGTCCTTACCGTTTCAGAAAGTTTTCACCCATTCCGAATATAAACACATGAAGAGTCCGTGCTAAATATCACATTGTAGGTGACCTTTAAACAATTAACAAAAACATATTCAAAATAAACGATAATATTTTCGGCTTTATTTTCTTTTGTTTCCAAATATTTTTATTTAATGTTTTTGCCATATCGTTGGTACCTTAATATTTTAAACGTTTATACAAGAATGACAAGGGCAGAACATATTATAGCAAAAAATAAGATTTAAATGGAACCAAAAAGATAAGTGCAAAATAAATATAAATCAATGAGCAAAATGTCCTCAAATGTGGATGATTTTGTTTATTCATTAAGTACCTATGTGTTTGATTTGCGTATGACCGTTTATTGATTTTATTAGGTAATAGAAACTGATTCCAATTCTAATATATTGAATAATTTTAGAACATATTTTTATATGTTATCGAAACTTCCATCCTATGTCTGATTCTGGGCGGCATTCACACTGTGACTCCGGTGATCACCTAACACTAGCCCCTCCGTGAGTAGTGAGTAAATATAAGTATAAATATTTAGATAGCATTTTTTTGTCATTGTCTACTTTAATTCGAAGCATTAACTTCTTCTTGAGCATATTTAATAATCAAATAATATTTTATACTTTAGATACTGGTTTATTTAGACTATTAAAGTAATAACAGAATAATTAAAAAAAAAAAATTAATCAAAGATGTTAAGTAGGAGATTAATATGTATTTTAAAAAGGTTGGTAGTTAAATAACAGAATAAAAATAAAATATTAATCGTGAGTGATCTCAAAAGTTATATGTATTCCAAGAGGCTTTTCAAGTCGACCTTACTTCGACATCAAACAGTAACAAAAATTATTACAAAAGGTTTCAACATAAACTCAATAATACTATTTAGTGTTCGATAATAAATTCAAAATTCAAAATCATTTATTTCAACTTAGATGTCAGTATAACACACTTGTTGAATGTCAAAATATAAATAGCAATGTTAACTCTACTACCGGTTTCAAAAAAAAGCCACAGTCTTTTTTTTTTATGATTGAATGATTACTGGTGGCCCGGAGGCCTTTCCAGTTTCACCAGGACAGGTGGGCGACCAAAGGCTCAGCCAGGAGGGGTGGGATTTGCTAACAGCTACCCGAGCGCCTCCGAAGGAGACCTAACAGCTCAAGAGTAGCTGCTTCGCGAATGAATCTACTACCGGATCGGAATCGCGATCCGTTGAGAAGATCCGGCGAGAAACTCAGCGAGCTGATTCATGGGTTAGGTTGCACGGCGAACTCTTTGTTGAGTTCGACGAGTACGGTTACCGAGGTCCCTAAGCCTGCTCCTAGTGTTAGAGCTGAAGGCGTCTAATGCAAAGGTTATTGGATCTGATGGATCCGTAAGGACGTGTCTAGGGCGTCGACGGTGACTGGCTCCTGCGTGATCAGGATTCGGGGAGTAGTCAGCGGCGGCAACGATAAGGCGATTATCATGACGCATAGCCTTATCGAAGTACCGTTCCGACGCTGACTTCATGTATTTCTGGATAGATTCGATGCCCAGGTCGTCGTGTAGGTCAACGTTCCTCACGAACCACGGAGCTCCGACGGCTAACCTGCAAAAGCGGGATTGTAGAGATTGGAGGGTGTCTATGTGTGTGCGGGCCGCGTGAGCGAACACCACACTCGCGTAAGTCATGACGGGCCTTATGCAAGTTTTGTAAAGTGTCACCTTGTTCCGAAGGGACATTTTACTCCGCTTACAGATCATGGGGTAGAGAGTAACCTACCGAGAATAAACGCGGCACGGTCACGGACTGATTTTATATGCGGGCGGAATGTCATCGATGCATCCAGGGTAACGCCCAGGTACTTGACCTTCCTGGCCCAGGGTATGGGTTGTCTAAAGAGAGTAATCGGGGGTGTGAGATTCCTCCTCCTAATCCGGGAGGAAATCCGTGTGGAGCTTCCCCTCTGAAATAGCATCGCAGTACTTTTCGCTGGGTTGATGTCTATGCGCCATTTTCGGAACCAATGTCCTAGGGCTAGGGCTGCACTCTGAAGCTTCTTCGCGATTAGGGACTTGTTTCTACTGGAATAGTAAACAGTCGTGTCGTTGGCGAATAAAGCTAAATGGGTCGGCGGCGACCGGGGAATATCGTTAACGAATAAGCTAAATAGGAGGGGTGAGAGGACAGAGCCTTGCGGGACTCCAGCTGTGAGAGGTCGTGGGGAGGAGCGGGTTCCCTCGACTCGATATCGAAAAGAGCGGTTTGACAAGAAGTCCCATATGATGAGCACGAGACTATCCGGCACGCCCATGTTGAAGAGTTTGAAAATCAAACCGTTATGCCAGACTTTGTCGAACGCTTTTGCGACGTCGAAGAAGAGAGCTCCCGTGTATAACGGTTTTGGTCGATTAAGCCCCACAAGAATGTGCTCCGTGAGGCGGTGCACCTGTTGAATGCATGAGTGATTTGTACGGAATCCGAATTGTTCATCGATGAGAATGCCCTTGGATGAGACGAAGTCTCTCAGGCGTTTGTAGAGCAGACGCTCATACAGTTTGCCTATAGACATGAGGAGGGTAATCGGGCGGTAGCTCGTTGGATGATTTTTTGGTTTACCGGCTTTATGTATGCCGATAACGTCCGCTTCTTTCCACACCGCGGGAAAGATACAGTTCGCCATAGCGGCATTGAAAATAGATGCCAACATCACGATGAGTTGGATGGGTAAAAGTTTAATAACGCGGTTGGATATACCGTCGGAACCGGGAGCTTTGCGAGGACGTAGGTCTTTGATCAAGTCTTTAACTTCCATCGGGGTGACGGGTGGTAACGCATCCGAGGGTGGCAAGGAGACTCTGCGTTCTACCTCACTGTCTAAGCCACAGTCCTGAGAAGAACCGGCGAAACAAATTGGCGGGCTTTTTTTTTTTTTTTTTATAAATATATTTATTTTTAAAAAATAAATTTAAAATAAGTAAAAATATTTGCAATAAACGAAAAAACAAGTCAAAAATACAATTACAAAATAATATTAATAATAATAATAATGAAAAATGAAAAGGCCAGGAGCGAACGCCTCATTCCCACGTAGTGCCATCTAGTAGATAATCCTTAACTTTATAATATGCCTTGTTGCGCAAACGTTCCTTGACAGTTTTCTTAAATCTATGAACAGGTAGTAATTGAACGTTTTGTGGGATCTTGTTGAAAAGTTGTATACCCAGCCCCCTAAAAGAGTTGCTTATTTTCTTAATTCGAGCCGCCGGCAACACAGGCCACGTACAATAAATTTTCAAAATGTATTGGGACGCTAAAGTTAGAATTTTGATTTTCTCCAACTTGTCCCTCAAGGATTCCCTCGGGTGCATATTATAAATAGCACGAATAGCCCTCTTCTGCAGGATGAAAATCGTTTCGACATCGGCAGCATTGCCCCATAGCAAAATGCCATAGGACATAACACTATGAAAATAACTGAAATAAACCAGACGTGCCGTATCTTCATTAATAAACGTTCGTATTTTTTTACCGCAAACGCTGCAGAACTATGTCTACTCGCTAACTTGCATATGTGAGGACCCCACTGCAGCTTGGAACTATTATACCAAGAAAAACTGTCGAATCCATAAGCTCCAGTGTCTCTCCACTTACAGTAATATTAGTGTCTACTTGTCTAACATTAGGTGTGGTAATACATTTTGTTTTTTTTGTTATTTAATAACAGATTATTAACACTAAGCCGATGTACCACATAATCTTCCAATTGTCGTTTAATTTTAAACAATAAGGATGTATCGAATAATACGACCTCGTGACGGGTTTCAATAAACTTTGGTAAGTCATTGATATACACAAGAAATAGGAAGGGACCCAATATGGAACCCAATATTGATTTTCAAAGTAAATTCAGCATTGCTGTTTCTGACATTCCCAGTTTCCCGATTTTGTTGGGTGCATTTTTTATAAGTTTGCCTAAGTGCAATGACTTGGCCAATGTACAGACTTTTTTAAACAGCTTGGAATATTTAGAGACATACTCATGAAATGACTTATTATGATTATATGATTTTTCAAGATAAAGATCATACAATCTCTGCCTACTTTTGTGAATTCCAACAGTCGCCCATTCATTGAATGATCTTTTATTATGTAAGATCAAAGTTTTAGAAGTAAAGATGGCACTGAATTCAGAATTAATGACATTAAATAAATCCATGTAGTGAACATTAGGATCTTCACTTTAACAAACATTCGAAATTTTTGCCAAAACTTTACCTCTAGGCTTCTCCAAACGTCTAATATGAATAGGAACAAACGGTAGGTTTCTTGAACTATTAACATCTGAAACAGATTTAATTTTAAAAGATAAGAATTGTCCACTGTGGTCTTAACTTAAATGATTAATAATGTATTTATGTAAAGGTTTTACGTTTGTGTAAATATTATCTATACAGGTTGCCGATGTGCTAGTTATTCTTGTGGGCTCTGAAAATAAATTGCTAAGGTTATATGATTTTAACAATGTACTGAAGATTCAGTACATTGTTATACAAATGCCACTATTAGATAATAGTGGCATTTGTATTTTCCAATAAATTTATATTAAAATCACCACAGATAAAAATATGTTTATTAGAAACAGAAAGCTTTAATAAAACACGTTCCAGTATATTTTCAAAAGAATCATAAAACGAATTCGGGGGCCTGTACACACTTATACAATGAATCGCTCAAGCTCTACACAGGCCATTTCAATAATCCGTTCCACAGAGAGGCTCACAATGTCTCTACGTTCCTTACATTTATAATCTTTATTAACAATGATCAGTGAGCCACCTAGTATAAGATTCTCTCTGCAGAAGGAACTCACAACCTGGTGATTTTTAAAATTACCATTTAATTCATATTTTTTAAGCCAATGTTCAGTTACACATAGAACATTGATTTTATTATAATCTAGGAACAAATCAATCTCAAGTTCTTTACCCAGCAAACCTTGTAAGTTCTGATGCACCAGGTTGATCACAGTTGTTTTCAAAGAAACATTATTTGTTGATGGGCTGTGTCCAAATAAATCATATTTACTGCCAGAGGTAAACCCTGTTGTCTTAGTATTTAATTTAAATTACTTGGAACGGATTCCAAATTAATAAATGTCATATTTTTTCCTGCTCAAAAGAAGCAGTAGGTTGATTAGCCAAATTCATGGCTAATTGTGTAAAAAATAATGTAGCGAGTTTGCTACTTGTCTAAAACTGTAGCTACCTAAATAGTATTTGTTAAGTTTTGTCATAATAATACACTTATTTTTTATTATGCAATTAATGTCATGAGTATAAAATATATTTTGTGATTTGCATGGTGTCATAACGTAACAATTATTCACAATTACAAATTGTCTGCATGAAATCATTAATGCTATGTCTCATTTTGTTTTCCGCTGGCATAATCTGAATACTTAGTCTGGCCATAAATACTGTTACAATTAAAAATAAACAAAATATTACATTTGAATTTGGAATCTATCATTTTTATATGATTGCTCATTGAATTTTCTCATTTTGGCGCCAATACATTGTACAATATTTTGCGATATTAAAATGGAGTGGGGTGATAAAGAGAACCGAATCGCTGTGATTGCATTACACAAAGTAGGTATGGAGTCAAATGCAATTTTTAAAACTCTCCATACGCTTGGTATTAGTAAAATGTTTGTGTACCGGGCTATTAATAAGTGTAATGAGACCTCTTCTGTTTGTGACAGAAAAATATCTGGCCGTCCACTTAGTGTTCGTATGAAAAATGTGGTCAAATCAGTAAGGGAAAGAATTCGATGGAAATCCTGTCCGAAAGCAAAAGATTTTATCTCGGAAGATGAAGATAGCACCTAGAACCATGTCGCGTATTTTAAAAGATGACTCAGGACTTGCAGCCTATTAGAGACGTACTGGTCATTTCTTAACTGATAATTCAAAAGAGAATAGTGTGGTAAAATTGAAACAACTACTGAAGCGGTACGCAAAGGGAGGTCATAGAAAAAATTTGTTTACGGGTGAGAAAATTTTTACAATTGAGCAACATTTTAACAAACAAAAAGACCGTATTTATGCTCAAAGCTCTAAGGAAGCTTCCCAATTAGTCGACAGAGTGCAACGTGGGCACTATCCGACTTCAGTGATGGTTTGGTGGGGTATTAGCTATGAAGGAGTGACTGAGCCATACTTTTGTGAAAAAGGTATCAAAACATCAGCACAAGTGTATCAAGATACCATTCTTGAGAAGGTAGTGAAGCCCCTTAACAACACCATGTTCAATAATGAAGAATGGTCCTTCCAGCAAGACTCGGCGCCAGGTCATAAAGCTCGGTCTACGCAGTCTTGGTTGGAAACGAACATTTCGGACTTCATCAGAGCTGAAGACTGGCCGTCGTCTAGTTCCGATCTTAATCCGCTGGATTATGATTTATGGTCAGTTTTAGAGAGTACGGCTTGTTCTAAACGCCATGATGATTTGGAGTCCCTAAAACAATTCGTACTGTTATGATATCCTCTGGTTCCTAGCTTTGCTTTCATCACCACCTTTCCCGAATAGCATCAGCACTTATGATCCTTTATTAAAGAACAATCCCCTCCCTAGTCGGTCAGTCCTATTCCTAATTCCACATGGCACGGCTGCCGTCATTTTGTCGTCGTGAAATCTTTATAATATGTGTATTTCACCAATAAAATCTTTTTTTAAAAGATATTTTCTCAATTCCGTATAACAGTACGATTGGCAGTGAAAAATTTTCCCATGGAAAGAGCGCGTGCTTCTATTGATAACTGGCCTCAAAGTTTAAAGGACTGTATTGCAGCCAATGGAGACCACTTCGAATAAGCTTTTTATACTTTAAATTGTTTTACATTTATGTATTAAACTAACACACTGTAAAAGTAATAAATGTTATTTGCACTACATATTTTGTTTATTTTTAATTGTAACAGTATTTATGGCCAGACTAAGTATATGGAAATGCAAACATGGTGATCTTTTTCACCTGTAGTGTTAATATCTGATTTATTTGATATTTTATATCTCTTATATCTGCATTTCCCCTTCTCCCAATCATTATAATTATTGTTTGTGTTAGGGCAATGAGTCATATTTAAAATATTATTAAGTTTGTGGGTACATGAAGCCGCAGGCATACAATAATTTATAACAGATTGTCCCAAAAACAGATCATTCAGCGCTACACCCATATTTTTTCCTAGTTCATCACTGAATATTTTAATAATGTTTTTAGTAAGCGAAGGTTTCATTATATTGTTCACAACGGGCTTAGAGGTAGAAATAGAAAATTGAATTTGACGATTGGAATGGTCTGGTACTGGAGAACCCGATATAGAGCAGCGGCATTTACAATTAGCATATTGTAATGTCAAAGATTCAAATCGCTCTTTGTTATTATTACATAAATCAAGCAGGTTATCCATCACAGATATATGTTCACATATGTCTTTTTTTTTAATATTATTATGATTGATCATTGTTTTAAATATAGTAGCTTCTTCGGTTTTCGCGTGTCTTAGACATAATTAAAACTTCTTTTACCGTTTAATAGTACTTTTTTTTATTGCTTAGCAATAAAATTAAATAAATAATTAAAAAAACAATTACATTTTAAGCAATAAAAAAATGTTTTTTTATTGCTTTTATAGTTATTACTTTTGGAATACATCACGAATAATGTTTTAAGTAGATAGAATTTAATTAACAAGTGGAGTTATAGATTGTTGTTAGCTACTTGTCTTTACTCAATTACGTATCGAAAGCAATAAAAAAAAAAAAAAAAAACGTATCTATTAATACGTTAGTCAGTAACTATAACATAAAGACAGTATTGTAATCGAGGATTTTTTTTAAACTACAATTACTGACGACAATGTAGTATACCTATGTATCTAGTCATGAAAAGTCTCTAGTTTCCCTGTTATAGGAAATAATTTGGCTTATAATATAATATAATAATTGTAGTTTGGCCTAAGACTAAAGAAATATTTAAGGGCATAGCGGGATACTTTTGTTCGAGCGCTTATTTATATATATAAAAATGAATTGCTGTTCGTTAGTCTCGCTAAAACTCGAGAACGGCTGGACCGATTTGGTTAATTTTGGTCTTGAACTATTTGTAGAAGTCCAGAGAAGGTTTAAAAGGTAGATACATATGAAAGTGCTGGGAATTAAACAAAAATAACAAATTTGTTTTTTATTTGATGTGTCCCCCGTAGGACGGATTCGTTTTGTTTGTTTTAAGTTTATTTTATACAAAAGTTCAGGTCTTTTATTTATCGATTGAGGCACTACGAAGTCTGTCGGGTCAGCTGGTTTTTAATATTAAGCAGTGCTAAATTCATTATTATTAAATGAAATCAGGATTAAACGAACTCACGGTCCAACTACTCTTCATTGGTTTTATTTATTAATTTATTTAATATATTTTTTACACACAGCTGTTAGAAGAAACACGACAATAAAGATACAGAGTACAAAGGCACTAGGTACTTATTTTATGAAATCTCTTCCAGTAGGCCCGCAGAAGGAAAGAAGAATTAGGAACATAAACCAAGTGCATACAGTAAACATTACATATAGTAATATATACATATTACAAGATACAAAACAATATATATACATACAAATACACACATATATATATATATACACTTTCTATAGTTCATAAAAATCATAACGTGAAATCAACAAAACATCATGTGACAGGGGGTTGAAATCCAAAAAACTATCCGATATCTAGTTCTGTATATTATAAATTTAATATATTATATGTATGTATATCTACAATCTGGCTAATTAGTCAAAAAAATTCGTTTACTGATTTTAAATCGAACTTAGTATGTATGCAGTTATATATTAAACATGTACAACGCGCATGCAGGTATTTCCATGTTTTCTTAACTTGGATCGAAGGATGTGACTGTAAAACAATGTAATGACGGAGGTCACGTTTCTACAGGATGCTTGCTATTGTTTTCAAGTATACATACATACAGTTTGTTGGTATCTATTTGTTATTAACATATTAAAATGTAGAATTTTGTTCTTACTGTTTTACTAATAAGGCTCCAAGGGCTGCTTAATAGCCCAATTTCAGTAAGGTTGTAAGAAAATTTACTGTCTAATTTATCGGTACCTACTAAGTGTATTAATTATGTTAGATCTCATGCGTACTATCAACTTGGAGCTTGTTTCTGATATACCTACTCGTTTCAAAGTATGTAAACATCGATATATATCGATGTATGTAAATTTAAAATAATAAAATCGTGAAGATTTTAAAAATCTCAATTCTCATCTACAATATTATGCACATTCATCTTTTTCAACACAAACTTGATATGATTGAGTAAATATATTTATTCACATTTGGTTCCGTGTTTTATCCATGTCCACTGAAAATCTTAGAGTAGATTCAAGGATAAAGTTTGTAATCTTGACATTGATCATAAAAAGATTAAGCTTTTCAGCAAAAACGCTAACTAAGGCATTAGTGTTTTTATCTTGATCGTGTTTTTTTTTCGGTATGTGAACTCTAGAAAATAATAGTTTAAAGACTTTTTTCTTGCAAAATGATCTCGTAGTTGTCTATAATAAATACATTAGAATAAATTAAAATAATGAATTCGAGTCCGTATTTAAATTCGTGAAAAAATCAACAAGCAACGATATTTTAATATTATATGAATGCTAAATTTGAGTTCTTTGATTTGTATTTTAGCAATGAATTCAAACCGTCCGGTCGAATGAAGCGGAATTGAAACGAAAATTTGACCTAGTGTCCCTTATATGTACTTACATATGTCACGGCATACGAGTACTTTAATTTGCACTTTAGCACGTCAGTTCATCCTTAAATGTCATTGACATTAACAAAGAGGAAATGATGAAGTTAAATTATTTTTTGTTTCCGTTCGTTTTTTTTTTGTAACACTTGCACATTGAAATGGATATAAGCAAATGAAATAGCCCCGGAAGCTTTAATAAGAGAACAGGATCTCTATCACTTAAAATGATGGTAACACAGGTTTTATTTAGGTAAATGAACAAGGTACCGTTTTTGAAGTATCGAGCGGTGCCGGCGCACTAATCCCTTAGGATACCAATTTTTCCAATGAAATACTTACTTAATTTACGTTCAGGAATAGCTTCCACGACGACAGTATAAGCATCATCATCATAGTTGGCTACTCTTGGCAGAGCAGTCGTGACCATGTGGAATCCAACAGAATGTTCTGTTCTCCGTTCCATGCTGTTCTCCATAGTCCGCGAACTGAGGCTTGGCGCACGTACTCGTTAAGTGGGTTTGGAAAAGAATTTTCACTTGATCAGTCAATGATAAAATATTTCGTGGACGAAGCCCCTTGCGCTGGATTGATCAAATCTCTAGACCGGCGGCTCTCAAACCCGGTGGCGCGGCATATTGGTGGGCCTCGAGTTTTATAAATACGATATTGGAGTTTATACATAGGGTAAAAAGATCCATCCATAAGGCTCTTTACTAGTCGTTAACTGTACAATTATGTTTAATATATTAATAATATATCATTTCATTAATTATTTGCCTTTTTTAATTATCTATTTACCTACCTTTCGGTTTATCTCTGAAAAATTTTGAAAGTACAAGGGTGTCGCCAAGTTGTAAAAAGTATGTTAGTGTGTGGTTTAGTAAACAAAAACGTGGTGAGCCGCTACTGTAGACTTGTGTTTTACTTTAACGACAGATACGGCCTTAAGCTCGACTGCTATGTACCGCAATAAAAATAAATATAGTTTAAAACTAAAGTTACATGTTCAAATCGCAAGTACAGCTACAAATTAAAATTATTTTTATTTTTATTCTGGAGATCCAAGTGAGGATATTAAGCCAAAGTAATAATATAATTGTATTTTCATTGATTTTTGAAACTTGGTTTGAAACATCGATTAATAAATATTCAAGTTAATATTATAGAACGTCCTAAAGTCGATAAATAATAAGGAAGATCCCGTTACTGAATAGATGAATACAAGACCAGCTAAAAAGCGCCATAACAGCCCGCTCTTTTTTAGCTATTTTTTACCGAAGTTTATCCATTGCTCTAATAAATGTATTACGTCTATATCTTTATATTTTTTTAATTTTTGCCTCTCATTGACATTCTTCCTTTTATTAATTTCAATCCAAATTTCCATCGTGTAGTCTATGCCGTATATAATTTTTGTTGCTCTTGAACTAATCGTAATGTACTCCGTCACAAAAAAATATGATGGCAACTTTACCGTCGGAATAAAAAGAAAAATTATAATAAAATACAAATATTTCGTTCTTAAATAAAGTAATAAAAAATTCCCTATTTACGTTATAGTAACCGGCAAACTTCTTGAGCAAATGACCTTGACTGCGCAGAACCGAATTTTAGATCACTTTGGTGGTGAGAGTGAGGCGCGACGGCAGGGGAAATCGTATCGAGCGCTTTATTGGTAGATCAGTCGAACCTTGCGCCCCGCACCGCGCCCTCATTCCGCTTGCTCCCAAAAGTACGCTTGCGTACAGTGGAAAGTCTATCGTTATTAATCGTTAAGTTATTAGTTATAATTGCTTGTGGACTTTGTTGCCATTGCTATTTGTTGAGTGTTTGTTGATTTTTTATAAAACATACACTATGCCGTGACAAACTGGTGTAGTATTCAAAAGAAAGGGTAGAAAATTTGTGTACGACGTATATTGCTTCATTGTAAAACAGGGGAAGAATGATATGGAAAAATTAAAACAGACTTCGGAAGCAACAAAAACATCAGTGAGTACTGTTAGGTGCATTATTAACGAAGCTAAAGGCTCTGGCTTGCTCGCCGTGTTTCGGAATCCGGGTAAGAAAAGATCAGGGAAGAAGAAAGTTACCAGAATGGATAGTTTCGTTCAATCTGTAATAAAAAGATGTAATCATAATAACTACATAACAACCAGCGAAACTCCGTACCGTAGAAAGGCTTCGAAAAATTTAAAGAAGATATAATTTTAATGGCTCGGAATGAAGCTTACGACGAATTATGAAAGAGCTAGGCAAAAAAAGAACAGAAAATAATTGGAAGCTGGTAATTGAAAAAAGTAACATTCGATTACTACGAATCGAATATCTTCAAAAAATAATTAATTATAGACAAAAAAGAAGACCGAATCGACCGAGTTATAAACTACGCCGATGAGCCCTATGTCGACTCATCACGATGATAGCGACTCGGGTGATGAAAACAGTGATGATGATGATGGTCAAGATTATGATAACGAAAAAAAAATTACAAATACCAGCTTCGCTTCAACTGAACCAAGACCTGGCAACAGCTCTAGTTTTGACTTAAGAGAAGGAATATTTATTTTATCCCAAGATTAAATTATTACAATTATTAACCTATATGTTTTGTTGATGTTCTAATAAATATATAAATAAATACATATGTTGATTTTAATAATTTAATAGCATTATGACGCAGAGTAAGTAATGTTTTTGCACGTGAGTGTACCATGCGCGAACTTACCCCCACTACGTCAACAAATGCTCAAGAAGTTTGCCGGCTATTATACTAAAATTGTAATGACCGAAATGGTAACACGCTCTGTGTATTCGTATAGAGTAATACTAATTAGCCAATGTTCAAATCCCTTAAAACAATCACGTCATCATCACAGACGACTTGCGTGGTATAAGGGCGTATGTAATATTTAATGAATTGCTTTAATATCTTATGATAAGTTGAACTGTGGGCCCGCCCAAGAAGGTTCCATCATCCTGTTAATTTTTATTATTGTTTTTTTATTTATGATTGAAGGTTTACTAGTGACCCTTTCCAGTTTCAGGAGGCCTTTCCAGTTTCGCCAGGATAGATGGGCGAGCAAAAGCTCAGCCAGGTTCTGTAAAATTCTGCCATGAAGCATTCATACATTCAGGCTCTAAGGAAGGAAAAACCGTTATGAAACTGCGATACTTTAAGATATTTATTTCTTGTATGGAAACTAGTGACATCTAGTGGTGGATGCCTTTAAGCTTATATGTTGTTAAAGTTAAGGCATTTAATTGTTGTTTAACTAAACACAGAAAATAAAAAAACATACAAGTCTTTATTTGTTATAGACAAATTGATTAAATTTTATCAGTTTGTGGTTTCTAAAAATTTACAAAGTCCTTCATTAAAAATAAATATAAGATAGGTAATATGTTACTGCCATCTAGAGGAGCAATGAGAAACTAATCGAAGCGAAGCCATCTAGTGGACAACGCCCGTATACGTTTTATTGAGTGCTTGAGTTGCTTATCTATAACTAATTTATGTGTATTATCTATAGTTATACGATATAATTGACTTCGACCTCATGTCTCAAAGTGAATTGTGGTATTGTGGCGTCATAAAACCTTTCAAATTACGTTGTGCCTTGTACAGTTTTCACACAAACCTACAATATCGTGGTGCGGTATTTCAATCTATAGAACAATCAGGCGTCGCGTGAGCCACGTAATTAACTCGCAACTTGCTTAGGCAATTATAGCTTTATTGTTTATACCGTACTAAGTATGAGCTTTAACTAAATATCTTTATTATTATGGCAACTGATTAAATACATTTAAAACTATAATGCATAATACTTGGACACGCCCGGTGTACTAGCTGTCAATTACACAAAATAAATATGAATAAATTCTACGATGAAGGAACTACTTTACTATTGGAAGGACCTCTTGTGAGTCTGCACGGGTGGGTACCACCACTCTGCCTATTTCTGCCGTGAAGCAGTTATGCGTTTCGGTTTGAAGGGTGGGGCAGCCGTTGTAGCTATACTTGAGACCTTAGAACTTATATCTCAAGGTGGGTGGCGCATTTACGTTGTGGATGTCTATGGGCTCTAGCAACCACTTATCACCAGGTGGGCTGTGAGTTCGTCCACCCATCTAATCAATAAAAAAAAAAGAATAGCATGGTGTGACAAATATGTATCAGAGTCGTGGTATTCATTAGTTTGTGTGACAAATGGCAGTCCTGTATTGGAATAGGCGTTGAACTTCGACCTTATATCTTAATATAGGTAATGTGTGTAACATTTAAACACAATAGATGTAAATGTGAGTTTGTTCATCCCCGAAAAATACGTTTAGATATTTTTGTTTTTATAATTTTTAACCATTTAACATTTAACTTGAATAGCAAATTGACAGATACAATTAATTGCTAACCATAAATAAATCCTATAAGGTAGTTAATTTTTTTTAGGTTTTAAAGAAATTATCCGATTGCAATCTAGCAACTAGCAAAGTAAGAATCACTTATGAATAGGGTTATAAATAGTAATAATATGTTAAAACTTCGATCTGCGACTTAATAACGAGACTTCTTAATAGCCTTAAATATTTCAGATGCTTTACAACATAGCTTATTAGGTGATCATCGTAGGTCATCATGCTTATAAAAAATAATCATTAAATTATAACAATAATTAAGCTCTGGCTGTAAGTTTTTAAAAACGACCAGCACAACTTTGTTTTTTGTTGTTGGCAAAAACTTTAATGATTTTTTTAATCGAGATCGAATAATAGTTTTTTATACGGTTATTCGAGTGGCTTAAGTTGATTAAAAAAAACTGATATACGAATGTAAAATTTTAAATTACAACATCAGTTTTAAAACACATTAATAAACCGGTTAAAACCAGGTAATTGCGTGTCAGATTACGCACACGACAGGGTTCTGTAGTTCGAATGTACTACGGTAACGATAGCAGTTTGCGTGCCCTAATCGGTATCAAATCTGGTATATTCTTATCGATTAACCACGGCATCGTCTCACTATTTTTTTCGCAACAAAGAAGCGTCCAATATAAGTTTATATTATTCAAATGACAAAAAAAAAAAAACAATACGAAGTATGTAGGTCGTAATATATCAGGGATACAATTAAATGTGAAGTGCAAAAGCCTCTTCAAATCGCGATTAGACGATGTATAAACCTATGATTCATAATCATGCATCACTACATAGTAAAAAACAAAGTCGCTTTCTCTGTCCCTGTGTATGCTTAAATCTTTAAAACTACGCAACGGATTTTGATGCGGTTTTTGAAGTTATATTTCTTTAGGCGCGTTATGAAAAATTGATGAGAGTTAAATTTTACGATGCGCGCGCACCGTGACACAATATTAACAGAATGAAGTTGCCCACTAAATCGCTCATTACAATACTACCGACGTAACTTGGCGAGTCTGAATATAGCCGCAGGTGAACTTTCGCGCATGTACACTCGTAAAAAAAAGTGTTATTAGCATTCATTTTTTAGTAATATAAATGACAAAATTATTATTTAATATAATTCATACTAAATATTATTAAATTATTAACGTTAATTATTTATTATTAATTATTTAATATTAAAAAAAAAAGAAATAAATTTAATAAAAATAAAGTATAACTTCTTACGCGCGTACATAAGTACACGCACCCTTTTTTTTAATAGATAGAGTGCACGAAGAGAAAGGTTTATATGTATAATAACATCCATTAAATAGTGGAGAAATCAATAATAAATTACAGTTTCCGAAGCGAAGCGAGGGCGGGTCGCTAGTATTATTATAAATGTGAAAGCGTTTGTTTATCCTTCCTTCACTTCGAAACGAAACAACAGATTTACAATACTTTTAAAGTGATAGTATTAGGTCAAGAGTGTGATACAGGCCAGCGTTTATCCCGAAAAACATCTCACTCCCCCGGGAAATTACACTGACGTTAGGTATTCCTTGTTGGTGTGGGCGAAGCCGCGGGAGCGTCTAGTGTAATGTAAGTCTAAAAACTATTGAGTTAGGTAAAAAACAAGTGCCACGCTATTTACGACTGACTTCGTGGTGCAGTAGTTAGCAGTAGGCAGCGGCTTGGCTCTGCCCCTGACATTGCTGAAGTCCATGGGCGACGGTAACCACTGATCACCAGGTGGGCCGTATGCTCGTCTGCCTACAAGGGCTATAAAAAAAACATTGTGTGATGAACAGGTTTGCTTGCAAGAGCACCCAGATAATAAGCACCCAGACAAAGATGTCTGGGTGTTTATTATCTATATTTGTTTATATTTAAACAATATATAAGTATCTTTGTTAGTTTCTGATACCGATAACATAGAGAATTTAGGAAAATTTATGCCGGATGACCGTACGTGATTTCTTCGAAAGATATTTAAAAAATTAAATTGTAATAATTTGAACATGAATTTGATAAATTACATTAATTAAAAACACGTTTCTAAATTAAATAAATGTAGTCCCTTTTTAATGTTTAAATAAAATCGTTGTGACAGATAGACAGTTGTGAAGAAATTCTTAGAGTTTCGCTTTTCGATTTCGCTCCGGAACCCTGACGTTTTTTTTTTTTAGATTGGCACAGAACTGGATTTCGTATAAAGTACAATGACCATTAAATAACAAAAAAAGCGACAGGAAGGGTGAATGACATCTATACAATCTTACCTCTACTCGATGTACCAAATAAAAATAAAGCATCTGTCTTTTCAATATTTTTTTCGAGCAAAACCAAAAAAAATATACCCGTACTGGTTCGTTCCGAAATCTTAGGTAACTTAGATAGATTTATATGAAAACCTTCTCACAAATCTTTGTCACGTAATGTCCTGGAAAAGCTAGTCACAGTGGCTTAAGATAAGCTCACCTAGTTAATCCTGAAAGTGAGGCTGAATACTGTATTCGACTGAAACAATTTTCAGTTGACCGCGGATCGTCGAGGAGGGAGCATGTGCGTTATCCCCTGCCCACGTGCAACGTTCGTTGCATCGCAAACTTTGTGAGGAGCACAATAATTTAATATTATTTTGAATTAATCGTGAAAAATTGTTACACAAAATTGCGAAGTTTTTTTTTAAAAACGTTATTATGTACGTAGAAATTTATTGAGGCAATTTTGTACAGGTACTAAAACTAAATCATATTTTACAAGTAAGCTCGTAATTAGTGACAGTGTATCTAAGTTCATGTAGTGTTATTTAGAAGTAATTTTGCACAACCTAAAATTTTGTTCGCTATGTTGTAATACCTAAAACATTAAAGAATATTGATTGATAATGCTAGAAATAATCAACGTGTTCTCAAAATTGGCAGTGCTTAGCATACTCATTCCTTTAAAAACGGTTTTCTGAAAGTATTTGTAACCTTATGTAATCTTAGTACGGCAGTGTACGGCATTGCAGGCTGTATTCTAGATTCAGATTGAACTGAAACAATGTCTTTAGCATTAAATATGTACCGTTTTTCAATTCAATTTACGTGGTTAAGATGTGGAATTTATCATACAAAATCATTCAGAAGATGAGGTTCAGATGACGCAGCTTCAGACCCCTAGTCTCGAAAAAGATCATTAAAAGGAAAAGAGCATAAAGATAACATATTTGCTGGTTCAGTTATATAAGTTTACATGCTATTGATTAAACGAAGCATGTAAAGAGCTTTAACGTAAGCAGCGCATCATAATGTATCAAGGTTACAAAGGCATTATTCTTTCATCCAAATCTATCAATCAAAGCGATTTTCCGTGCAAAGTGCTTTTAGCAATAAAAATTTATAGCACTTCGTTTATTTTTTTTCTATATCATGGTGACCATTTATTGTTGAGGCCTTGGATTCTACAGCAAGGTCGAAAGTTATCGAGGTCTTCAGGCGTGTTGAAGTATCGAATATATATTACAGTACTTCGATTTCCAGTAAAGCTATAAAAAATAGCCAAAAGATGCTCTATATTTTTGTATTTAAATCTTTCTGAATAAATAATGTAGGCTAGGCTCGGCCCCTGGCATTGCTGACGTGAATGAGCGACGGTAACCACTCACCATCAGGTGGGCCGTATGCTCGTCCGCAAATAGGGCAATAAAAATAAATAAATAAATAAAGTACTTAGCAAAGTAAATCTCTTAATTTACAAAAATACAAAATCTTATATTTTGATACTGCAATTCAAACAGAGGACTTACTCATTAATGGACAACATTTGTTGTATCTTGATTTACATTTTTGGCATTCCACATCTTCTTGATGCATAATAAAATATTGCTCAAATTGAAACATGATTACTTACTACTATGCACGCACGTCATCCTCTTCCTTTAAGATCCACGAAATCCTGGATGACACTCGATTAAAACCTGCTTTGATCGATTGCACCATTTATAAATAAAGCAGCCGCTAATAAGATATTTTCGTTCTTGCGATATAGATTTCGTTACAAATCGTAACGAAAATGAGTTGATGTCAGAATAGGTACGTTATTGTTTATATTCTTATGATTGGCCATGTCGTAGGAGTGAGGTAAACAAATGTGAAGTGGTACGTATTCATCGACGAAATGGCAAAATATTCGTGACGTGTTTTATTTGGGAGATGAGCAATATCGATTTCGCTAGAAGGTATCTTTGATTTATACAGCATAATATACTGTGAGTGTATTCGATATTCTCATTTAGTTACGCTCGAATATCTCCTCATGTGAAAAGTTGACTTCTATTCATACAGCTTCATTTATACAGACAAATCCTGCTGAAATATTCATATTATAATCGATATGTTAATAGCCCTTTGTTCCTTTTTTGGTTTCTGGAACAACGCCACAAAGCAGTTTTATCGTGAATACTGGTGGTAGGACCTCTTCTGAGTCCGCGCGGCCTGCCTGTTTCTGTCGTGAAGCAGTAATGCGTTTCGGTTTGAAGGGCGGCGCAGCCGTTGTAACTATACATGAGACCTTAGAACTTATATCTCAAGGTGGGTGGCGCATTTACGTTGTAGATGTCTATGGGCTCCAGTAACCACTTAACACAAGGTGGGCTGTGAGCTCATCCACCCATGTAAGCAATTAAAAAAAAAAGAATACTTTAAATTATATAACTCAGTGGACGAAGAGGATGATAGCCCAATTAAGTCAAATATAAAAAAAAGACTTATATTAAAGACCTTCGCTGAAGTGTCAAATATAGTACAAACTTTAACATGGGTACGAAATCGATGAGTGAACGCATTTTCAATGAAGAAAAATCCAAATCTATTCCTAAAAAGGGTGATAATAAACAAGATTTTCTAATTTGTCTAGTCAAACAAGTCTATTTTATTTATTTGGCGTTAGTTACAACGAAGGCGGGCTTGGTTTTAACTACAATATTTTATAAAATTTTCCCCTTCGCAACGATATGATTATAATATTCTGAGCGTTTAGAGAAAAATTGAATCCCTTTTTAGTCACGCGACTTAGCAGTTTGTTCTAATGTATTTCTTATTCATTGGACTCATAATTTTAGTCAATTATGGTAAACCCATTTTAAGGTTTTCTTTTTTAAATATACTATATGTTCCTTTAATATTTCAATTCGAAACACATATAGGTGACAATATTATATAAATTTTACCAGTTCTTGTTTTTAATTCCGTATCTTTATCTGTCAGTCATTATATAACTGTATCTATGTAATTTTCAACTGTTTCTTCTTAAGCTTCATCAATTTGTGATTTTCAGTAACTACTAGTTATAAGAAAATTTTTAAACTCTGTGATGTAGAATTTTATTATGAACATACCGGATTATAAAATATGGTAAAATTGAAAAGGACAAAGTGTTAAAATGTGTAAAAATGAGAAGAACGTGTCATGGGAGACGGAGGCACTTATGGGTGCAAAGCCTGAATCGAGATGGAGCAATTTCTGTCCAAGAGAAGCCTTGTCCCATGTTGGGTTATTCGTTGCGTTAATGCTGTACACAGCTGGCGGCGGATTGGTGAGTATCAAAACGTTGAATATTGAGTTTAACAATGATATTGATTAATAATGACTAGAGGTCCCGCAGTAGTCGAAATTAGACTATAACTAATTGGAATTGTAAGTTTGTACACTATTATGATTGTGTTTTATACTTCTATAATCACAAATTTCGCCAAGACTACACTATAAAAAATATTAACAAAGACAAACGATATTTAATCTATTCTCAATTTGACCACAGACGTCAAGAACAAAAGTTTGACAATAAATAGTATGCATGCGTGTGTGCGTCAAATACATGGCATGTAGTGTGTGTAAGGTTTTTTTTTAATTTATTTAATGTATCTTTTACGCATTATTTTAAAAAAATATTAGCATTGTGCACTTCTTCTCTATATCTATACTAATATTATAAAGAGGAAAGATTTGTTTGTTTGTTTGTTTCGAATAGGCTCCGAAACTACTGGACCGATTTGAAAAAATATTTTTCCATTAGAAGCTGACATTGTCTCTGATGAACATAGGCTACTTTTTTTTATTTTTTTTTAATTTTTTTTTTTGGTTTCATGTGTGTTTTAATGTTTCCGAAGCGAAGCGAGGGCGGGTCGCTAGTTCTCTATAAGTGTGGAGAATTTCATACTCATCCGTCTGCGCAATTTTCGTAAAAAGGGATACAGAGTTTTTGCTTCACATATTAATATATAGATGAGCAATGATTACCATTAACCGTCAAGTTCAACCGTAACCCTGGCTGTTCTAGCTGGTGTTCGTAAAATGAACATAATATGTTGTTAGAATTATTTTACTTGATACTAAGATTGGACGGTACAAAAAATACTCCGGCAAGAATATCGAAATTGAGGAAAATTTGCTGATCTTATCGCTTGTTAGACTGATTACATCGATGCCCTTATTTGACATAATGAAGAGCAGTGAGCTACTACGGCCTAAGGGCTATAGCAATAAATGACTTACGTAATTTCTTTAACAGTATTGTTCGGTCAAGTTTTTTTTCGTTCACAAGTGAATTTAGGAAGTGCTTAAGAAGTACTTGTGTAATTTGAACGCAGCAAAAAAAATAGTTGCTACAAAATATCAATATATATGAAGCCAAAGAAGATACAGTAAATGTTTCACTCTCAGTTCATATTTGTATTCTTAAAAAAAAAGACAAGTGTAGTCTATTTTTAATACGTACAAAAACGAATAATAATTTTCGGCCTCGTGTTCATATTATATAATAATAAAATAATAAGTAGTCATATAATTTTCCTGAAAGCAGTCGTTGATGAAATACAACCAATCATCATTTTTATTTTTATATTTACTGCCTAGGCGGATGGAACTGTCATTCTACCTATTGTAGTGGTTACTGGAACCCATAGATATCCAGCGTAAATGTCCCCTTCCACTTGTGAGATAGGAGGTCACAATTCTCATTGTATTGTATGCTATTCCTCCCTTCGAAAACGGAATACAGTACTGATTCACAGTAGTAATATGATGCGGTCTTATCACTAAAAGTAATCTCTTCCAGACGACCGTTTTATGTACAGAAATTCTGAAAAAGATTAAGATACACTAGTTATGTTGCGGTGTACTATTAACAATTTCCCTCTATTAAGGTAGACCCAACCATCACGCCCATTATTAAAGAAAATACATACTTACAATAAGTAGATATATATCGTATAAATAAAATTTGCAATCACTATGTATATGAAATCAATATCCATATAATATTAGGGGTTAAAGTATGAAATTGCCGATTTGTACTGAAAAATTAAAATTCGTTTTTTATTTTCACTTACCATATTCATTTAATCAAAATAGCCATTATTAATACCATTATTATTTATACATTGCTGCCATCTAATAGGAAGGTCATTTATGCCTTTGCGATAGAACTCTGGTGATCTAGATCCTACAAACTGTGTGAAAGCATTTTCTACTGCCTCCTGGGAAGAAAACTTTTACCCGTTGGGGCAAGGTCTGGCGAATACGGAGAGTGACGAATAGTTTCTAATTGCAGTTCCTGTAGAGTTAAAAAGGTTTCTCGTGCTGTATGTTATGTATGTATGTAGGTTTTTTTTATTGCTTATATGGATGGACGAGCTCACAGCCCACCTGGTGTTAAGTGGTTACTGGAGCCCATAGACATGTTGTAATACTTCAATCATAAAAAAAATTAAAAATGTATATATTGTATATTTAATAGTAAATATCGGTTGGTAGTCATATTACGCTTATATACTGGGAATGCTGCTGAACTTTCTTCTTTAAGAGATACTCTTAATCGCCTCTTACGACACCCGTGACAAAAGATTATGAAGTGCTTCTAGGCCGACACCATATAATGAAAATCAAGCATATGTAACACAAAACTTGTGAAAAGGCTGATTTTCCGTTATTTTACTACTTTAATTTATTCTAAAACTGAATTTCAATATGGATAAAATGGATATTGATTTTTTAAATTTATTGCTACTGAGGTCATGCGAATTGAAAACCTTATCTGATAAGGATGATGATGATGAACTCTGCCCTGGTAGCGGGTAGTGCAATGGTAGAAAGGACATGATAGAATCATTTCAAATATAATAAAATCGTCAGAGAATTTCTGTAAAACATACACAGTATGGCACAAAATAGAGTAGAAGCTCGATTTACTGGTGGTAGGACCTCTTATGAGTCGGTGCGGGTAGGTAACACCACCCTGCCTATTTCTGCCGTGAAGCAGTAATGCGTTTCGATTTGAAGGGCGGGGTAGTTGTAGCTCAAGGTGGGTGGCGCATTTGCGTTGTTGATGTCTATGGGCTCCAGTAACCACTTAAACACCAGGTGGGCTGTGAGCTCGTCCACTCATCTAAGCAATAAAAATAAAGAATAAAAATTCTCTCGGTAGCCCAGTGCTGCCCAGACGACACCTGAGGCTAAAATTATCCAGAATTAACGGTCCTTTTCTGTACAGTCAAGAAGTAGCTGATACTTTGTTTAGTAATTACTACATTTTATATGTGGCCTCACTCACGTAATGTTAAGAAGATGTATATCTATACCAATATTTATATAAGCTGTAGCGTAACTTGATGATAGTATGGATAATAATATGTAGTCTTTGGCTAGACTTAAATTAGCTTTCCACTTTGTTGACGGCCTCTAAATTTTGAAAAGCTAAATTGTTTTTCCTTCCTCTCTCTACTGGTATCAAATACCGGTTAAAATATAATGTTCAACATTATGTATTCTTTGTAGTAATAGTCCTTTTAATACCAATTGTGTTTTGGTTTGCATATTTTGTACCTCTCTTCTTTGACGTATCATAAAAAAATGGTATACGGCAAGCTTGCAATAGTGATTCAATGAACATTAGGTTTTTCATTAAACACAGAATGATGCAAATTAAAATTTAATTAAGAAATATTACACCTTACACTAGCTTTATTTTACGCTGTGAAATAAATTAAAACACTTCGTGCTTAACTAAAACTGTACTTATTTAGAGCGATAAAGAAGTATCTGATGCAGCAAAATTTATATGTTAAAAATCAGCAAATTCTTCTTCATAAAGACATACTGGACTGTCTTTAATTTTTTCTTCATCAAAAACATCGAAATTAGTGGTGTCGCCTGGTGAACGTATCTTTGGAAAAAACGGCGGATGTATGCGACTATTCAAAATACTATCCCAATCGATTTCTCTAAACCATTTATGATTTTTAAAATCCAACACGCCATCTTTAAGAGTTCCGTAACGTCTTGTTGTGTCGACTTGTAAAACATGTCCTATTATATCTTTTAATTCAACAGAAAAATGTGATGGACATCTATATTTTCCTGCCACAATTTTTTCATAAATTCTCATTGGATCCGAAGCAAAAAATGGTGGATGCCCGGCACTCATTTCGAAAAGTAATACCCCTAGGGACCACCAGTCGACTGACATTCCATAGCCTTTGCTTAGAATGATTTCAGGTGCTAAATATTCTGGAGTACCGCAAAGTGTCCAAGTCCTACCGCGGATAAGCTTACAGAAACCGAAGTCAGTAATTTTGATATAACCTGTACGATCTATTAATATATTCTCGGGCTTTAGATCTCGATATACTAATTCACAAGCGTGCAGATATTCCAATGCTAGTATAACTTGTGCTCCGTAAAATTTTGCAGAAGTTTCTTCAAACTTGCCCATTTTACGTAAATGTGAAAACATTTCCCCACCGGCTATGAAAGGTAGAACGTAATAAAGATAAACGTTATCCTTAAAATAGTATTTCATGTAAACAACAAAAGGAAAATTTAAGCCACATAGAATCTTTTTTTCGTAGTAGCTGTGCTCAATTTGTTTCAATCTAACAATTTTCTCTTTTTCGAGCATTTTCATAGCATAATATTTACCTGTTACAATATGCTTTACAAGAAAAACAATGCCAAATGCTCCTGTTCCTAAAACTTTTTGTCTTTCAAAATCATTCAACTTTGCATTACTTTCAGATTTATCATCCCATGACTCAACAAAATCTTGACGGAGTTTCTTTAAATATTGAGAGTATTGTTCTTGTTTTGCAGGAGAATAGCCACCGTGTTGTATCAAATCACCACGTGGTGAATTTATATGCCTTTTAATTTCACTATCTGCCATTTTTCGATTTCCTTTTCTGAAATCAGTTTTGATAATAGCGAGCTTTATTTACGCAAAAATAAAATAGGGTCAATTGTAAAAGGATCGCTTTTAGTGAAAACAGATCCTAAAACGTAATAAGAACAAAGAGAACAAAATCAATACTCACCAACAGAAAAACCAAATTAAAACTGGTATAACTTTCATTCTGTCACGGTTTGCTGTCACAAGGAAAATGTAAAAGTTTCATAGACCTATATACTTCAGTGAAAAGTTTAAACAGCCAGTTTGACGAGTGTATTACTCTGAGAGAGAATTTAATCACTATGATACAGTATACTATAATCCTCCAAAATAAACGATTTACTCTGAGTTTATTACGATTATCATAGCGGTCCTATCGGTGGTCCGTTCTTGCTTAAGTGGATAAGTAAGACTCTTTGTAAAGTATGTATAGTTATATCGACATGAACGCGTCGAACTACAGTAATTCACAATTGCTTCGATACTCATTTTAAAATTTGTGAGGTATTCGTAAAAGAATGTTGTTGCAAGACTGAGTATTTGACATAAATATGGCCACTTTAGTTTTATCCTTAGGCCGGCTCCACACGTTGGCCCCAACATAGGCCCCAAAGGCACTCGCCCAACGTGTGGATTGAGAAAATAGCATTGGCCCCAACCTTGGAGCGATCGTTGGTAGTTGGCCGTCGAGTGTTGGTTTTATCAAAGGAATCTGTGCTAATGTTCGCGATCCGTCCACATGTTGCCGCTTTGCTCAGTCCTATTGCAATATGCTTCGAGTGTGCATGTTGTCATCCACCATCTCCTTTGACGTGGCATTTTCTTTTTTTTTTCAATAACAAATATAAATTATACGCACCCACTCAGTCTTTGAAGTCAGTCGTCAGTCAGAGTCTCACACTTTGAAGTCGTCGTGGCCTAAAGGAGAAGGACGTCCGGTGCATTCGTGTTGAGCGATGCACCGGTGTTCGAATCTCAGGCGGGTACCAATTTTTCTAATGAAATACGTACTCGACAAATGTTCACGATTGACTTCCACGGTAAAGGAATAAAATCGTGTAACAAAAATCAAACCCGCACAATTATGATTTGCGTAATTACTGGTGGTAGGACCTCTTGTGAGTCCGCGCGGGTAGGTACCACTACCATGCCTATTTCTGCCTTGAAGCAGTAATGCGTTTCGGTTTGAAGGGTGGGGCAGCCGTTGTAACTATACTCGAGACCTTAGAATTTATATCTTAAGGTGGGTGGCGCATTTACGTCGTAGATGTCTTTGGGCTCCAGTAACCACTTGGGCTGTGAGCTCGTCCGCCCATCTAAGCAATAAAAAATAAAAATAAAAACAGTGTTGTAAAAGCGCTTAGAGCAATTTCAATTTCGGTATCGCACATCTTTACATTGGCTCTGATGGAAAGGAACTAGTATATATTAACAGCCAATGTGTGGATACTTCATCAATTTAACCGCTCACCGCTCAACGTCGATAGTAACGTTGGGGCCAACGTATGGAGCCAGTGTTAGTTGAATTACAATAACTGTGATTCTGAATATTATACCTAGGAAATTGTTTTATTTTAGCAGTAGTATTATTAAGCTCTTTATTTTTTTAAACATAATCTATCGAGATTGACGAAAAATATTTCCTTTTCAATACTAATTTTATCTAACTGTGACTGGAAATTAAATTTATACATATAACAATATTTACAATTTTAAAGAAAACGATCAGTCAAAACAAAATTTTACTTGATAAAACACGTTTTAACTAAAACTATATAGTTTTACTGAAATATTTACAATATTTTGAACATCATTTAAAGCTTTCAGGGGTTTATACACACTACTTTTTAACGGGTTCTCGAGACACACTTAAATATCGGGAACTTATTTAATGTGAAAATAGTGGTGCGAACCCGTTAAATAATAATGTGTGTAATTTAGAGCATCGACTAACTAACTACACACACTCGAATTCTAGTGTTTTGGAATTTAAAAACAAATTTTTGTTTATTGCAATGGTCATTATTGTCATAAATTGACACATTTTATGAACAAATTGTAATAAATAATGATATTTTTTTTTTATAAAATATTTATTTGCATTATGTTTTAATGCATACCGGTTAATTATTAAAGGTTATGGCAAAAACTACGTACAGTCATCAGAGTTATCAAGAACATTTACGTTACTTGGAAATGCTAAAGGAAGACTTTAATAAGAAATACTCAGATGCACCGATTTACGATAAAACTGTAGATGATTTCGATATAGTCAAAGCTATTGGAAATGGGGCGTATGGCGAGGTGTTTTTAGTAAGAGATAAAATTACTTTCACGTACCATGCAATGAAAGTTGTTGAAAAGAGTGTTGTAGTTGAGAGGAATCATGCTAAGCATTTGATTTTAGAAAAGAAAATTCTCCAGTGTATTCAATTTCCATTTGTAGTAACTCTAGACGTGGCTTTCAAAGACAATCTGTATCTTTATTTTATTCTACCATATATTGCAGGAGGTGAAATGTTTACATACATCCAAAAATATGGGATTTTTTCCGATAGTCTGACGAAATTTTATGCATCCCAAGTAATCTTAGCTCTGGAATACTTGCACTATTGTGAAGTGGTACACAGGGATATAAAGCCCGAAAATATTTTGATTGATTCCAACGGCTACCTTAAATTATGTGATTTTGGATTTTGTAAAGTGCTAAAGAAAAAGACATGGACATTGTGTGGAACTCCAGAATACTTAGCGCCCGAAGTTATTACATCAAAAGGTTATTCTTTTTCTGTTGATTGGTGGGCTCTTGGTGTTTTGATTTTTGAGATGGAAGCCGGTCATCCTCCATTTTTTGCTTCTGATCCTAATAAACTTTATGAAAAAGTTTTAGTAGGTAGTTACAAATGTCCGGAGAACATGTCTCCAGAATGTAAGAATTTGCTTAAAGGCTTATTGCAAGTGGATCCCTCAAAGCGGATAGGCTCATTAAAAGGTGGCATTTACGAGATCAAGAGCCATACATGGTTTAATGGTCTAGATTGGCAAGCAATATTTCATCAAAAATTAATTGCCCCTTTTGTCCCTATTTGTTCATCACCAGGAGACACCAGCAACTTTCCAGAAATTCCACAGCCTAAATTAAGGAAGGTGTCAAAATATTTATATGAGGAAGAATTTGCAGAATTTTAAACTGTAAAAGACTATTTTTCTGATAATGATTTGATTATCATTTATGGACATTAACAAATTTTGCGATAGAGTTAAGGTTCCTCCTACACTGAGTACTATTATAAAAATCAAAATATACAAACCTGTTCTCGAACTGCAGTTTTATTTCCCAACTTTTCTGTATAATTTAATTCAAAAAAATAATTGCATCACAAGCTTCTTGAACAATAAATATGTCAAGCAGTGCTATTTATAATGCACATTAAAATGCTCTTGTATGTAGTTTGCGGGACTATCCATTCCTATGTTAATCGAGTTTAGGAACAGAATTAGGCGGTACAGTAGATTGACACCAGTGTGTTCCGTATTGACACCATGCTCAATTACCGTTTGTTTTCTATTACGTCGTTCATCATTATACTATAATATAATTACATTTTATAGTCTATAGTATTCTATAGTCAAGAAATTTTCATAAAATCTGTATCTGTTCTAGCGTAAGAGTGCGGTAAATAACTGTTTTAAATTTCTTACAGTGAGAAGTGGTGTCAAGTTCAAGCACTATTTGTTTGCCTTCGTAATAAATTAAACAATTAGATCAGTAAAGTATATCGCTTAGTTAATATTCGTGATGGGTAATTTTTTGACAATTTTGGAAAATATATTAGGTACATAAATCGGGGAAAAAATTCCAATTCTCTGTGAAACGCGTCATTCCGACGTCACTATTAAATTTCAACTGTCATATTTGGTAATATAGTCGAGTATGTTATATAATTATTTATCGTATATTATAGTACATTGAAAATGATATTATTATTTAACAAATGGAATACTGCTGACTTAATAAACATACTAACAGAGCGCATGTCTCGAATATGAAATACAACGAGAATTGCATTGGAAACTATACACACGAAGAACAGATAAATCATAAACGATATTTAGATGTTTTAAAACAAGATTTTTTACATATTTATTCGAATCCCATTTCCTATTCAAAATCTCCAGAAGAGTTCGATAAAGTGCAAACGCTCGGACACGGTAGTTTTGGTACAGTGTACTTAGTTCGTGATATAAATACTTTTGAATATCACGCTATGAAAGCAGTGGAAAAAGTCGAAGTAATAAAACATAAAAATTTGAAACAGCTTTACATAGAAAAGAAAATTTTACAATGCGTTAATTTTCCATTTACGATGTCTTTAGATTTCACTTGCAAGGATAACATGTATGTGTACTTTATACTACCTTATGAAGCTGGCGGTGAACTATATACTTTGATCAAGAAGCTAGGAGGATTCTCTGAACCTTTATCTCAATTTTATGCTGCTCAATTAGTATTAGCTTTGGAATATCTGCATCACTGTTCCGTTGTTCACAGAGACCTTAAGCCGGAAAATGTATTAGTTAGCAGTTCAGGCTATATAAAGTTAGCGGATTTTGGATTTTGCAAGATCATAAAGAGCCGAACTTGGACATTGTGCGGAACGCCGGAATATTTAGCACCAGAATTAATATTGTCGAAAGGGTATTCGTTTCCGGTAGATTGGTGGGCTTTGGGCGTTCTCATTTACGAAATGATTGCTGCTTTTCCACCGTTTTATAGCAGCGAGCCAATTAAACTATATGAAAAAATCCTTACAGGACAGTTTAAGACACCAGAAAATATGACACAGGTGTGCAAAGCTCTGGTAAAAAATCTTTTGGAAGTTGATCCAACGAAACGATACGGCTCCTTAAAAGCTGGGGTATTAGAAATAAAAAATCATCTGTGGTTTTGTGACATCAATTGGTCGTCCATATTATATCAAAAAATGATTCCGCCACACGTTCCGATATGCAAAAACATTGGTGATACTGGCAATTATTCTAAGGTCGACGAAATTTTGTTAAAAAAATCACAGGAATGTGTATTCGAAAAAGAATTTGAAAACTTTTAATTAGGCTTCATGTAATTATAATCGATAAATAAAATATATAGTATGACATGCCATATTGTTTTACTTGTGTAGTTTTGGGCTATGCAAAGGTGAAAATAATAAGTTTTACTCAAAGTACATAATATTTAATGCATTGTGAGATAAAAATATTAATGTTTATTTCTTGCAGGTATTCCGTGCGTTAGAGTATCCAGCTGAAATGGCTAAACAGGATTTTCATAGGGAACGTGTTCTAAGTGAAAGATGGAATTTAATACGTTTTGTAGCTCAATGGACAAACGGGACTGAGTATTTTAATGGCGTTGAAGAGCTGCTAAGCCATCATTTAGCTATTTACGAAAAGGTAAACCATCGCAATATAATTGGCATGTTGCAGTGAAATAATTTTCTTAATTTCGTAAAACATTAACTTTATTAAAATTTGCCATCAGCGATGTAGGGGTAACGAGAATTGAATGCTGTGAGACTTGATTAGTTTAAATTGAACTTTTATCTTATTTGTTCACGAGCAATTTCGAATGAAAAACTGGCAAACTTTATAGATTTCAACCTGGTGTTAAGTGGTTATCGAATGCCATAGACATCTACAACGTAAATATCGCCACCCACTTAGAGATATGTCATGTCGCGTCCTCGTGACCCCTTATGGAGCAGGGATCGGGCCTATGCCCGTGTTCTAAGTCTCAATTATTTAGTACAACGGAAACTCCGCTCTTCAAACTGAAACGCATTACTGTTTCAGTGAAGAAATATGTACAGTGGTATTACCTAGTCGTGTAGGCTTACAAGATACCCTACCACAAGTGATTACGCAAATAATTTTTTTTGTGGGTTTCATGAAAACCAATTTATTATTTACGTGTTATCTTTTCTTCATCATGAAAGATATTCGTGAACATTTCTTAAGTATGAATTTCATTGCATAATTTAATAGCTCCCTTGGGGATTTTTTACACTGGCACAGTCACACCGCTCGGTTTTTTTTTTTTCTTGCTTGGATTATTCAAGCCCTACACCCCAGCAGAGGGTAATAGGAAGGAATGATGATGATGATGATTGCTTAGACGGGTGGACGAGCTCACAGCCCACCTGGTCTAAAGTGGTTACTGGAGCCCATAGACATCTACAACGTAAATGCGCCACCCATCTTGAGATATAAGTTCTAAGGTCCCAAGTATAGTTACAACAGCTGCCCTACCCTTCAAACCGAAACGCATTACTGCTTCACGGCAGAAATAGGCTGGGTGGTGGTACCTACCCGCGCGGACTCACAAGAGGTCCTACCAATGAAATAACATATTAGCTGTTTATTCAAGGTGTTAGAAGAAGCGTCATCAGATGGCATATCGTTGGAAGTAGAAAAGAATTTTCCACCAACCGAAGAAAGATGGAGCATTTTGCAAGCTGTATTTTTTTCTTCAACAGTGCTCACTACTATAGGTGTGTACCATGTAAGCACAAGCAGTATACTTAAATGAAAAAAAAAAAAACTATAAAGTATTCAAAACTTGGTATTACAGCGTCTTAAAATTATTTTCATTTTCTTTAAATACATTTCATTTTCAGGTTACGGTAACATAGTGCCGGTAACATTTTGGGGAAGGTTGTTTTGTATCGCTTACGCCTTGATAGGAATACCATTCACATTAACGGTCATCGCTGATCTAGGCAGAGTTTTCGCCACATGTGTTTCCTTTATCGCTAAACATCTACCGTCACCACCTAGTAAGTTAACATGAGTTACGTAATACGTAGATACTCTCAGTTTCCTGACGTTTTTTTATTGTATTTCTGTAAATGGGCAAAGGATCCACGGTTTTCCTCATTCCCGATCCTGCGAACAGAATGGAAAGCAGTCGACGTCGCCCCAAGCACGTCGGATCCTCCCGATCCACTAACGGTGCTCTTAGGTACCTCAAGCACCGGTCATCGTTCTCATCGAACCCGTCGCTTGCGACAAAGGGCTCGGCGAGTAAATTAACCCTCAGACACCGCCCACTGAGTTTCTCGCCGGATCTTCTCAGTGGGTCGCGTTTCCGATCCGGTGGTAGATTCTGCGAAGCACGACTCTTGCTAGGGTTCGTGTTAGCAATGTCGTCAGGTTTGAGCTCCGTGAGCTCACCTACTAGTTAAGGTTACGCTGAAATAGCCTCTCAAGCCTCTCAGCTTAGGTAGAAAAAAAAGGTTTCCTGACGTAAACTTTTTAACGGAGTCCATGGACATCACAATCCAAATGAGCACCCCTTTCGAGACATAAGGTTGAAGTGTCATTGAATTGTACAGCTACAGTAAAAAAAACCAGATAGATACATGCATGGACTTGTAATACATCTGTCATTTTTAAAAGAAGCTCTCTCTCATTCGTAAGCTCCATGGTTCCATTTTTTTCTAACTATATCAACGTCAATTTCGTTTTTCGTAACAACATCACGGTATCTATTTTTAGAATGTTGTACAAGAGTGACAGAAGCCAATCCTGCCGGTCAGAGATCTCTTTACGCACTCGGAGCAGTTGGGTTTTTGTTTGTGTATCTGTCAGCTGGGGCTGGCTTGTTCAAGATGTGGGAGGATGATTGGACCTTCTACGATGGATTCTATTTTTGTTTCATCACGATGACGACCATTGGATTCGGAGATATTGTACCAAGTAAAATAATTTATTTTCATTAAAAAATTAAGAAAGTTCAATAGCTGATTGATGTAATTTTAAGTTCTTTATCTACTTCTAAGTTGTAAAAATTGTTTTTAACAGAGAGACCGAAATACATGCTGCTTTGTACGTTGTACATTTTGATTGGCTTGGCGCTAACGTCAACTATTATTGAGCTGGTGCGGAGACAGTACGCAAGATCTTGGCAGCAATTGCGCGCACTGTCTGGTCCCCTAGCTGACACGCTGAGAAGACTAGGCGACGCCGGCCGAGGTGTCGACGTCTCTAGCCTACACAGTGACCTTAGGAAAGTTTTAACTGTGGTAAGTTTGTTAATAAAAATATAAATGGTGTGATTTGTTTTATAATTGTTTAATAATTGTTATTTGTGATTGGCTTCTTGATAGATACGTCAATACCTTATTGGAAGATCGTATAACTAAATCGTATAGGAAGAAGGTATATTGTAAACGATCATAGGCTGTTATCATCCTTTATGCCACGAAGAACCAGAAAAGCTTCATAGTAAAGCAACTTATTTATAGTACCTTACAGTATCTGATTTGGTAAAAGTTTAACTTACGGTGGTTTCTACCCTAAGCGGTGGAAGTTTGAAAATAGTGATATAACTAATAGTATTTCCTTTGGTTTTAGAAAGTCGTAGAGATAATTGAACCTACTTTTATGGTTTAATTTTACATTTTTAATGTCGAGATTTCGTATACTTTTACGTTCGTCATTACGAAGACTAAAGTGTTATTAATCGACATTTGAATGTTGTGATAACCACCTTTAAATTTTTACAAAAGGATGTCTAGTCTTTTATGTTTCATTTCATACATACAGTAATATTAAGCATATTGAGGTTTGACACTGATGATTGGGTTCGGGTTTGGGTTTCGGAAATACTGGCTAACTATTTGCTTACTTTCTAGATCGCACCTCCGTCTAGCGAGCTAAGCAAGCCTTCAAGATCAAGGCTTCGCATAGTCGAACCTGGATGTGTAATGGGAATGGTCCCGGTAAAGAAGACAATAATTTTATACGTCAAAAAAACCCCATTAAATTTGTGTTTCAGAGATCTAATGTTTTGAACGTATATTTTTGTATGTGCTTTTGATTTTGTGAGAGTAAGCTGATATATTAATACGTAATAAGATTATGTAACGCATGGAGTCCAGCTGCAGAAAGGCGAGGGGTGCTTGTTACGTCTCCTATTATGGGTTGGGAAAGGCAACTTAGTACATTAGATGTGGTTCTAGAAGTACAGATCGCAGTTTAGAATAGCATTAACTTACCGTTTTCTGTGGGCGTTGTAAAAACGAGCACGTGATTGATATGCTGCAAAGCAATAATTAAAGTTCCCATTCTGGTCAAAACAATTAGGTTTCGTCCGTATCGGGTGGAACTCGAGCTAAGGGCTCAGGGCTCAAGTTTAGGGCTCAGGTGACCTATGGGCTAGAATGCAAATTTTTTTTTGTTTAGATATTTGGAACATCCTACGGCCCACCTGGTGTTAAGTGTTTGCCGAATCGCATAGACATCAACAATGTAAGTGCCGCCATCCATCTTGAGATATGAGCCCTATGTTTCATTAGTACAACGGCTGCCCCACCTTTCAAACCAAAACGCATTATTGCTTCACGGCAGAAATAGGCAGAATAGTGGTACTTACCCGTGCGTGTTCTCAACCTACCTACCACCCTACTACCGCCCTACCACCAGTAATTACGCAAATTATAACTTTTGCGGATTTGATTTTTCTACACGATGCTATATACCTTCATTCCGCGATCGTTCAGTTATTCGTGAAATAAATAAATCCACTTAAAATAGGGTACTTTATTGATGTTTTGGTTGAGATATTTTAGAGTGAACAAAAGTAATTAGTATCCTATTTCCTAGGCGCGTCTTCATAATGTCTAAAAATTTTGGCAGAAGTACAAAATTTTATTTCTCGGCATAATGAGTGCCTAACAGAATGTTATACATGACAACAATTTTATCCTCTTCGATAATTTTATTTCTTGTATCATGTGTGACGGAGATTAGAAACACATGTTTTCTGTTGTTACAAAAATTTTCTTTTTGATTTGCAAAATTTTGAAAGTGTTCCTATTTATACGGTAGATACGCTCGTAAGTTCTTTAAAGTCGTGTATTTAATGCATTCACAAGAATATAAAACAGTTTAGTTTCTTTCTTGCGTAGAAATAATCACACAATACCTACGCGCGAAGTCTATCCTCCCTAAATGTCTAATACTTCATTTTATTTACTTTCAGAAATCACCAAAGCCAAATGATTTTTGTTCCACGATGTTTATTTGGGTCAACTTGATCATTTTGCTTAGATTGTTTGTGTGGTGGAATGTGAATTGTTTTTCATTTCCCCTGAAAGGGACTTGGGATTTCCAGTGCGAGATTTTTATTGTCAACTGTTTTGATTTGAACAGTTTGATTGTTCATTTTATAGAAATGTTTTCTGCAAACGTAGGTGTTTTAATTTCCGTTGAAGCTGAGGCTTTAGTCGTTGTTTTTAAACGTGATGGTTCCAAAACTTATTTACAATGTTACAAGTTTTACTCGAACAGAAATATAAATACATAAAAACTTTTTAGAGCAATTTATGCTTGAAACTTAACTAAATATTTATTATAAAAATTATTTTTGACTATTGATCGTTGAATATTTTACAGAAAACCTATACCGGCCCAGAATCTATGGTACAACCAAAAACCGAGGTGATGTATATATTCACCGGGATCCCGTATAAAACGGCTGCCTTATTTTGTTCTAAAGCTTACCTGACAGTAGTCAAGGCCGGTATTATAAATGACTTGCTAGTCGCAAAACTACATTATTTATCAAAGAAAATCACGTGTATCATTTACATATTGACGACTTCAAAGAAAATTGTAGCTAGCTACATGAAAAAGTTTGACCCTTTTAAAAAAAATAAAGGTTTATACAAGAATTAAACAAATTTTCGTACTATGAAAGTTCATTTTGAAGTCGGCATAGTTTTCGTTTGACATTACGTACGCTTTTTGCATATCAGATCGAGTCCGAGTTATATTTCAATGTCGTAACTACTACCCTTTTAGTTTTATTGCCCAATAAAATACACGTAACATTTTACTAATGCTTGCATTATTTTGTAATGCTTTGATGCAAAGTAATATGTTGAAAACGATCATCTATTCCCACGTATCGATATATAACTAGGAATAAATGGACGTAATCCTTCACCTTTTAAATGCAGTAAAATGTAATGGCTCTTTTTCTTGCACTGCTTATAAATAAATTACGTACCCATTATCTTAATGTAAAACGGGTTGCATAAATATTTCAATACAGCGGTAGTAGATTGCGGAAGTGCTTCGTATTTAATGAAATTCCATTTGAAGAGATGTACGTACATTACGCGTGTAACGAAAATATTCCTTATAGTTAGTCATTTCATTTGTTTTGAGCGTGACTAAATTAGTTGATAAATTGATTTAAGTATTTTTTATAGTCAACTAATTTACCTATAAGCAATAAGAAAAAAAAGGGTGCGTGTACTTATGTACGCGCGTAAGAAGTTATACTTTATTTTTATTAAATTTATTTCTTTTTTTTAAATATTAAATTATAATTAATAATAAATATTTAACGTTAATAATTTAATAATATTTAGTATGAATTATATTAAATAATAATTTTGTCATTTATATTACTAAAAAATGAATGCTAATAACACTTTTTTTTACGAGAGTACATGCACGAAAGTTCACCTGCGGCTATATTCAGACTCGCCAAGTTACGTCGGTCGTATTGTAATGAGCTATTTAGTGAGCAACTTCATTCTGTTAATTTTGTGTTACGGTAAAATTTCACTCTCATCAATTTTTCATAACGCGCCTAAAGAAGTATAACTTCAAAAACTTAAATCCCTTCGATTTATCATGGTTAAATTTATTTAGTTCACAAAAAATTAAAGATTCAGCCTAATTTTTGCTTTTTATTTAAGTAAGCTTGCTGCCTAAGTAGTATTCGAGAGATTTACAGCCCGCGTTAACTAGCTAAAGCCTTGATTACCCCCTAATGAGGGTGTATTTTATTGCTGTAGAAACGCGACGCACTTAAAATATTTCAAATTAATGTATCATACATTCATAGATAATAATTTAATTTGATGATTATGAAATCTACTACTAGGTTGCTAATCAAAATTTTTGGAAAATCGAATGAATTGTACGAATTGGATGTTTAATTATAAATAAAATTGCGTTTCATTGAATTGAGATCAAAGTTTTCTACATATGAGGTTCAATTTCTGTTTATAGTTAATTAATTCAATTATGTTCTAATTGAAATTGATTCGTCAAATTAATTTTTGTTGCCAGGCTTGAGTTCAAATCATTAACATTCGTTCATAATATGTAACGAATTAATCAAATTCACAATTGTCGCAGGTTACAATGCCGCGTCTGAGCAGCGCCGGTGGTGGAGCACTATCGGAAAAGCGTCGCTTAGAACTGGAGGCAGCCGTCGAAGCGGTCATCAGGGACATCACATCTCCGGTACAGCAAAAGCCTCCGATCGTCCAAATTGTCATTTACGAATCGTCTGTTTGAACTACTTTTTGACTCTTTCCAATGCTATCGAGCTTAGGCGTGTTTAAAATGCTACAATTATTCAAAAGATATACTTAAAAAAAAAGTGCGTGCGTACAAAGTACACATGTCAGAAGTGAAACTTTTTTGGCGAACTAATTTATAAGTCTTGCTTATATTTATACAAATCCAAAACTTTAGATTTCCGAGACTTAGAGGAAGGGAAAAAGGAAGATATGTTCCCGCCAAAAGTCTGTCAAATGTCGATCTCAAACCTCAGTGTTGACAGTCACATTATGTTTAGATTTCTAAATTGTAAATGACTAATATTTTGCCAATTGAATTGAGACTAATTTAATTTCATGCTATTTGATTAATGTTCCAAATTCTTTTCATTTCATTTCAATTCCTATTAAAAAATTTCACAAAAAAATTATATAATATTAGGCTATATGGTATGATACATTTGCTTTTCCAGTTGGAAAAATATAACAACTACTACTATTGACATTTGACAAGTACTTAATTTCAATAGTAGTTGATGTCACTTCCGTTGCATACCTGCGTGACGTTCTGTAAAAATTTTACCCTCATGCGCCTAAAGAAGTTTCACTTCAAAAAATACGTATGCCCAGCCTGGAAATTGGTGACACTGAATAAAACTAAATGTGGAGTGTTTATTGTTCAAGCGTTTTATCGAAAAAAAAATCTTGATATTCGAATAAAATGTCTGTGCTTCGACATTGATCTAATATACAAAATATTCTTAATTTTACGCATAGATTATGTATATTGATATTGTTATGGTGTCGGATCACGGACTTCTTTTTGCGTGTTTTTCAAGCATTATGATAAGTTCAAGGGTGTTTCACTTCTATATTAACATGCTATTAGCACTGCCTTCATGAGACACGGCACAATATTGTTAAGATTTACTGTACATTTTTGGAGTCCTTGTATGTATTTATTTGCTGTGTTTCAAAAGTAAGAATAAATTTTTTTAATATAAAACCGTATGAGAAATGAAATACTTTAAAAGAAGCTGGTATTGGATATATGACAGACTTTAATGATATAATTTATTACCAATATCAATGGAAGTTATCCTAATTTTTATTTATTTGATATGACCGAAACTTAAAATGCAAACCTTTACCTACAAGTAAACATTTTATTTTTTAAACATCTTGAAAAAAAAAAACAGTACTATAGTTAAACATTTTAATATTCAGCACAACTAGAGAATAGTTATCGTGATGACTTCCATCACGATAGCTATTAGAAATCACGAATTACCGAAAAACAACAATTAACAGTGTTTAACACGGTTTATGTTTGTGGGGGACAATTTAAGGATACATTTTTGTGTTTAAAAGGTTAGTGATACTAAAATACATAATATTATTAGACTAATTGTATTCGATTACGTTTAAAACGGCTTTTGATTTTGATTTTTAATTTAATAGTACTATGAAATTATGCGTTTCAATGACAGAAGAGCTCAAGAGTCCTTTGACACTGCAATAAGAATACCGCCAAGCGCCTTTAGACATTACGTCGAAATTTCACTTGCATTAGGATTGCTGCTATCGAGTAGTCGGCTCATGACACGAATAAAGGGAGTTAATAGTAATAATCAAATCATTACAAAGATGGACTGATCATAGGAACAGAACAGATACCAGGAGTAGTCAAGGATAGCATTGTCGTGTTTTCCACTATTTATGCGAAGATTAACAGAACAGAACTGGTATCTGTAGTCAGGGATAGCATTGTCGTGTTATCCACTTATGCGGAGATTATTGCCGAATATAGTCTGGCCAAAATTCGTTATGGAATTGTTTTGGCATTTCTGATTTAATTTAATTATTATTAATGTTATTACTAAAGTATTTATGGTTATTATTAATTATTATATACGGATTATAATTTAACACCTTTTGTGGCGAGAATTTGGAAAAAGCAACTAATTTAACAAAAGAATTTCAGTAGGTACTTAGGCGAATCCGAGGATTTGGATATGTACCGCTTCTTTTAATATGATTTTTTTAAAGTTTGAGTTAAATCTATTCGACAATACAGCCTATGCTCAAAATGAATGAAATCAGGTTTTTCTTTGCTGTGACTATCAATAATTATTATTGTATGTAGAATGTTGATTCTTCTAAGTATTTACCCACCACCGACCTACAATATACAAATTGAAAATTTTGGAATGTACATTTTGGAATCGTGGTCATCAGAATTGAACTTTTGCCTCTGAAACAAAACAAAAAAGTATTTAAATCTAAAATAATTTGATCTCAATGTGGAGTGAAGGAACGAAATGAATATGTAATTTCCAAAAGGGCACATCTCTGAAAATGTAAAATGTTCAGGAAATGAAAAAAAACTGATTATTTTCTAAAGCAGTGTAAAATTTGAAATATTAACTTTTGAGATATATTTTAGTGTTAATTAGCAATTGAAAATTACTGGAATTATTATAAAATGAGTGTAGGTAATCCTCAAAAGTACATGTATGTGAAAAAATGTATTTGACAAAATATGCGACATGTGCCCTTTTCGAAATTGCATATTCAAATGGAACTTAACGCTCGTTTGACGGCATACGAAAACATTCGTGTGCCAACAGCGAAATAAAGATGTGACCAATATGTTGTGTACATTGAACTTTTTTTGTGTATTGTGTTAAGATGTTTAATTTTGTAGGCAGGCGGCGCTTTGTCTAGACGTTTCACATAACTTTTGTAACGGATATATTTGTGTTTTATGACTTGTTATTCCTAATACTAGTACGTATGGAACGCATTAAGTCATGGTTTACGATGAAATACATTTCATGCCTGACGTGATACGTTTTCCGAATAGTTTTATTGATGACTTAAACATCACGTGACTTAAGTATAGAAATAAATGTCTGCGTGAATTTGGACAACAATTCGAGAGTGCTAATTTTGGTTTGGTACAAGTATTTTATTTCATCTTCGGCTTACATCGTTTCCTGTAAACATGTGTCATGATTTTGGCAATGTTCAAATATACTCGAATTCCGAATCATCGTTGAAGTTTCGTCATAGGATCCATATATCGATACAGTTTCGTATGGATTTTTTTTAAATGAAACAACACAAACTCTATCTCGTAAGCTACAACAAGGTTATTATTGAAGCCGATAATCAATTTATTTCATTAAATGAGGTTGAGCGTAATTAATCGTAACTACACTTTATCTATTTAATCAAAATGTACAATTTAATCATCCACTTGTAAGTAAAAGATGTCAACTCAATTTATGGTTGCCATAAATATTCACCAAACTAATAAACGTCACAGCATTTCAGTAGAAAGGTGTCTTATGGACTGAAACCGTTGCTGTGCGTACATTCTATGGTGAAGCGAATGATTGAGGAAGGAATAATACATATATAATGTGGTATCTGATTGAAAAAGTTATGTGTGTATTATGATGAATTTTTTTCTAATGTACTCAACAAATGTCCACGATTGACTTCCACGGTGAAGGAATAACATCGTGTAATAAAAATCAAACCCGCAAAATTATAATTTGCGCAATTACTGGTGGTAGGACCTCTTGTGAGTCCGCACGGTTAGGTATCACCACCCTGCCTCTTTCTGCCGTGAAGCAGTAATGCGTTTCGGTTTGAAGGGTGGGGCAGCCGTTGTAACTATACTTGAGATGTTAGAACTTATATCTCAAGGTGGGTGGTGCATTTACGTTGTAGATGTCCATGGGCTCCAGAAACCATTTAACACCAGGTGGGCTGTGAGGTCGTTCACCCATCTAAGCAATAAAAAAAAAGTATGAGTGAAAAATCAGTCACAATAAAATTTTCTTCTCTACAAAATTATTAAAACGTCATAAACGCTTTCACATTACAGAAAATTACATAAAAAGAATACAATAGTATGGATATGCAAATATGCACGAGGAAGTTGTAGACGACGCGCCTAGCGTATTTATAATTTATTGTATTTCGTCGATACATATACCAATACGTATCATTAATACTGAAGTGTTTTTCTTGAGTAATTTGAAGAGCAATGATCATTGTGATTAAATTCATAATTTTTTTTTATTTTTTTTTATTGCCCTTTTAGGCAGACGAGCATACGGCGCACCTGATGGTGAGTGGTTACCGTCGCCCATGGACTTCAGCAATGCCAGGGGCAGAGCCAAGCCGCTGCCTACCGCTTAATACTCTCCACAAGCCTCGTTTGAAGAAGGACATTTAATTTAAGGATATTTAATGTTTTCTTATGTGAAAAAAGTTACAGTACGTTCATCGTCATTTGGATATCGTACTTACTGGCACCTTTTGTATAGTTACAACTAAAAAGTTGCCTTCAACGATGAGCTAGCTTTTGTATAAAAAAATATGCGTACGTTATGATATGCATAAATGCAAAATTCAATGCAATGATTTCCTTCATAGATCTAAAACGTTTGTTTTAAATAAAATACGTAATTATAATTGAGAATTTAATTTATAATTACGCGAGTATATACTAATTCAGGTCGAATATATTGTTTGAAAAATGAGCTACCACAGAACAGTTCGTATATGGTTTATTGATCACTTTACTAATTATAATTGGTTATCACACGTTTTGATACAGAAACAATTTCGATGAATCAAGAGATACTGTTAGAAGACTAGATAAATACCAGATTTGAGTTTAATTTGTGTACGTGAAGCAAAAACTTTGTATCCCTTTTTACGAAAATTGCGCGGACGGAGGAGTATGAAATTTTCCACACTTATAGAGAATATAGAGAAGAAGTGCACAATGCTAATATTTTTTTTAAATAATGCGTAAAAGATACATTAAATCAATAAAGAAAACATTACACACACTACATACCATGTATTTGACACACACACGCATGCATACTATTTATTGTCAAACTTTTGTTCTTGACGTCTGTTGTCAAATTGAGAATAGAATATGGTTTGTCTTTGTTAATATTTTTTATAGTGTAGTCTTGGCGAAATTTGTGATTATAGAAGTATAAAATACAATCATAATAGTGTACAAACTTACAATTCCCATTAATTATAGTCGAATTTCGACTACTGCGGGACCTCTAGTATTGTTTCATACGCCTAACTTATACCGCTTACTTATGAGGTTAATAAATTAAAAAAACAGGAACATCTGAATAAAAAAATAAGCATAGAAGTATCACATCATCATCATCATCATTATCCTGCCCTTCTCCCAGTCACCTGGGGTCGGCGCAACATGTTTTCTCCTTCCATACTCTTCTATCATATACCATTTCTTCGCTCACTCCCCTCCTACCCATATCGTCTTTCACACAATCCATCCATTTCTTCTTAGGTCTACCTCTTCCTCTAAATCCTTCCACATTCATAGTTAACACTCTCTTAACAACCTCATTTTCATTCCGTCTCATCACATGTCCATACCATCCCAAACGTGCACTCCTCAGCTTCTCAGTCACAGGTGCCACTTTCAGACTTCCTCTAACATATTCATTCCGTATTCTATCCATTCTCGTTACTCCACACATCCATCGCAACATTCGCATCTCTGCTGCATGCAATCGCCTTTCATCCGCCACTTTCGTTGTCCAACACGCTGATCCATACAAGACGGCAGGCCTTATTAAGGTCTTATATATCTTCCCTTTTAGGGGAAGAGGGATGTGCGAGTCATATATGGTGCCCGTGACCTGCCGCCATTTCATCCATCCTGCGTCAATTCTGTGCCTGACAGTACGATCCAGTTCACCGTCGCTTTGGATAACAGACCCTAGGTAGCGGAAGTCTTGACATACTGGCAAAGGTGTTCCGTCGAGGGAAATGGGTGCAAAATTGGAGAGACCGCCAAAATCACAGAACAGATGTTCGGTTTTCGATCTGCTGATTTTTAGGCCAACACTCTCGAACTTGCATCGCCATTTCTCCAGTATGTTTTGGACCTCGAGCCCGTTTTCTCCGACGAGCACTATGTCATCGGCAAACAGCATACACCAAGGGGGCTCTTCCTGTATCTCCGATGTCAAGGCATCCATCACAAGCAGGAAGAGATAGGGACTTAGTGCAGACCCTTGGTGTAAGCCCACTGCCACATTGAACTCGTCGGAATTCCCCGCGGCGGTTCGTACATACGTCCTGGCTCGACTGTACATGGCACAGATTAACCTCACATACTTACCAGGTATACCTTTCTCATTCAATGCCCACCACAAAACTGCTCTAGGTACTCGGTCGTACGCTTTCTCTAGATCAACGAACACCATATGCAGATTCCTGTGCACGTCGCATAGAAGTATCACCTACATCACAAATTTTGTGAATAACGTACTTAGAATGTTGTTTTTGTTCATTTATGAAAATAATGCGTGTATTTAATAATAGTTTTATGTTTGAGTAAACATGCATTCTGTTGTGTAAATATTTATATTTGTAATTTTTAAATTCTGAGTGTGTTTTTTTATAAGATTTTAGTAATTTTGTAAAATCGATTTTATATTTATGGAAAAAAAAGGTATATATTTAAAATGATATTAATTTCCAAACTCTTAAAATTGTTCATGTTTTTTGTTAAATACAATGACTACTTGATTTAAAACGTATATTATATACAAATATCAATTCCAGTTTCTTTTGAACTAGTCACACACACATACTGACTGCATATTTTTAAAACGTGTCCCTTTTGGAAACCTTGAAAGGTGAATTTGATTCGCATCGCTGTGCAAAATATTCTATATGATCGGTCATCAATTATGGCATTGAATAAATTGTGTTTTATATATTGCATGGCGTTTTTTATTTATGTTAATACATGAATAGTGGTAAATGAATGAATGAATAAGCTGATTACTAAGGTGAAGACGCTGGATCGATAAATATTGACAAATCTGGTTCCGGATGCTGAGGTTCACTTGCGGTCACTAGAAGAATAAGTAAAGGAGGTAAGGTTCAGTTTCACATGTTTTATTTATTACGTAAACAGGTACAGTACACATCTTACCTTTTAGACCACGACAACTTCAAATATACTATGTAGTATTAATTATAATCATTAGAAACTTCTAATCATGTAGTTCAATATAATTTCAGAAGCGGTGACCATTCGTTTTAAGAATTTGTTTTTTTACATTGTTTCAAGATTAGTTTATGAATCGAATTCTCAGTAGCCTCGTTCTATTTCATAGTAGCATTATTGGTAACGCGGTTCGCCGATCTTCCGCTGAGTCTTTCGATTTTATGATGCTATAAATACATCCAAATGTTTGTGTAATATTACAATTTATCGTGTAAACAGTATCTCATGTCAGTTGCCGGGACGGACTGATATTGTGGTGGTGAGATCAGCAATAAGACCAGGGTATGATTGAATAATGTATGTTCTTACCAACCCATTTATCTCTGTAAGGTAGTGTTATTTTTTTTACTTTTAGGTTCATAAATTTCGTATATAATGGAAACACCTATTAATACATGTTTATATATGTGTGACTCATAATCCACTAGTGGATAACTATGCCTATCCGTGATTTATTGATCATCATCGCGGGGTACTTAAATTAGCTGTAGAAGCTTAAATCATTGATTGCAATATGAGCCAAAGATTACCAATTTTTTTGTTAATTCACACCAGTGGATAAATAAATGTACATTAAAAAAATTACTTAAGTTTAAATGAAAATAATTATTAAATTCACTATGTATTCTAGGTATGAACATGTATGTATATATAAGAATCTTGTACAAACGCAGTGATATTTGGATGGACTTCATCGATTCTGAAACGATTCAGTAGAATAAGCTTCATAATCTATTCCTCTTGACAGAGTCTTAGTCACTCTTGCCTTGACATCACTCCCTGCCTTTCCTTTAGTCCATAACCACCTCCTCCACTGTCGATGTTGGTAGGGGGTCATACGCCCGATCACCCTCTTCGGCCAACCTATACCCTGGGCCAGAAAGGTAAAGTACCTGGGTGTCAGCCTGGATGCATCCATGACATTCCGCCCGCATATAAAAACAGTCCGCGATCGTGCCGTATTTATTCTCGGCAGACTCTATCCCATCCCAAGCGGAGTAAAATGTCCTTTCGGAACAAGGTGACACTTTACAAAACTTGCATAAGGCCCGTCATGACTTACGCGAGTGTGGTGTTCGCTCACGCGGCCCGCTTTTGCAGGTTAGCCGTCGGAGCTCCCTGGTTCGTGAGGAACGTTGACCTACATGACGACCTGGGCCTCGAATCAATCCGGAAATACATGAAGTCGTCGGAACGGTACTTCGATAAGGTTATGCGTCAAGATAATAGCCTTATCGTTGCCGCCGCTGACTACACCCCGAATCCTGATCATGCAGGAGCCAGTCACCGTCGACGCTCTAGACACGTCCTTACGGATGATCCGGTAGTAGATTCATTCGCGAAGCAGTTGCTCTTGAGTTGTTAGGTCTCCTTCGGAGGCGCCAGGCAGTTGTTAGCAAGTCTCACCCCTCCTGGCTGAGCCTTTGCTCGCCCACCTGTCCTGGGGAAACTAGAAAGGCCTCCGGGCCACCAGTAATTATTCAATCATAAAAAAGGTAGGGAGTATTGTGAGTTCGCACGCGATGGCACCACCTTCATGTCTATTTCAGTCATGAATTAGTTTTTTTTTTGTTGCTAGATGAGTGGACGAGCTCACAGCCCACCTGGTGTTAAGTGGTTACTGGAGCCCATAGACATTTACGACGTACATGCGTCACCCACCTTGAGATATAAGTTCTAATGTCTCAAGTATAGTTACAACGGCTGCCCCACCCTTCAAACCGAAACGCATTCCTGCTTCACGGCAGAAATAGGCAGGTTGCATCTGGGACAGCCGTCAGTCAGACTCATTATTAGTAATTGATTGTCCAAAGGCCGCATTTAGGTGCCCAAGAGCTCTGACTTGCCAGCCCATATAGAGTAAGAAAAAAAACGGGTTAAACGAAAAAAATCGTATGATTTTTTTTATTTAGAAATCGACGTATTCTTTCAAATTATTAACCGTTAAGAACGTTTAAGTTATAATAAATAATTTATTAAATAAATTGGGAAAGATCTGAATTCATTTTACGATTTTAATTTATAATTTCAATTTATCCGGGATATTTCTATGATAATTGATAATCCGCCATGCATCGCATTTTGTTAAAGATTACATTGCCTGATAGGGATACCTTTAATCCAGGGTTAAAGGTGGTTTAAGGTGAGAAGAGGATAATTCATTCGGGACTGATTAATCATTGATTGATTGATTGATTGATTGATTGATTAATCAATAGGGAAGAAATTAAATTAAACGAGATACCATGGGATGAAACGTATCAAGTACGAGTATCTGTGAAATTGTGTTTATTTACTAAGACTTTCAGTGGAATTTTTGGAAGAATCCAAGAAACTACGTCGAGCGCCTTTGTTAATTGCAATCTCAAGATTGATAAAAAAATATCCAAATTTAATTATTTATTACTTCAATGATATAAATAAAATGCCCTTTACTCGAAACGTCGGAAATTGTATTATATAATAACTTAATAATATATGAGATTAAATCCTAAAGGTGGCTTAAGAATTGTTTAATATTCAATTTTAATAGTTATTTGTTAAGATATAAACTTTAGCTATTTCAATAAGACACGCAATCAGAATTCGGGGAACCTAAAATAAATTAAAGTCCGTTTTCTGAATAAATAAAGACGAACTCCGTATTTCTTAAATTTTATATTCATAATGTTGATATTATATTTTTTGACACGAAGAAATAACATTAAGGTTATAAAAGCGTAATTTTGAATAGCGGAAAAATAAAGACGGCTTACGACCTAAATTGAATAACCGTTAAAGAAAATCGTAAATATTTTTTTACGACGAATAAATTTTGGCGCAATATAAATTGTTTTAAAGTATTTGACCCATTAACATATATACAAACGTGGTGGTACTATGTCGTGTAATGAGGTAGCAATCATTGTTAAAAAATAAAACGTTTTTTGGGGCAGCAATGCGTGTGCCATGAAATTTTCAAATATAGATACATAAAATTACATCTATGGATGGCTCATCACTCAAGTCTTTTCGAATAAAACACGAATAGGATAGCCGTTGTTCGGATTGAGACTACCAAAGTAAATAGCTCGAAATTATCATTTCGTATTTGTATAATTATTGGTACTAGAGGTCCCGCAGTAGTCGAAATTCGACTATAATTAATTGGAATTGTAAGTTTGTACACTATTATGATTGTATACTTCTATAATCACAAATTTCGCCAAGACTACACTATAAAAATATTAACAAAGTCAAACAATATTTAATCTCTTCTTAATTTGACAACAGACGTCAAGAACAAAAGTTTGACAATAAATAGTATGCAATATGCATGCGTGTGTGCGTCAAATACACGGTATGTAGTGTGTGTAATGTTTTCTTTATTGATTTAATGTATCTTTTATGCATTATTTAAAAAAAATATTAGTATTGTGCACTTCTTCTCTATATTCTCTATAAGTGTGAAAAATTTCGTACTCCTCCGTCCGCGTAATTTTCGTAAAAAGGGATACAAAGTTTTTGCTTCACGTATTAATATATAGATACGTGTATTTTATGCATTGTAGGTATGTCAATCAATCATCAATCTATTACGTATGTGTATTTAATTTTCGTGATTATTTAACATATTTAAAGGTTTGGTCATTTTAATAGATCCTTGAATACCCTTAGTGTTAGAATACCGCAACATAATCTGTTTTATCTTTTACAGAATATATCTATGTGATAGTGAATGTCTGCAAGATATTACCTTTGGCGATAAGACCGCCTATTATACAAATAATACCTGCTAATTGACTGATTTAATAATACATATGTTAGTTATTTTTAAGTGTTACTAAAGTATTTTAAATAATTTTACTGTAGATTGAAGTCGTTGTGGCCTAACGGATAAGACGTCCGGTGCATTCGTGTTGAAGCGATGCACCGGTGTTCGAATCCCGCAGGCGGGTACCAATTTTTCTAATGAAATACGTACTCAACAAATGTTCACGATTGACTTCCACGGTGAAGGAATAACATCGTGTAATAAAAATCAAACCCGCAAAAATTATTATTTGCGTAATCACTGGTGGTAGGACCTCTTGGGAGTCCGCACGGGTAGGTACCACCACCCCGCCTATTTCCGCCGTGAAGCAGTAATGCGTTTCGGTTCGAAGGGTGCGGTAGCCGTTGTAACTATACCTGAGATCTTAGAACTTATATATCTCGAGGTGGGTGGCGCATTTACGTTGTAGATGTCTATGGGCTCCAGTAACCACTTAACACCAGGTGGGCTGTGAGCTCGTCCATCCATCTAAGCAATAAAAAAAAAAAAGATTATTCTCAGAAATTCATAAGCTCTGCCGGCAATGTTTAGAAGAAGGTAGAAAATTTCCATTTTAGATTTCATACATAATTATAAATTTAGTTCTTAATTTTTTTAGTAGTCCATTTATGAATAAAACGCCTTAATTTAGAGAAAAAAAATTTCATTTAATTTATGTATTTGGTATTTTAAATCTCTTTTTTTTATCAATCGTAATAGTGAGGTTATTGGCATCCCACTTAATAATCAGCTGCTACCATAGACATCACAAGGTAATTGCCGAAAATAAAGCAATATCGGAGCAATAAAATTAATACATTGGACAATAAAAGCAATAAATCGGATCAATAAAAGTAATAAATCAATAAAAATCAATCAATAAAAGTAATTAATCGGAGCAATAAAAAAAGAACCAGTCGTTATAGTCAGGTAATTGGCATCCCACTTAATAATGAGCTGCTGTTACCATGGACATCACAAGGTAATTGCCGAAAATAAATACCGAACAAACAAACACATAGTAGAATTATTTTGTCCGTGCAGCTTGGGTCATAAAACATAGGCCGGCTAGAGCGGTGAGCATGTTGCGCGGGCGCAACGCCATTATCGATAAAAACAAATGAGGCAGGTACACGGCGGCGCGGTGGTATACACAGGGTGGTGAGACATTGTTATGTTAAGAGTCATTTGTACTTACTACACTACCTGCAAATTATAGTACATTATGTCGAAGAGTAATGTGTTTTTATGCATTCGTTCTCTGAATTTATTTAGTGACACAATGGCAACTCCTTTGTTTTGTATGAAAACGGCAGAATTTATTCAAAATAATATTTGCATGTGTTGTTATCAACAATGTGTTAAAAATTTTCACTGAAATAAGAATAAATCCCGAAAAGTTACAAAGTGTTAATTTCTGCCGTTCTCGTTAACTTGCTGCGGCGATAGTGGTGTAAGTGTTCGATTAGTGTTTCTTTCTTTCATTTTTATCACTAACCCACAAAATGACAAAACTAAATACCCTATCGATAACGCTTATCGACAACAATAATGCGCATAACTATGCCCGTCCATAAGGCTCGTGAGTGGAAGAGAGAGCGAAATACTCGCTTCACCGCTCCGATTTTTTATGACCCAAACTACACGGACAAAATAATTCTACTATAGGTGTCGGAGTCTTTAAGCCACAACGACATCAAATCTTACTTAATACCAGGTAGGCTGTGAGCCCATTCACATACTTATTTATACTCTTCTATTGTTCGTTTAGCTATCTATTGACAATTAAAAAGATACAGTAGTTATTTAAGTAGTAGTTATTTAAACATTTATTTAAGCTGGTCTTCATCTAATAATCGAATTTCCAAAAGGCTTAATTTATTTTTTTATATTACGTTTTTCGTTGCATTTGGATACATAATAATATAATGTGAACGGTAAATACCTGTTGAAGTGGAAACAGTAAAACACAATAAAATTTTGCATAAAGTAACTGACTATAATATGCAAATATATTAAGATGCTTATGAAAAAAAGGTATTTTAACTGCATTGATTTAAGGAAAATATATATATATATTATTATTCTATGCAATAATATAGCTCGTAGATAGATAGATAGTAAACAAAAAAATCGGTTTCTTTGTCCATTGTTATTTACATTTAAAAAACAGTAATATTTAATGTTGAATATATACACAACACAACACGAGGATTTGCAAATTTTACTTTGTTTTAACAATGAATATTAAATGCTAAGATGGAAACAAACGCATTGTGGAAATAATACCACAAAATCCATGACTCATTTACAGCGTCGATAAGATTTAACTAGAATAATGGCATCTAATCCATCGATTCTGTAACTTTAAAGCGTTGGCATCAAACGATAATCTTTTAGAATTATATAGTGGTATTTGTTCACCGAACAATGTACTGAAAATCGTAAGATAAGAAAAACATAAGTTCTATAATGAGAGAATGCTCCCCAGAAATATTTTAAAAACTTTCTACTCATAAACACTTAAGGATTCAGATTTTAATATTTATTGCTCGATTTGAGCAGACGAATGCACCTAGTGTTAAGCTGTCACTGAAGTCTATGTTTAAATATATCATAACGCGATTTCTGTCGCCGGTCTTGACATATGTATAAGGTTATAGTCTCCATCACAATGCATAACGATTTCTCGGCATAATACGCCCAACCAATAATAATTACGTAAATAAAAAAAAATGTAGATTTTATTTTAATTTTTTAAGAACTTGTTAATAGTAGCCCTAGCAAGAGTAGCGTTTCTCAGTTTGCCACCTATGACTTAAATAGATATGTTGATGCGGGCCGCTTGAGCGAACACTACACTTGTACAAGTTATGATGGAACGTATACAAGTTTTGTAGAGTGTCTGTCACCTTATTACGAAGAGGCGATTGAGTATGAATTGCGGCTCCCTTGGGGACTGTCTTAACGTGGAGACGGAATATCATCGTTCTGACTAGCGTGACGTTTAAGTACTGGACCTTCGAGGTCCGCGGTATAGACTCGTTTTTATGACGGGAATGATGTTACCGCGCCTAATACGAGAGGAGATACTTGACGTGGTAGCGGCAGGGCGACCTCTTTTGAAGAGTATGGTAGTGATTTTCGTGGGGTTGATGTCATTGCGCTACTTACTGAACCACTGTCTCAAGTTGATGGCCGCGATTTGGATTTTACGGTGGATGAATAACATCTTTCTACTCGAATAATAGATAACCGTATCATCAGCGAAGAGGGCTAGCTGGGCCACAGCCGGCAACCATGTCAAATCATTGATATAAAAACTAAACAGTAATTTTTTTTTAAATAAGATTTTTTGGTGATATAAACGGGACAAATAGACGTGAACAGAATACTCTTTGATTAAAAATAGAAAAAGGATTTCTGCTTATGAAGACATAAAAAATAAAATTTAACCACCCAAAATTATCGATTTTGAACTATCCTAGACAAGACATTTTACATCTCACATTCACAATTTAACTAAAAATGACTACATAAATATAAGTGAAATAAAAAAAAATTGGCAACACCATAATTAATATTGGAAACTCTATACATCTATCCATTAATTTGTTTTGAATCTATGCATTTAGTGTATCTATCTTATAAAATATTGGAAATGTTATGGTTAATTTGAAACGGACTACAAAAAGCAACAAAATGCCGCACTCACCCCGTTCGATACGACCCCATATGTCAAAACTTCAATAATGACGAGGGTCGTAACATCGTAAGTAAGATAATTTTAACTTCGGAATAAAACAAAAATATTTGAAACTATTATAATATGAATAAAGCCACTTTTTCCAAAAAAATCGTTTAAAAAAAAAGAAAACAATTGCAATTTTAACAAATGAATTTATAAGATATCCTATAATTCGATCTGGGTTTTAATATAAGCTTCCTGTAGCTCTATCTATGGCTTTGTCCTTTATAACTCTGGACAATATACCCCCAAGGTTGTTGATATCTGACCATCCTTATTATCTAGTTCCGACTCTTTGAGACCTTAAGGATACTTCTTGCTCTATTCGTTTGCTTTGTATCTTAATCTATGTCGTATCCAGCTCTATTTCCAATATCTGTAACAAATACACTTTAATATGGAATAGGCAATTCGAAAGAAAACAAAAGTATCCCAGTAACCCAGATCACGTACTCTCTGATCGATATTTAGATTAAATTAATTTAAAGATTGCATAGTTATTCGAAGATCGCCATATGAGGTGACGGATAATATCGCGTAAAGCCTCTACTGATTTTGCTTACAAAATTGTGATCTTCATGTTGTGAATTTGGTTGGAAATGTATATTATTATTTAGGTAAATTCACAGAGGTGTTATCTGTGGGTAGATTATACTAAGTATATAACGGCATAGTCGCATGCATGGCTACGAATACAACAGTTGTTTTATCCAAAAATATTACGAGCGCCTTGACTTCGACGTAAAAATATCTTCAAAGCTAGTAATAATCTTGAAACACGAATGTCTAAAATTGCCATTTACCACCATCCAAACATTGAGCATCACACAAAAGCCGCATTCAGATTTGATGCGAGCGAAGATTTACGACGCCGCACCCATGTTTTCGTTACCAACCACATTATTTGCTGGTCGTGTCAATTTGCTTTATTACAGCGAAGTATCCAGCAGAATTAAATGTTGAATATAAAATTGTAATCCTGATATTATAATTAAAAATCGTATTGTTTAGGTATTCTTCGTTTATTTCATTGAATTCGAAGGGAATGAGCATCCTTCTGTATATCAAATTTGAATAATCGGAGTCTATTAGAACTAACAGGTGGAATGTGGGTTTATACAAATCAGGCTGTGATAAGTAAAAACACAACTGGAGTTTTTAAGTCAATTTTTATTTAAAGTAAAATAGGCGGTGATCGTCCAATTCACCAAGGTACCGTACCGTCGTAAACTTATTTTAAGTTAAAAAGATATAATAGTTAAAAATAATAGATAATGAAACTGAATAGAAGCTCGAAAGCTCGAAGAACGAAAATCATCAAATTGAATATTAAAAAAAATTACTACGCATTTTTTTCCCCCACACAACGTGGTCTCGCCTTGTCGCGGCGGTGGGGCTTAAGTGTGCACCCCGATACCGTGGAGCAGCATTGTCTGCAGAGGGGTGCCGCGAACTAAGAAGACTGCACACGGTGTTCCCTTTTCCCACCTTTGCTGGACAAAGGGTGCGTGAAGCGGGAGAAGGCTCCCTTCTGGAGACCTTTTGGAGGCTAGGCCATGTCCCCGGCAGCTCTTTGACTGCTAAAGGGGAAGGCCCTCCAGAGGAGGGTACCGGTACGCCGGCGTGGCCACGTCGTGGTCAGACGTGTGGGTCTGTCAGTAATGGTAGACCCCACGTGGATGAGAAGTGAACCGGAGGGCACTCCCTTCCGGTCGCTGGTTGCCATGTCCCCGGCTGCCTCTTGGCGGCTACAGGGGAAGGCCCTCCAGAGGGGGGTACCGGTTTACCGGCGTGGCTTCGTAGAAGCATACCGTAATCCCTACCGAGTAGGGGACGGGGGCCGCTGCCTAGCAGGGGCCGCGAGGATGTGTACCTCTATAAAAAATGCCCTAATCTTAAGCTTGTGACGTGCCCGGTGATGAGATGAGTGGCTGGAGGGAGTCCAGTCGTAAGGGCCGTCCCAGGGGACCGACCCCTGGTTAAATAACAAAGGACCAAAAAAATGATGGCAAACTTAAAAATAAAATTACCCCAGGAGGGTACCACCCTAGGTGGAGAATCCCTCCGTGCTTCCACCTCGGTGGGAGCATGCTGCCCCGCGTATTCTGGGGGGGGCAAAGCATGCCACGATGAAGGGGGCTGTGCGACGGGCAGCGGAAAACCCGTCGAACCGAGGTGTGACAGCGCTGGCTCGACGCGCTCTGCGCTCGTCAGCGAAGGCGAGGCGGCTGGTCCGAAAGGGACAACCGCCAAGAAGATTAGGCGGAAGAGGAAGTCTTGGCGAGCTTCCTCTCGTGAGGGGGTAGGGGAGCCAGCGTCATCCTCTGGCGCAGATGCTCCGCCGGAAAAGGTGTTGGTAGTCTCCGATGCGGCCTCTGCTGCGGAGGAGATGCCGCCCCCTAGAGGGAGGCCCGCCCGGAAAAGAGGCGCGCCGTCACCGGCGCCATCATCATTGTCAATGTCTGTCGCCTCGTTGGATGGGCAGACGACAGAAGAAGAAGAGAGCGGCCTTCAGGATCCTGCCATGGTCATAGACAGGGCCATGAAGACCGTGAAATCATACGCGGCCAATGGCACCAAGACCAAAGCCGCTGGTCGTAAACTGCGAGAAGTGGTCTCGCAGGTCTCGAAAGTTCTGCCATCAGTTGCTTCTGCCAATGACCAGGTGGTACAGCTGATGGCGGAGAATTTGAGACTTCGAGCACAGCTCCAAGCTCGGCAACGGCCCGATGATGGAGCAGCGACGTCCTGGGTCGCTGGAGCCCCTCGGAGCTCCCGTCTCCCGGCGCTGACTGGTGATCAGTGGCCTGTGCTGCCACCACCGCGTGCGGCACAGGAGCGTCCGCGTCTCCCATCACCGCGCTCTAGAGAGACGACCGCCGCCGCGCGGCAGCAAGCACTCGCGGGGCCACGGATGCTGGCTCCGCCAGAACCGAAGACCTTCAGCCTGGACGAGGTCATCAACCGCACCGTCCAGGCTGTAGTAGAAAAGCTGGGCGGGAGGCTAGCGGCTCTCGAGGCGAGAGTGACTGTTTCAGCCGACGTTAGGCAACCGGCGGTGACGGGTGCTTTGGCCACCCGTTCCGCTCCCGTACGGGCTCCGGCCACCAGGTCGGGCCCGGGACGGGATCGAACTAAGCGAGGGGGCGGCGCTAACGCGAAGCCTCCATCACAAGCACCCCAGTCCCGTCCGCTGCCTCCGCCCCCGTCAGACATGGACGAGGGGTGGAACGTGGTGGCCCGGCGGGGTGCCAAAAAGGCCTCACTGGCAGCTCCCCAAATGGGTAGAGCGCCAGTGGCCATGGCGGTTCAGGCTGCACCCCAACAGGGTCGAGCACCTGTAGCCGCCAAGAAAAACAAAAAAACAAAAAAAGGGAAGAAGTCGTCGCGGGCGCCGCGATCAGCGGCAGTGGTTCTAACTTTACTGCCTGCCGCTGAGGCCAAGGGCATCACATATAATGATGTGATGGCCCGGGCGCGTGAAGCAGTCAACCTGGACGAGATTGGGGCGGAGGAGGGCCTCCGCAGCAGGCAGACGGCCAATGGGGCCAAGCTGTTAGAGTGTCCCGGTGCCGATAGTCCCGGCATCGCGGAGCGTCTGGCGGCGTCTGGAGGTGCGGGTGCACAGGCCGGTAAAAATGGCGGAATTAAGAGTGACCGGCCTGGACGACTGCACCACCAGGGATGAGGTGAGAGCGGCCGTCGCTACCCAGGGCAACTGTGCACCGGAGAATGTAACCGTGGGTGAGCTGCGCCGTGGTTATAACGGGGCCAGCTCAGTGTGGGTGCGTTGCCCGTTGGAGACGGCTGCCTCCCTGGCTGCTCCTCCGCCCGGGGGACCGTCGGGGAATCCAGGCAGGCTGCGCGTGGGCTGGATAGCGGCCCACGTGCGCCTGCTTGAACCACGCGCCTGGCGATGCCTCCGGTGCTTTAGCACCGGACACGGTCTCGCCAGGTGCACTAGCTCGGTTGACCGCAGCGGTCTGTGTTTCCGCTGCGGCCAGCCGGGCCATAAAGCGGCGTCCTGCGCGGCCGCCCCGCACTGCGCTCTGTGCGCTGCGGCCGGGCGCGGGGCTAACCACCGGGCGGGAGGAAAGGCGTGCCTCCCGTCCGGTGATAACACCGAACGCAACCGGCACCGGAAGTCAAAGCGCCGGCAGAGGAGAAAGTTGGCCAGAGGAGCACTGGCCAACGCTGTAATCCCCGCTGCGGCACCGGTGCCGGAGGGTGGGGGCAGCGGTGAAGGGGAGGGAGCGATGGATGTGGTCCAACAGTAATGGACCGCACCTATCGCTTCCTCCAAGGAAACCTGAACCACTCCGCCAGAGCTCAGGACATGCTGTCTCAGAGTATGGCGGAGTGGTCTATAGATGTGGCTGTGGTCGCCGAGCCATATTTCGTTCCCCCGGCAAATGATTGCTGGTTCGGGGACGATGGCGGCCTGGCGGCCATAGCCATAAGAAGAGACGCGGCGATCCCCCCCCTGGCGATGGTGACCAGGGGCCAAGGGTTCGTCGCGGTGCAGTTGGAAGGGACCGTCGTGATCGGGGCGTACTTCTCTCCGAACAGGCCTACTGTCGAGTTCGGGCATTTCCTGGGCGGGATCGGGGCGATTGCTCGCCGCCTCGCTCCCCGTCCAGTGATTCTCGCGGGGGATCTCAATGCGAAGTCTGTCGCATGGGGCTCCCCCCGCTCGGACGCTCGTGGTAGGCTACTGGAGAGGTGGGCGAACGCGGCCGGCCTCTGTTTGTTGAATAGAGGTTCGGTTGCGACGTGCGCGCGGTGGCAGGGCGAGTCTATTGTGGACGTTACGTTCGCAAGCCCGGCCATCGCACGCCGTATCCGCGACTGGAGAGTTTTGGAGGGGGCGGAGACACTGTCAGATCACCGATATATTCGGTTTGATCTCTCCGCCCGCTCCACAGTCGCGGACGTCCACGGGGACCACCCCCGTGGTGCGTCCCGGTCATTCCCCAAGTGGGCACTGAAGCGCCTGAATAAGGAGCTCCTGATGGAAGCCTCTACGGTGGCGGCGTGGGCGCCCATGCGTCCACACCCGGTCGAGGTCGAGGGAGAGGCAGGGTGGTTCCGGGACACGATGCGTCGCATCTGTGATGCGTCGATGCCCCGGATCGGCCCTCGACTTCCTAATCGCCAGGCGTACTGGTGGTCGCCCGAAATTGCGCAACTCCGCGTGGAGTGCGTTCGGGCGAGGCGCGAGTGCGCCAGGCATCGCCGCCGCCGCCTGCCGCGGCGCAACGATCCGATTGCGTTCGCGGCAGCAGAGGCCCGGCTGCACGGCGCATTCCGCGTCGCGCAGAGGGCATTGCAGCTGGCCATCAGAAGAGCCAAGAACCAACACATGGAGGGTCTCTTGGAGACGCTGGATGAGGATCCGTGGGGGCGGCCCTATCATATGGTGCGCAATAAAATGCGCCCATGGGCACCCCCGATCACGGAGCGTCTCCAGCCTCAGCAGCTGCGGGACATCGTCTCGGTGCTTTTCCCGCAGGAGCGGGAGGGATTTGTCGCTCCCGCTATGGACGCGCCGCCGGACTACGACGGCGAAGTCCCTGCTGAGGTGCCCCATATAACGGGGGCGGAGCTCCGTGTGGCCGTTCGCAAAATGTGCGCGAAGGACACTGCACCCGGCCCGGATGGCGTCCATGGCCGGGTTTGGGCCTTGGCTCTTGGTGCCCTAGGGGACCGACTCTTGAGACTTTACAACTCCTGCCTCGAGTCGGGACGGTTTCCTTCATCGTGGAGGACGGGCAGACTCGTGCTGTTGAGAAAGGAGGGGCGCCCGGCGGATACTGCCGCCGGGTACCGTCCCATCGTGTTGCTGGATGAGGTGGGCAAGCTGCTGGAACGCATTCTGGCAGCCCGCATCATCCAGCATCTGGTCGGGGTGGGACCCGATCTGTCGGCGGAGCAGTATGGCTTCCGAGAGGGCCGGTCAACGGTAGACGCGATCCTTCGCGTGCGGGCCCTCTCGGAGGAGGCCGTCTCCAGGGGTGGGGTGGCTTTGGCGGTGTCGCTCGATATCGCCAATGCGTTTAACACCCTGCCCTGGTCCGTGATAGGGGGGGCGCTGGAACGACATAGAGTGCCCCCCTACCTTCGCCGGCTGGTGGGTTCCTACTTAGAGGACAGATCGGTCACGTGTACCGGACATGGTGGGATCCTGCACCGGTTCCCGGTCGTGCGCGGTGTTCCACAGGGGTCGGTGCTCGGCCCCCTTTTGTGGAATATCGGGTATGACTGGGTGCTGAGAGGTGCCCTCCTCCCGGGCCTGAGCGTAATATGTTACGCGGACGACACGTTGGTCGTGGCCCGGGGGGGGGAGTTTTGCTGAGTCTGCCCGTCTTGCTACGGCTGGGGTGGCGCATGTCGTCGGCAAAATTAGGAGATTGGGCCTCGACGTGGCGCTCAGTAAATCCGAGGCCATGTGGTTCCACAGGCCCCGGAGAGTGCCACCTGTCGATGCCCATATCGTGGTTGGAGGCGTCCGTATCGGGGTCGGGGTGCAGTTGAAGTACCTCGGCCTCATTCTGGACAGTCGTTGGACCTTCCGTGCTCACTTTCAGAACCTGGTCCCTCGTTTGTTGGGGGTGGCCGGCGCGCTAAGCCGGCTTCTGCCCAACGTCGGGGGGCCTGACCAGGTGACGCGCCGTCTCTATACGGGGGTGGTGCGATCAATGGCCCTATACGGGGCGCCCGTGTGGGGCCAGTCCCTGGCCGTGGGGGTGGCGAAGCTGCTGCAACGGCCGCAACGCACCATCGCGGTCAGGGTCATCCGTGGTTATCGCACCATCTCCTTTGAGGCGGCGTGTGTACTGGCTGGGACGCCGCCTTGGGTTCTGGAAGCGGAGGCGCTCGCCGCTGACTATAGGTGGTGGGCTGAACTTCGTGCCCGGGGCGTGGCGCGTCCCAGCCCCAGTGTGGTCAGAGCACGGAGGGCCCAATCTCGGCGGTCCGTGCTGGAGTCATGGTCCAGACGGCTGGCCGATCCTTCGGCTGGTCGTAGGACCGTCGAGGCGATTCGCCCGGTCCTTGTGGATTGGGTGAATCGTGACAGAGGACGCCTCACTTTCCGGCTTACGCAGGTGCTCACTGGGCATGGTTGTTTCGGTGAGTTCCTGCACCGGATCACAGCCGAGCCGACGGCAAAGTGCCACCATTGTGGTTGCGACTTGGACACGGCAGAGCATACGCTCGTCGCCTGCCCCGCATGGGAGGGGTGGCGCCGTGTCCTCGTCGCAAAAATAGGAACCGACTTGTCGTTGCCGAGTGTTGTGGCATCGATGCTCGGCGACGACGAGTCGTGGAAGGCGATGCTCGACTTCTGCGAGTGCACCATCTCGCGGAAGGAGGCGGCGGGGCGCGTGAGAGACGCACAATCCCGCCGCCGTCGAGCGGGGGCCAGGGAGGCGGATCTCGCCCAAGCCCTGGCCCTCTAAGTGTTTCGGGTCCCCCTCACATGTCGGTCTGGGGACCGGCGAGGGGGGCCTAAGAAGACGACGTGCAAGCTGCTCTGCACGCGTTTTACGCAAGAGCATCCGGGTGATGGAAGGCCGGCTATCCTCGACCCACGCTGGTTCTGGCCCAGCGGGGTATTCCGTAGGGTAACCCACTCTAACCGGCGCCATCTAGGCGGGCTTCGGACAGTCTGCCGACCGAGAGGGCTGGTGGTCGTGGCGCCGACGACTGCCAGTCCGGCGTCCCGAGGGGGAGGGTGATGGGAGAGATGTGCTCCGCACTAAACGCTTCACTTTCCCCCCTTTGCCTTGTCATGAGTTCTGTCTCATGCGAGGTTTGGACGTTGGTTGTTGAGCGACAGGAGGTTTTAGTCAGTTCGACTCTGACATACCCCGCCCAGTATCCCCAGAACAGGGCGGAATTCCGGCGATTTCCTCCTGACCAAAAAAAAAAAAAAAAAAAACGCATTTTTTTTAATATTGTTTTTTTAGGACTAATGATTACCTAGAGAACTTATAGTGGATCAGGTGGATCGATTAGACCGTTGGTTATTGTGTAAGGAATATTGCGCTGTCGATTGTCTGACGTAATTTCTCAAGCTTTTATATTTGATGATTTGAAAACGAGAATTCTTATTTCGATAACTATGACATGGACGAGTTTAATTTACGCTAAATAATCTATCATTGCCACCCAGTTACTCAGTATTAATAAACACTCGATTTTGTTTACATAAGCTGCTAGTAAATCTTATAGGAGCAGGTGTAAATGTATCAAAGAGTTTAAACTTCAAAACCGTCTATTCAAAACAGTTCACTGAACAATAACAAATGATTTTAACGGCTTCCGGCAAAGGATTTAAGAAAGATAAAAATCAAGAAAAGTGAATAAAATTCTTAGCCCGAAAAGTAGGAACAACAATTTAATTTTACCTTTAGGAACTTTTAAAGATTAACATATTTATGATTGTCCTGATTTTAAGCGGTTACAGGCGCTTCTAATCTACATAATTGAGAGAAATTGACGCATGAGTACTTCGCGGTATAAAAAGGCACAACGGTGGTACACCCCCATGCGGATGTCGAAGACGACATTTTTTTTTTTTTTTTTAACGCTGGGGTAAACCGACTACACGAAACTTACGGTACCGCGGCAGACGAAGACGACCTACCACAAAACCTCAAAACCTCTAGGGTAAGACATAGCGATGTTGTTTTTATTTAAAAATAATTTCGTATACTCTTACTACCGACGAATGACGGGGTAGGAGCAGAGGTACCAACCATGTCGAGGAAGCGAGAGTAATAGTTCAACAAACAATAATGGGTGCTTCTTTAATTTTTCGTTTAATAACGTTTTTGAAATAACTGTTGATTATGTCATTACGAATAATTACATGTTTGTGAATAATGTCGTTTAATAGAGATTTGTAATTGCTTAATTACTAGCCTGAAAATTGTATTGACATCAAACCTTTATTTTGTCTAAAGAAATCTTGTATTTCGAAATAAAACTTCAGATATATAACGTCTCTGTTATAACAGAGGATAAGAAAATGTTCGAAAAGGCTTTGCGATCGGCCAATTTTTATATGAGAGTTATCGGTATTCCTACAGATATTAGAGACGGTAATCGGACCCTTATGGAGCGTTTGCGTAATCGTTGGTTTTACTGCATAAATTTTTTGTGGCTCAATACTGACGTTGCCGGTGAAATTACGTGGTTTGTTAAAGGCTTGTTAAATGGCAGCAGTACACTCATAGAGAATACTTATTTAATACCTTGTCTCACTCTCTGTATTTTGGGAAACGTCAAGACATTTTTCACGATAAAATACGCTAATCATATAATCGATTTGGTTGCTATTCTGAAAGATCTTGAAATAAAAAATAATGCAGCAAGGAAAAATGAAACTGAAATCGTTAAGGAGCGCCTGAAATTCTTGACTACGTCAAATAAATTTCTCTTATTTGTGATTGGAACTGGTATAATAGCATTTGGAATTGGCCCTCTAATGTTAACTGCATCCATTTACTTCTCGTCTGGAGACATGAAATTAAAATTACCCTTTTTGATTTGGTATCCATTTGATTCTTCAGATATTCGATATTGGCCTTTTGTGTATGTACATCAAGTATGGTCAGGTATGTCCAAACAAAATAACTATGTGATTTAACATTTATGTGTGTAACAAAAAAACTTGTTGGATATTTACCTGCAAAGTTTTCGGATTTTATGATTCAATACTTTTTTTATTATATATACACCGAGGACTATATATTTTTTTTCATTTTATTGTTGTTGTTCAACTTGTTCTCTCAATTTTTAATTATTCTAGTTTATTAAGATACAGCACCGTCCAGTTCGCTTATTCCTCTCCCTGCAAGGTTGCCTGAAATAGATCGCTTTCAGCGATAAGGCCGCCAATTTATATCAGAGACTATTAATTGTTTTTTAAAATGCTTACTCTGTACATATTATTATGGTGTTAAATAAAGTGTTATATTATTATATTATTATTCTAACGGCCCTAGTCGTAGTCTGACGTGTTTCCAAACTTAATACTGCAGTAGGCAATAAATTACTTTACATCATGCTTGCATGTTCTGCTGAGACACACATTGAACTGTCTGGAACTTCGAATTTCTAATCGAAGTTCCAGTTGTATTTAGAAGTCGTTTGTTATTTTTTTTGTAAGTAATCCCAATATTGGCCGGTAAATCTTGCATATAGCATATTTTATGCATTCGATTACGACAAAATCTACTAGAACACACAAGTTTGATTTAAAAACATATATAGCAAAGGAACAATGTATTGTGTATGCAATAAAACAGAATAGGAGCTCATAGCATGACAACAGCCTTATGAATAATGTCGTTGAGATTCCGATCTTATATCTAAGGGTAATGGCATTCATATTGTGACATCTGTGACTCCGTGACAACTAAGTCAGGTAGGGCTCGAGTCCGTTCACCCGAGAATGCGTTAACAATTAACTAAATTCCTCACTTATATTCGGCCAACTCTTGCTATTAAAAATTGGCAGGAGGAATCTAAAGTTTGTTTGATGTTAATTTTTTTTGTAACCGAGAGATTGCTTGCTGCCCGGAGACCTTTCTAGCTATATATAAGATCTTATTTAAGAAGACATCTCTCTAATATAGACGTATCTCTTATATGAGAATATATATAAGATCTTATTAAGATCGATTAAGACGTGTTTAAGGGCTTAGCTGGAAGGAGTATTTCGTTAGTAAATCCCAGCACCTCTGGAGGAAGCCACTCGGCCCCAGGGCAGTTGCTTCGCAAAACTATCAGATCGGTATCGCGATCCATTCCAAAGATATACCGAGAAACTACCTGTTGATATTATGGGTCACGTCCGTTCCCGTACGTATGACGTATGAGTACCGTGACCTGTGCTTTGGCGGCTAGCGTTAGAAATAGTCCAACGGTTATAGTTACATTTAAAACTATTAAGCCCACTGTTGTTGGTAGCGGATCATGGTATTTATGATACCACTACCAGTTTCTATTTATACCGCGATCTATTAATATTTTCTAATTTGACTAATAAGGGAAAGGTCTTAATGCAAAACAGCTGAGACCGACTTTAGCATTTATTGCGTACGGCTGGATTTATATTGTCGTGTGCACGAGCTTCGGTAACTTCATGATCTGAGTTCATCTGCGCCCTTTAGTCAAATCAAATAACCAGGAATAATTATTATCTATCTATATCTATATATATATAAAATGAATTGCTGTTCGTTAGTCTCGCTAAAACTCGAGAACGGCTGGACGGATTTGCCTAATTTTGGTCTTAAATTATTTGTGGAAGTCCAGAGAAGGTTTAAAAGGTAGATAAATGAATAAAAATGTTCGGAATTAAATAAAAATAACAATTTTGTTTTTCCTTTGATGTGTCCCCCGTCGGACGGATTCCTTTTGTTTGTTTTAAGTTTATTTTATACAAAAGTTTAGGTCTTTTATTTATCGATTGAGGCACTACGAAGTCTGTCGGGTCAGTTAGTTTTTAATAAAAAAATAGTTTTTAATAAAAAAGTATGATAAAAGTATTCGTAATAATATAAACGAATACGCCTTACGTATTCGTTTATATTATTACGAATTATTGTACTTAAATATACGACTGGCAGAAAAAGCTAATTTATAAATGTTTTTATTTTTTTCAGCCTGCATAGCTTGTTGTGCAGTTTACGGGCCGGATTGTTTTTATTTCACTTCTTGTACTTTTATTCACATACATTTTATTCATTTGCAAAATGATATTACAAATGTTATCGTGGAGTCGTCTCGGGCTCGTAAGAACGGTCTTTATCGCGGCTGTCATCAGGCGTTTTTGGAGCTGACAAACCGGCACAAAGATTTGATACGGTAGCGTAATTGTCTTTGTATTTAGGTAGATTTTTAATCTAAGATACCAAATAAGTAATTCTAAAATTATTAATATTGGCAGTCGAGCACGTGGGCTTAGGTCGTCCAGTGAGCCTGGAAGGGAACCATTATTACCGTCATTCTGCCTATTTCTGATTTGTGCCGAAATTCACGTTGTGGCGTCTATAAGCCCATACAACAAATGGCATCATTGGTAATATATGACACTTTTTACGTAAGGAACACGATTTAACAATCTGAAAGAAAAAAAAGATTTTTTTCAGATCAGTTGTGGACCTGCCACTTATCGATTGAGAGATTAGCACTGGAGTAATCATTGTATGAAAGTTGCTTTAAAAGTTGAGCAAACTACTCGTAAATCGGTTTATTAACTGTAGTTTTTAAGACCGTACTAACTAATTACGTATCCATGTTATTAAAAGTATGCTGTGTAATTATGTAGTTCTTTTTCAACCAAAGTACTGTGAAGTTTGCACAAAACAGAGGTGTCATATGCAGCTTAGTAGAATAGGGTTCCGATGTCCGCATAGAAACACTGTGAGGACTATTTTTGAATAAATTATTGTTTTTCGTCGAATTTATATATTTTTTGTACAGTTCAAGCAAGCTCTCTGACGCATATAAGTGTAGCATCGCAATGGTAATAAATTATGTATGTCATTAAAACTAATTTTAGTTTATATTTCAGGTGCGTTAATTTGTTGGAAATAATTTATTCGAAATCGACTTTGGTCAATGTAGTGAGCAGTTCTCTTCTGATATGTGTAACAGGATTCAATGTTATGGTAACTTTTTGTTGGTTTGCCGGTTTCAAAATAATTTTATTATAATAAGGTAGTTCGGCACACAAATTCATTTAACGGTTAGCGGACTCTGGAAAAGGAATAATCTTTAAAAGGGCCATGTGCTTTTATTTTTAAGTGGTTACTAGAGCCCATAGACATCTACAACGTAAATGCGCCACCCACCTTGAGATATAAGTTCTTAGGTCTCAAGTATAGTTACAACGGCTGCCCCACCCTCAAATCGAAACGCATTACTGCTTCACGGCAGAAATAGGCAGGGTGGTAGTACCTACCCGTGCGGACTCACGTAATTACGTAAATTATAATTTTGAGGTCCTACCACCTTTTTAAAAAGACCCCACAAAGCCTTGAGTTACTAGATGTTAATAGATTTTATAATATCAGTCAATAAGCTTTAATACGTACCATAAGACATGCAATAAATTAAAAATTTTCCAGAATTATGCATGGCTTATCGTGAGATTTAACGCTTGCTCCCTGCCTTTTCATATTAATTAAATTGAACTGTCCGGTCGTCAAGAGAACGCTTTCCGAACAAATAAAAGCTCTGAATTTTGACATTCATTTCAAATTGATATAGTCAGAGCGGGGGGCACACGATGCGTGGCGGCGCCGGAGCGGTGTCGCTGCGTCGTCTTACATAGATTTGGATTCTCGTCGTTCCAATAACGAATTTTGTCGGTTTACGAATCCATTTAAATGGATATGAGCCGCGTCAGAAAAAAGGATGTTGTCAAAAGTGAAAAACTCGACTCGACTAAGCATTTCTTCAGCAAATGCCCACTTTGCTCCGAAGTCGGCCTCTTTTATTTCCTGTGTTAACTGGAGCTTACTACTACTGGAACTAAGGATGCAGTTTTTAACCACTGCACGCGCACTGTTTACCCCGTGAAAAAGGTGACGTAATATGCACTTTCTATTGCGCCACCCTGTATCTATGGCATGCCCCCCCCCCCCCCCCGCGCTCTTATTCATTTTTAGAATAATTAGTCATTAGCTGGGCAAATAAACAATATTTTTGTATGGTAAATTCGACAGCCCTACCCATTAACATTTTTTGTTTTTCCATACCTACCATACCAGGCTATTCCAACAACGCCCGGACGGGTAAGTGGGCTCAACCTGAGAGAATTTGCTAACACTAGCCCTAGCAAGAGCAGTGCTTCGCAGAATCTTCCGCCGGATCGGAATCGCGACCTACTGAGAAAGAACAACGAGCGATAAGCTCAGTGGGCCATTTACATCGTCTGTTCAATCAAAATGCATTGTTAAAACTTTCAAAAATAGTGTTTAATACGTTTTTATTAGTTTGGTTTGTGCGTATGTTTGTTTGTATGTAACGGAATGACAATAGAGCGGACGGACGGACAGATGACGATACACCTATTTTTAATCTTTTATAACGACAAGCTCGCTCAGTTTTTTTTGCCACTTGCACCCAGGGCTTTAGGATAAACAGGATGGTAAGACAACCAAATTACATAACAAGTTGCTATCCTAATTTAACTCACTTTGTTTTTTGCATTTTCACAATAATTATATTTTAAAATAATACTTTTTTTACTTTGCGAAGGTTTTAGATGTACGTTATTTTACAGGCAATCGATTTTTTACCGCTAATAGCACCGTTTGCGTCTTTCCTGGCTCTTGGTCTGGTGCAAACCTATTTACTTTGCTATTATGGCGATACCATCATGTGCTCTGTGAGTACTTGCTTAAGCTCAATTTTGATAAAATTATTTTTGCAATAGATTACTATAATTAAGTAGACTTTAGACTAGAATTTTATGGTTTTGTGGTGTGAGCTTAGAATAGCATCACCCCATCTCTTTCCGTAGATGTCTTAAAAAGTCTTCGATCAACAATAGTGATCGAAGTAAAAAGTGAACTGATGCATCAACCGGAAAATGGGCCGCATCGTTTTCTGAGTATTACATTAGCGTATTGCGGTCTCCAATCGGCTTTTTCTAGTCACAGAGCGTAGGTACTGTAAGGCCATCTCGTCTATTTCTACCGGAACTAAGTTATCACAAGATCATTTAAACCTCTGCAAAAATACCCGAAATGCAAAAATGGTTTTATGTGGAAAACAAAGAGACAATGAACACATACAAGAAATAGTGAGGTGTCCTATTGATTATATGTATCTCTATGCTTGCAGTTCAAAACTGATTACAAAATAATATCCATATATTGGCTATTATGATTGACTGATATTGTTCGCTATTTTTGTTTTTAGAGCACTGAGGTTAGTGACGCAGTATATAATAGCACTTGGTACGGTACGAATATTTCACAGATGAGGGATTACTTATTTGTAATGAAAAGGTACGAGTATGTTTTCGTTTATATTATGTTCATTTTTAAAAAAAACATCACTAAACTATATCACTAAACTAAGATCACTAAGCTATATTTTGTTATATTTTGTTTTAGAGCTCAGAAGCCGTGTAAACTGACAGCGTACGGCTTTTCTGATGTCAACTTGAGGACTTTTTCACGGGTAAAATTCATAGACCTATATAGTATCATACTTCAGTGATAAAATTATTTAAAATTTTCCTTGATGTAAGAGAGTATAATTTTTTTATCTTCTATTTTTTGTTACTTTGTAAATAAAACTCTTCTGGTTAAATATATGTATAAACGAAATGATTGAAATATATAATTATAATTGTGTGAAAACTTAATTGAAAACCAATACTGTGTTTAAGTTTATTTATGTGATATTTTGCCTCAAAAAAATTTTCGTATTACAAGTGGTACCATTTGACCGTAGGATTATGATATAAAATAATAAGTAAGACTTCTTATGCATGATTTTAAGTTAGAAACATTAACAAATCTAATCCACTCTCCTTCGTTTCAGATTCTGAGCACAGCTTGGTCGTACTTCGCCTTGTTGATTACAATTTACCGTGGCAACGGTCAGCAGTAGCGAACTAGGTTAAAGTGCATTTCCTACACTAAGTAGTTAATCTTGAATTACATTAATAGTTATGCGGCATACTTTTTATTTTAATCAAAAACTTTAAGGCTGTTATTTTAATCACAAACTCTAATGTTCCTGATAAATATACCTATGCATGTTAATGAAACTTTTGGAATACAATAAAGACTTAATTATTTTGAAATTAACCAACCATTCAAGTAATATTTTTAGATAATCACGGTAACGTACATATAAAACGTTAATTACTTACTGATCTAGGACGAAAACGAAAACTGTAAAATGTTCGAAATATCGGAAAAAATATAATTATAATAAAAAGCGAGATAAAATTTTAATGTACGACTTTTGAACACCAAAGAAAGTACTATATGGTAACGTAGCTTCAAAATTTTAAATCTCTCAATAACTAATTGCTGAAATGCTTTCCGAGAATGTATTAAAACATTAAGCACCTACTGTTCAAATGGACTATTGTCCGAAACAGTTAAACACAATGATTTATCGGTAGCCAACAGATGTCTCGGTACCGTAAATGGCTTAAAAATATTTGCTTACTGCGAACCTAATGAGTATCTTCATCGGCAAATATTTAAAGACATTGTGTTGTAACTTGTAACCTAGATTAGTCAAGTTCTATTTGAAGGTTTCGATGGATCAACGTTTTATTAACTGAATGGTTGATTTTCTCAAAATAGATACCGCTTATACGAGATACTGTTGAATATTATATTTCGTAAATGAACTAAAAAATTAAAATCAAAATTGCTACGAACTAGCTTAAGTCTGTAATTTCATGCGATCCTTAAATTTAATAAAACTTCTTTTACCTACTTCTTCGATACAAACATAATAGCATCTAAACTTAAAACATCGCTGCAAACAACATCCGATTTGGTACAGTTATTTTAGGGATAAGCTTGCACAAATTCCGATCAGTTAAGAGATCATTTTGTTAGCAATTAGGTAGTAAATAAAAGTTTAAAAGCTATCACTCAATTTTCTCTACAGTTATGAGAGTTCACAAATTAACTTGGATACAGCAGGTGCACACATCATTAATTAGGTTTGTGTTCACCGGTTACGTTATAAGTAGGCGCGTCACTGTAATTAACTGAGGTGTGACCAAATTGGTGTAATTTTCATTGTTCAAACACGTGGGGGATTTGTAATCAAAGTTGACATACGACGTGTTGGGATACACAGCTCGAGTGGGTACCCTGTGGTGATTTAATGAAAGCTATTTCATACATCTCTGTATTACAATCATTATAAAGTATAAAAAAATAAAGTCATGCCTTTGTTATTGAGTATTACAATATACAAGCGGACCCGGCGAACTTTGTTCCGCCTTAGAGACAATAAATGAGCAGACTTTTGATTTTATCAAGGTCAAATTTTTAATTTGATAATTAATGTAAATTAAAAAAGCAAGTATTTTAATGATTCCTTATTGGCCGTGTATTTTAGTTGTTATTATTATATTTTCTTGTTCTTTTATAGTCCTCTCACTCGCAATTTTTCGAATCCTAGTTGCATTACGGCTTCGTCGGGAAAGATTTGATTGTGTTGGTCGCGGAATGGCTTTCTTAATGATTAGGTACCTATCTCGGCACAATAAGTTAATAGAAACTCGAAACAAACACATCAACCGGTCAATTTCAAAATTTGACTCTATTCACTGAAGTATGAAACCAATTTTTTTTTTTAAGAGATTTTATGACCTGGTAACTAAGACCTTTAAGTCATGTCTTATTTTAATTTCTATTCTTCTTTTTATGAAAAATGATAATATGGAGTGAAATGAAATGAAATGATATTAAATGAAATGACGATGATTAATTTGAGGCCTTAATTAACTGGGATGAAATTAAATGAGATGAGATGAGATGAAATGATATGGAATGAAATATACCTAATCTCAGTAAAATGGTGGTCATTTACTGAGATTTTTTCAGTGTACTTTTTGGAGTATCCCGAGAAGTTACGTCCAGCGGCTTTGTTTTGTTTTCCCACATTTGTGCACTTTCACAGATATTAAACAGTTAATAAACCACCGTTATTACACATTTAAACCTGAAGAAACACTAAATAGACAAAATAAAACAAATCACACAACTTCACTCCTCGCGTTCCCGCCAAAAAGTCCTGAAACCTATACATATAATTAACCATAGAATATATTACGTTTAGCTGTCAGTTGCGTTTTGTTATTTCACATCAATTGCGTTTTGTTATACCACGTTTTATATCACGTCCCACGGGACCGTCACCAAAAATCCTATGTCCTTCTCCTGGTTATAAGCTACCTCCCCACCAATTTTCAACCAAATCAGTTCAGCCGTTCTTGAGTTATAAATAGTGTAACTAACACGACTTTCTTTTAAATATATAAGATTAGATTTCCCTTAAATAGATGATATATATATGATGCAAAACCAACCTATAAGTTATAATGTTTTTGAAATTATAGACAAATATAAGAATACATTTATCGAATTAGTTTCATCAAACAAAGTATTCATGGAAACGGCTTGTTTTTCTCCAAAATAGATGTAAGTCATAAATGTTTATCACATTGCTTCGATATAGGAGGTTGTATAAACAAGCGTATAAAATAAAATATATGTATGTACAAATACATAAATAACAAAATGCTATCTTGTTTGTTGAAAAATATATTTATTTGTAATTTTTATGCGTGTCAGTTATGTTCATCCCAACATGTAAAGATTTTTAGAATTGATAAAACACTAAATATACAATAATATAATATATTTTGAAATATTTTCTCATTATTTACTGTTCGTTTTCAAAACCATGATTTACATTCGTCGAAAGCAATTTTCTGAAGCAATAGTGAGCATATGTAGCTGGTGTAACGGATTATTATAATAGTTTCAATACTTTCTGCACACATAATATGTAAATGTTTGTTGTTTGTTTTCTGTTGAATTGCCCATAGTTTGTTCAATATCAAATGATGTTCAAAATCCCTAATTTTATTTATTCGGATTTAAATCCTAGAAGTATTTCTCTGCCATGTCTGTCCCGCACATCAAGCTATATTTAACAAACCCTAGTTTTATCTAGAAGATTTTCCAAATTAATTTAATATAATTTTAAAGGGTTACAGTAAATTAAATTAACTGTTGTGTAAAGAAGTTAGATTGAAAACATTTTTAAACTGATCTAATAGCAATGCTAATGTGTAAGTGTTACCAAAATTGCAATTCACATTTCGGCTGTTTTTTGGAGCACGTAAAGAAAGATTTAGGCAAGGAAACGAATGGTCATAAATTAATAAAGCGCATTGGTTATTTCATTGCTTTGAGTCATCTTTACGTTAGCATCGATTTACAAAGATCTCGCCGAATCACTGCTCAGTATCATCTAGAAACGCGTAAACTATCCTCAAAATGTTATTGTAAGCATTCGCTTACGCAAATATATCGGCAATAACACGGAGATATCGATTCGAGCGTCGACGGTAGATCTTTTGATGTTTCAATGCTAGTTTACTATCGTCTTCAGGTTATTATTGTTTTGATTTCGTAACACTAATTCTTTGGAACGCCTTTTAATTTTGAAAGGCTAAAATTAATTGATTTCAGTTTTGTTAAAAATGATTAATGTTTCTTTCGATCGAAATATTAGGCACTAATTAATAAACATAATTCAATTTAATGACAATATCATTTTTAAAATTAATAAAACATCATAGGGAGTCGCTAGTTATAGGCGTCATTAAGAACTCATGGTTTAAGAATGAAATAACTCAATACGAGTATATTTTATTATTTGTTAAAATTAAAACAATAATTATGTTGTGTCATCGCATCTGCAAATAACATTAGTCGTCTGACATTTACAAATTCAAATGTAAAATAATTTAAAATTGAAAATGACAATTAAAAAACTAGGTAATCATGTTTTTTCCAGGATCTGGGATGGACGAAGCAGTTGTTTTTATTATTTTAACTCAAATAGAAACAGTCTAGTATTTTTTTTTATTTATGACGAAACAGGGCACGGTAAGCTATTGTCTGATAAAAATAAAACATGAACTTCGTCTATGGACTTATGAGAGTCGTTGACATAAAAGCTGCACGACCGAACTTTTATATTAAACCGACCGGATGCCACGACCATTTATATGCAATAAACTCTAGTCCAAAAGAACGTCGACTTTCTTGCAAAGATTACGCTACTGTATCAAATCTCTTTTGGGTCATTCATATGGTAATTTTATGGCTGGTTACCTTCTTCAGAACACAGACTCTTGGCGATTGTTATGGTTGGAGTCTCACATGTATGTTTTACCTAGTTTCAGTTTCTCAAGACTATTCGTTTTTTTGGTCGATTTATTTATTCAACGGATGTATCTGCGTATTATGAAATACACACACATAACATACATAACACAAAAATAACAAAAAGTCTCCGGGGATTTCAGTTTTGCAACTGGAAGCGTATCTATCTACTATTATATTTTCAATTTATCTGAATACCAAGTAAACTGAAGCGTATTTAAGAACGCTCACGGCGGGTAGTCCGCTACTAATGTATTTATGTTGGCATCCTCCTAGCATTGTCGTAATGAAATAGTACACTAGTATTATTTTCTACTCTGAGTTTAATAGACATTATTTTTGGCAAGGAATACTCTTATTCGTCTGTCGTTGTTTCTGCCAAACAAAAGATATAACGAGGTCACCTATAATTAATGACTCTGACCTAAATTGGAGTACGACAATTTTATTAATGAAAATAATGTTGTCTAAGATATTTAATGATGAACTGCCAACGATAAGACGATTTCGTTTCAGTTTTGTTTAAATTCTTGTATTGTGTAAAGCAGTGTTTTTGGAAAGGATTTCTCATAATCTTATAACTAATAAGAAAATATAGATAATTTCTGAAATTTTTTTGAAAACAACTTTTAATCTTATTAGATTTCCGATTTTTCGATAAAAGTCAGTTGAGTAAATTTATTCGGCTCTCAAATTATGTTAAATATATTAACATTTTTACGTGTCTGTTTCTTTGGGATTATTATCTATTATTTAATTCTCCAGAATTCGACGCTTATTGACTTTAGAAAAAAAAAACTAAGGTAGGTCCGAAATGTATAATAGTGAAACAAGTATCATTCAATAATCAGACGCTTCTCCGGGAACGATTCACTATTCATGATCAGTGTAACATGATCACGACGGTAACCATTCTCTGTCAGGTGGGCAGTAATCTTATCTAGTTATAAGGGCACTAAAAAAATATGCCACCACATCTGACGGCAGCCCACGAATAATCCAACTCGGTAGAATAGCTTTCCTTTTGTAGCCCTTCACGTTTATTTTTCGTAAAAGCGAATATTATATTACGTCATCTATCAGCAAATAGAGGTAATTAAAGTAAAATGCGAATCATGATATTTCGCGCAAATGAGAGTTGCGGTATCTATGTAGGTTTTGTATGGCATTGTCCCATTTCTTTTTAATACACTTTTATTAGCTTCAGACGTATAGGAATCTTTGAGCGTGATTTTGACCCCTTCAAAAAGTCGGATTAACTCGAAAATTGGTATACTTACTAAGGACCGATGACAATTAAATATTAAAAAACAAATGAAAAAAAATTTTGAAAAAATTGAAATTAAAAAAAAATTAAAAATAAATAATAGTTAAAAAAATTAACAAAATACATTTTTATAGAAAATCCAACTAAAAATAGAAAGTAAATTTTAATAAATTTTAATTAAAAATAGTGTAAGAAGAAATGATTTTATTGTAAAAAAAGTGTGGGATTTCTGTGAATTGCTTAGGCAGCACTAAATATTGCATAAGGAGCTTTGAAAAATAACAATAACGATTGATGAACTAATAATATCTTTGATGCTTTACATAAAATGCTTAGTGATGTATACGAGTACTATCAACAATCAGATAGATCCCACAAATCACTAAAAGACGTTATGTTTATATTCCTTGTGAAATACGATTATTTGATCGGCCAGTGATAACATGTGATGCCTTGCGCATTTTTCTAACGCCTACATCCCGTGACAGGGCGCTATTAATCTTCAGTACCACGGACAGGCTAATAGGTGAGCTCCATCTTGAAACGAAAATAGCATGCGTTCTTGTAGACTGTTTTAGCAATTAGATTAGCTAAGTGAACAAACTCATCCAAAATTATAAGCTTAACTCTTCAAACTGGAAATCATGGTGGAAAAAATGGTGGATACACCCTATTTATAATTTATGCAGATATGATTTGAATTACAGGATGCTATGTCTTCATCGTGAAAATTCGTTTTTCATGGACACGAGCTACGAATGTACATCGTTTAAAAACTTAGTACTTGCTAGTCTGATTTAGACGCCAGCGTAATTGTGATCATCATCATCATCATTTCAGCCTATCGCCGTCCACTGCTGAGCATAGGCCTCTCCAATAGATTTCCAGTGTGACCGGTCCATTGCCACCTGCATCCAACGAGACCCAGCGCTTTTTACTAGGTCGTCGGTCCATCTAGTAGGTGGCCGTCCCACACTGCGCTTGCCAGTACGTGGTCGCCACTCCAGGATCTTTCTGCCCCATCGACCGTCCTCTCTTCGTGCTATGTGGCCGGCCCATTGCCACTTTAGTTCACTAATTCTACGGGCTATGTCAGCAACCTTCGTTCTTCTACGCCAGCGTAATTGTGATGCTTGTTATCAATACCTACATTGCGCGTATCATCTCTGAGACGATGACGTTATTTTTCAGGCTATTACTTGGTATTGCTTAGTTTCGTCCTGTAAAATATCGATGGTGAAACAAATATTTGTATTATTTTGTTGGAATAAAGCTCACACACAAAATTTATTTAACAGTAATTTTCATTTTTATTTTATTAGGTCACTGTGGCCTCAAGCATCAGACACCATATTTGTGCAGCTTAGATTAGGAGTTATTAGAGTTACAGTCTTCAATAAGGTATATATGTTGGAGTATTTCCACTTTCGGGTAGCGACATGGTAAGCGGGCGGTCTTCGTAAGTCAATAAAACCAGAAATGTTAACTCAGAGCGTATATTACGCAGGAGCGTTCCGTCTGATACGGCGACTCGCTCGCTTCTCAGCTTGAGAGTTCGTTTTCTTTTTTTTTTTTCTTCCTACCTAAGCTGATAGCCTTGAGAGGCTATTTCAGCGTAGCCGTGGCTAGTAGGTGAGCTCACGGGGCTCAAACCTGATGACGTTGCTAACACGAACCCTAGCAAGAGCCGTGCTTCGCAGAATCTACCGCCGGATCGGAAACGCGACCCACTGAGAAGATCTGGAGAGAAACTCAGTGGGCTGTGTCTGAGAGTTAATTTACTCGTCGAGTCCTTCGTCGCAAGCGACGGGTTCGACGAGAACGGTGACCGGTGCTTGAAGTACCTAGAAGCACCGTTAGTGGATCGGGAGGATCCGAGATGACGTGTTTTGGGCGACGTCGACTGCTTTCCATTCTGTCCGCAGGATCGGGAATGTAGTTACCGGCGGCCACGATGAGAGGGTTCTCGTGTCGTGCCGCTTTATCGAAGTGGAGCTTGAGAGACAACAACGGAGCGTTTTTATAGCAAGGTATCGTGGTGGGACGATGTTGTTTACGACTCTTATCTTGCACGTGTTGTTTTCGATGAATGCTTGCACGTGTTGTTTGTCGTCCCATCTTTATTAGTCATGAACTAATGGTTTATAAAAACACGCGCCGACTCGGCCATACTGCTCATGACGCGTCCCTGCGTCAAAATGATATACTTCACATAAATCATCTCACTTAACTATTACACTAAATTACTATCGAGTTCGACTTTTAGTGTTCTGGTCTCGACTCCTTTATATCATTTGAGATACCAAGCCTCGACGCTGGCATTCAAATTTCAGGTCTCGAAACCCTAGAATACCAGAACAACCAAGCCTCGACGCTGGTGTTCAGATTTCAGGCCTGGAAGCCTTAATAATCTAGAGCTACCAAGCCTCGACGCTGGCAGTTAGATTCCAGGCTCCAAGGCCCTAAGATGTCAGAAGAGCTATCAAGCCTCGACGCTGGTACTGAAATTTCAAGTCTAAACGAGCATTGCATATTACCTAAATTGAGATAAATTGGGATATACTTAACTTGGGTATCGACACCATACATCGTAACAACCAAGCCTGCACGCTAGGGTTCAGAGTATGGCCTCAACACCATCGATAATTTTGCAACAACCAAGCTGGTGTTCAAAGTTAGGCCTACACGCCATTACTTATATTGCCACAACCAAGCCTACACGCTGGTGTTCAAACTCTGGCCTACACGGCATCAACAACCAAGCCCAAGCGCTGGTGTTCAGACTTAGGCTTACACGCCATTACTCATATTGCAACAACCAAGCCTACACGCTGGTGTTCAAACTCTGATTTACATGCCATCAACAACCAAGCCTCCACGCTGGTGTTCAAACTTAGGCACACAAAGAGAAGCCTCATTCCAAAAATTGTATCTCATTGATCTCTTCTAATGGAAATTCATACGCCGACACGGCAATCTCATTCTGTTTTCCATAGTTTGGATTACGTCATTAGGCCGTTTTTCGTCACGTGGTGATCCCACTTCTGATGTTGGAGTATTTCCACTTTCGGGTAGCGACATGGTAAGCGGGCGGTCTTCGTAAGTCAATAAAACCAGAAATGTTAACTCAGAGCGTATATTACGCAGGAGCGTTCCGTCTGATACGGCGACTCGCTCGCTTCTCAGCTTGAGAGTTCGTTTTTTTTTTTTTTTTTTCTTCCTACCTAAGCAAGCTAAGGCTATTTCAGCGTAGCCGTGGCTAGTAGGTGAGCTCACGGGGCTCAAACCTGATGACGTTGCTAACACGAACCCTAGCAAACACGCACCGACTTATATATATAACTTATGGTAGGATATTCTTTTGATCTTTGGGAATCCGAGTAAAGAAATGCAAACGCAAATCGTTCGTACAAAAGAAAACAGATTTCAACAAAATAAAATGAATGTATCAATGTTTCATTAATGTAGTCGAAGTCAGCTAAATATACTTTGTTAAGGAGAACTCAAAAACTCAGGTTAGATCTTGATATAAATTTATTTCACACGAGTGGCAACAGATTTCAAATAATAAAAATAATTATCAAAATCGGATTCAGAAAAAAGGTCTGAGGTAAAACATATAAAAATACAGTCGAATTAAGAACCTCCTCTTTTTTGAAGCTAGTTAAAAATAAAAGCAAAAGCATTTTTGTCGAGCGTCCTATCAAAAATTCTCCCAAATGATTGTCGTGACCATCTTTATCCAAGTGACTAGTGCATTGTTTAGGTTGATCTTGGCTTTGTTAGGATTATAATAAGTTGCAAACAACAAAAACATGAAAAAAAAATAGATTTATGAAATCCGAGACTGAACAATGAGTCAAGTTGAAACTTGAGTGATTTTTATTTGTGTTAAACACGAATATAAAAGCGTGGCAGTGTTAATCTAATAAAACATTAAAGACAAGAACAGTGTGTCCAGTGTGCACAGAGATCTTAAAATTGAGTTCAATGCTGTTGTATTGTTAGTTTTTAGGACTTAATGTACTGAATAAACATATGAAGCCTTGTTTTAAAAGGAAATACTTTTCCTTCTTGTACTTAATGTGTTAATGTGTCTAATGCCTCTATTATTCAACTTACGTAATTATTTTAAAAATGTTTGAAAATATGTATTTGTCGGAGACGGTCATAAGTTTGGTAGCTAAACGAAACGCAGCATGATTCTCGAGACATGGCAGCACGACTGCGGTATCGTCGGAACTCGGCTAACTTCATGCTACGACAGAGCCTAGCCGATGGAGGCGCGTAGACGCCATTAAACACTTACCAAGCAGCCTTCTTGAAGAGCGGTGCCTCCGTCTTAAGAACTGTCATTCGTTTTCGTTCGCTAAAGTCAAGAGAAGATTTCTAAATTATTCTAAGACAACAAACGTGATTGGTGGTGTTTTCAATATTTCTCTTAGCTCGATCACCCTATTCGCCCCTACGATTCCTGACAATGGTGTTAATAATGTGGTTTCTCCGACATATTATTAATCAATATGGATGTTATAATCAAATATGAAAGCAATATTATTATACTGCACAAAATTAATATCTATAGGTATAGTGTAATTGCACTATCATTGATCTATCTATGACAGGCTTGTTTGCCTTAACCAACACCATAAATAAAATTTCATAAGAACAATATTTTTATTGTTTTAATAGCAACACAACAAGTTTTTCATTCAACCCATTCACACAATTTTCAATACGGATAAAATAGTGTAGACTTCTACAAATATGGAACTGTGCTTTTCAAATATCTCGATTTGTATTTTTTAATAAAATGCTTGAAGTATACACTGATGCTTGGGAATGTCGAATGAGAATCGTTACGATTTAATTAAAAAGGGGCTCCACTTTGAATTCAATTCGAATAATTAAGCACCATTCTGTGAAATCCTTAATTTGTAATTTTATTATCAATTGTGTCGAAACAAGGGATTCGAAGATTTAAATGCACTTATTTAATGTATTACAAGCATTATTTTCTTTGCATCTTTTCATTCATAAAAATATCATTATTATCATTTATTTATCAACAAATTGCATGAGCCAGTTTGAATTCAGCTGTTTTCGGAACTGATCTTATAATTCGCGAGACTTACTTTACATACATAATCAATTTTGAACATATTATTACATCAATTTAAAGTTCAAACCGACAAAGTAAAACAGGAACTTGACAGCAAAGTAGTCATTATAAATAAATTAGTAGCCGAAAGTTCAGAGTTAAAAACTATTGCGTCAGATCTTAATATACCCATCACAAGGTCAAAGCACTCTGCCAAATCATAAAATAATACATAAAAATTTTAAATAAATAAAAAATAAAAACTATCGCCGACCTATGCTTGCGAGAGTATTTTCGACCTTGAAGTTTTCGTCACCTGTACCACTAGCGAAATAACGGTAGCTTATATTAATTTTTTTATTTCCTTACGTTGCTAGAATAATGAACTGAATAAGCTCGACTACTTCGCTCACGCTTTAAATTCTTGTAATTTCTTAAAAGCAATTAACAAAAAAAACGTTTGTAAAAATTCGTCCGCAATAACTTCCTGAACCCTATAACCTTGGACATGTCTCGACCGATTTCGACTATCGCGTATTTTTTTTTTGTAGGCAACTTAAATTCAAATATTAGTGGTATAAAAATAATGGCAGCAGTACTTAGTCAAACACAAAATAATTATCAATAAAAATAAGCGTTTTTTAAAAAAAATATTATTTAAAAGCACTTCGGCGAGAAACTCGGCGAGCTGATGCTTAGGTTAGGCTGCACGTCGAGCTCTCATCGAAGTACCGTTCCGACGCTGACTTCATGTACTTGCGGATCGATTCAAGGCACAGGTCGTCGTGTCGGTCGACGGTCAGAGCTAAAACGGCTAGCCTGCAAAATGAGGGTATTGTAGGGATGGGAGGGTGTCTATGTGTGTGCGTGCCGCGTAAGCGAACACCACACTCGGTAAGTCAGAACGGGCTTTATGCAAGTTTTGCAAAGTCACACCTTGTTTCGAAGGGACATTTTACTCCGTTTATAGATCAAAGGATAAAGTCTACCGAGAAAAAACGCAGCACGGTCGCGAACTGATTTTATATGCGGCCGGAAAGTCATCGATGCATCCAGGGCGACTACCAGGTATTTGACCTTCTTAGTCCAGGGTGCTCGTTGACCGAAGAGGGTGATCGGGGATGTGACATTTCTCTTCATAATGCAGGAGGTAATACGGGTTGAGTTTCCCCTTTGAAAGAGCATTGAAAATAGATGCCCACATCCCGATGAGTTGGGCACGTAGAGGTTTAATAAAGTGGTTGGATATACCGTCGGAATCAGGAGCCTAGCGAGGACGTAAGTCTTTGATTAGATCTTTAACTTCTATCGGGGTGAGATCGATAACTACTGTACCACCGAGTCAATCAAATGCCATTCAATGCTTATTAATTTTTTTTTACATTACAATTTATATTTTTAACTTGTTCTTTATTTTATGAGAGCATAATGTGATTTATACACCTGCCATCCTCCAGGCCTCGCTGTTCAAAAATAAAAATAATTATAACCAGCTCTAGACAAAAAAATATATTTGTTCAAAAACTTACTGCCACCAATACATCAAAGCCAAAAAAGCTTAATTGGATGTAATACTTATTATCCGAGGCATTACCGTGCAAACATTAAATCTAAGAAAATGAAAATTGATCTCTCTAAACTTTTTATTGTTTTTTTGTGTGCAAATTTTAATTTTACATATAAAAACTTATTTTTCTGAACCTATTGTTCGAAACTCTATTGTTGCGGAAATTACAAAAAAATGTGTAATGTCTATAAATTCAAAGTATGTGTCAAATTGCGCTGAATACTGCTTTTAATTGTGTTTTCAGTTTGAAATTAAGTGACAAATTAGAAGGAAGGAAGGAAATGCCACTTTCAGGAAATTTTCGTCGCGGTAAGATGTTCCACTAAAATGTTAATATCACTGTAATGGTCCGGATTCAAGCAAAATTGCTGGTAGGATCGCGTACGAAAGAAAATGGTGGCATTTGTTTTTACAATTTTACTCTAAAATAGGAAGTTATACGCAGTTATCATTTCAATAACTATGCCTGAAATTATTTAAACTAAGTTTATAAATTAAGAGTCGTGCATGAATAGAATTTCAGTAAAAACCGAGATTGACGATCAACATTAGGTAGAAGAAACATTATATTAAACAACCTGTTAGATTCATGATTAAAATTGTTTTATCAAGTTTTGAAACTAGAATACAGTATAAACTGTTGTTGCATTTTAAATGTTTGACATTTACATAATTATTTTTAAACGTATAATCAGCCTCCGGTTGCCATATCATCATCAGCCTGTATCTCTCAACTGCTGGATGTAGGCCTCTCCCATAGTCCGCGACAGTGAACGATCCTCCGCCTTCCGCATCCAATCTTTCCCAGCATATCGCCGCAAGTCATCGGTCCAACGGGCAGGGGGACGCCCAATGCTGCGTTTACCGGTACGCGGTCTCCAGTCCAGAACAAGTCTGCTCCATCGGCCATCGGTTCTGCGACACGTATGTCCGGCCCATTGCCGTTTCATCTTGCTAATCTTTAGGGCTATGTCGGTTACTTTGGTTTTTTGACGGATTTCATCATTTCTGACTCGATCCATCAAAGAAACTCCAAGCATACACCTTTCCATAACACGCCGAGCGACTTTGAACTTACGGACCAAACATACGGTGAATGTCCACGTTTCAGCACCATGTGTCATGACCGGCAGCACGCAAGCGTTGAAGACTTTTGTCTTTAAGCATTGCGGGATTGCAGAGTTCAAGATATGACGGAGTTTTCCATACGCAGCCCAGCCCAACTGTATGCGCCTATCAGCTTCCTTCTCAAAGTTGGCCCTGCCCAGCTGAACAATTTGGCCTAGATAGGTGTATTCAGACACAACTTCGAGTACCGCCGATTCGACTATTACCGGTCCAGGAATGATATGGTCGTTGAACATGACCTTAGTTTTATCCAGATTCATTCCCAGACAAACACGTCGTGACGCGGCATTGAGCCCACCCAGCATACAGCTGAGATCCTCCGGTTGCCATAGTACAGATAATTCTAGACCAAATAAGCACATTATGTGCATGTGATTATTTAATAAAAATAACCAGTTTTTTTTGCCGAACAATCTTGGAAACTGATCGCTACACTGACGACTCTTTTTTTATTTTTTTATTGCTTAGATGTGTGGACGAGCTCACGGCCCACCTGGTGTTAAGTGGTTACTGGAGCCTATATACATCTACCACGTAAATGCGCCACCCACCTTGAGATATAAGTTCTAAGGTCTCAGTGTACTTACAACGGCTGCGTCACTCTTCAAACCGAAACGCATTACTGCTTCACGGCAGAAATAGGCAGCGTGGTGGCACCACCTACCCGCGCAGACTCACAAGAGGTCCTACCACCTGTAAAATTGTATTGCTCCAATTGTAAATCTAATTCACACAGGCACCACTAAAAATAAACTTTTCTATCAAAGCCATTTCGGAGCAGTCAAATCACAAAATAGCCCCCATGATCATTTAAGATGTATTTGCTTACAGAAATGTTTGTGGCTATGAAGAATGCCAAAAAAACGAAAGAAAACAGCGAAGCAGATATGGTTAACGATGGTGAAGACGATTCAACAAATAACGATGATGAAACAAACAAAGCAACTTCCATGTTTGCAAAATCAATTAAATCGGACAAATCTACCAACGCTAGAACCATACTTGCCAAAGAATCTTCCAAAGATTCTAAGCAATTTGTTGAAAAATGAATAATAAATAGGATTTATGTATTTATGTGTTATATATTTTGTCTTTTAATAAAGCTTAGTATTAATAACTTATTCTCATATGAGATGTATTTGCTTTTAATTATTTAACTTTAACAAATTTTAGATGAAGGCTTCAAATCGTCCTTGGGGTGGTTTTGCCTAATGCCAAAAAGTTACGTTACGTTATGTTATCGATACGTTATTGTGTCGAACAAATGGGGGTTATCTGTGTGTCGAACCTTAGAAAAGGTATATGTCCAGCAGTGGACGGCTGTGGACCGATGATAATGATGAAGAAGGAAGTTTGTTGTATATTTTTGGAAACCTTTCGTTTTTATTTAACTTTTTCAAATTTTTAAGTGGAACATATAGTATATGAACATGGCCAAACTACTCCTTTGTTAATAAACTACTACTGGGTTACTGCACGTTTAATATTATTAATTCACTATGTTGTAAATTGTATAAGGATGTGTGTTTTTAATTAGGATTTGAGGGAACTTCTTTTGCTTATTCTCACTTCGTTTTCTTCAAAACTGGGGGTCATGACTACCTACTCGCAACAAAAGTTTATTACGGATCATTCCACGCCATTTGCTCCTATCTGCCGCCGAGTGTAGAGCATCGTGAACTGTGGTGTCGAGGGTAGTGCAGATCTGGTCAGTCCAACGTGTCGGGCCTCTACCTCGTGGTCTTCTTCCGTTAACCTTGTCAGTCACCATTAGCTTCTTCAAGCTGCCGTTATCCTTTCTTGCAATGTGGCCAAAGTACTCCAGAACTCTACGTAGGCAGATCGCAGAAAGCCTCGTCTTTTCTGAGTTATTGGAGGATCGACACGTTATTGAATTAACTGTAACGTGTTTTTGCTTAAAGAAATAACCTCATTAAACCTCATTAACCTCATTAAAATCTAACAGGCTTTTTGGTTCTTCAAAAAGGCGGCCTACATGAGCTGTATCTGCTGTTTAATGCAATAAAAATACCTATCTAGGTATACATAAATGTTATATCTAGTATTTCGTATGTCCCGTATTTTCTATAGTACGTATACTAAGTTTCGGTACTCATTTTAATTGTGGAGAGTTGCTTGCACGGCTCTATTGTTCATAAAGTTCATCATCATGTTGTTGATGCTGGTTTTTGAAGTGAAACTTCCTTATCGGCGTTGGAAAAAAATTTACCGTCACATTTTTCGGTTACGCGTCACATTTTTCCGTTACGCGCCATCTGTTTTGTATTCATGTCTATGATAATAAAATCCTTTTGTTTAAACTTTATCTAATTTAACTTTTTTGTATTCATGTCTATGATAATAAAATCCTTTTGTTTAAACTTTATCTAATTTAACTTTATTTAACCAATTTCTAGAAAGTTGCATGTAGATCATTTTTCGAAAAATAAGGCCATAAATAAGTTTCACTTCTTACGTGTGTACACTAGTACACGCACACATTTTTTTTTTATTGCTTAGATGGGTGGACAAGCTCACAGCCCACGTGGTGTTAAATGGTTACTGGAGCCCATAGATATCTACAACGTAAATGCGCCAACCACATTGAAATATAAGACAGACGAGCATACGGCCCAACCTGAAGGTGAGTGGTTACCGTCGCTCACGGACGTCAGAAATGACAGAGGCAGAGCCAAGCCGCTGCCTACCAATACTTAATACTCTCCACAAGCCTCGTTTGTAGGCTCGAATATTCAACGAAAATATCGAATTTCCAAAGAGAACATAATAGCTATATAGTAGATACTGTTTACATATCGAATTGACAACTTCAATACTTCGAAATCAAAGAGAATATAAACAATAATTTATTTTTACTCGAAACTGGATTATTTTTGACAGTAAAATTTGTAACATAGCACAAATAAAGTAAAAAAATAAGAATGGAATTTAACAAGGACCTTCCAAAGAAACGACAATTACCAAAACTGATGGCATGCATGACTAAAACAAGCCTGGAAAATTTGAGAAATAAAGCATTATTTAACTTAGATACATTAGATGCAAAGAGTATTCGGAGGTAAGATTAACTAAAGCAGAAAATTAAAATTAGTTACTTTGCCAACAGCTGTGTACCTAAATCATTGTCCAGTCTTTTTTCCATTTCGTCGAGGGTTTTGTCTAAAATGTTATGTTTATGTTTTGCCACTTTCGATACGATACATAAATAGATTCCCCAAAACTTTTGACAGTAGGTCGAAATTCTCGGTGTGCTTTCTTTTCATTCTTTTTCCTACTAGATATACTACATTGATTTAGAGACTTATGAGCCTAACAGACACAGAGATAAGACCTCCGATCATCTGAAAACTGCCTTGCCTGGTGAGTGGGTACAGCGTTAATTGTGAGCCCCAATCTAATAAATCAAGTAAGATGGACACCTAAAACGGTAAAAAGACACTAACTGGATGCGAGGTAGATTTTTGGAGTTTACTCCTTTAGAATCGATTTACATATATAGGCCCGGGGTATGAAAATTATGGGGACCAAAATCGTACTAGCATGTCACACGAAATGCGTTATGCGCCTGATTGGCTCCTGATTGCGTGATGCGTGCGCGCGCCAATCAAAATCGTACTAGCATGTCACACGAAATGCGTTATGCGCCTGATTGGCTCCTGATTGCGTGATGCGTGCGCGCGCCAATCAAAATCGTACTAGCATGTCACACGAAATGCGTTATGCGCCTGATTGGCTCCTGATTGCGTGATGCGTGCGCGCGCCAATCAGGAGCCAACGCGCGGCCGCGTTATTGCAGGTGACGCCGGGCTGCTGCGCCGGCAGTCCGCCACAAAGCCTCGTACTGATCGCGCGTTTCTCTCATTATTGTATTTTCATATATTTGTTAGTCGTTTGTTTTGTGTCTCGTTAATTTGTTAATAATCTGTAGTGTATCGTGTTGTCGTAATATAGAACTATTTCTCGTATTGTTTCGTTTAATTTTTTATATCCAGTAAACTCCAGTCGTGCGTCGGAGCGGACACACACACTTTTTTGTTTTCCCAAAGATTCTCAATTTGTTCACGTGTTTAGGCTTGTTTCTTACTAATTACTCCTTAGCTAAACAACTTTAGAGATCTTGATTCCAATACTTCAATACTTTGGGATATATCAAAGGCAACCTTCTAGAACTTAGGTAGCGTGACATGTCTCGGCCGCCAAGTAAAATGTGTTTTCTTGGGGAAATTAAAAATTAATTTATAAGCCCATTTGGAGGTTTTGACACTTCTCTATTTAGTGTGCAAGTTTTGATTGCTTTTCCACAAATGTATTCCAAGAAGTATCTATTGGTCAAGTCTTATTTCATCATCCATCAAGAAATTTACGGTAGTTGCTTACACTAAAATTAATTTGTATTATTATTCCTAACATTGAAACTAATTCTCCACCGGAAATATTACAGATCATTAAGATTAAGGTCTTCAACAAATCAAAAAACAAATCATAAACAAAAAATATTGTCTAGTGTTTTTTGTGGTCTTAATTGGGCAGATAATTTTATGAACTCTAGAGACTTCTTAGTTGTATTCTATTGACAGACGCCCATTGAGATTGACTTTTACGATTATTACTGGACTTAGCCAGAAAGGCAACAAAAAAATCTAACAAATGTTAATATTTTAACCATACTCCCATACTTAAAAATTACAAAGTCGTGGTTAATCACCATCAAGTTTTTTGCAGGCGAAAATTACCGCTGCACGAGTGTCTAATTTTAGAGCTGCGCGAATCAGGATACACTGAGTCTTCGGATTATTTAGAAGATCTTATTTATGATAACGTCCAATTACTTACTGACGATGATATTGGAATCGTTGTGGATCTAAGACAAAGAAAAGATTACTTGGAACACATTTGCGACAAACTGCAGAAAGCTGAAAAATATCGAGATAAAGGTTGTGAAGTGTAAAGGTGTAACGTTTTAGCAAACTTTGTAAAATTGGATTATTTACTATAATTATATTACATTTCTCTTATTACTATAAGCTAATGTCTTCTTAAATAGATGGATGATATAAGTATTAAAAACAAGTTTAAAGTAGCTTGCTTCGGATGCAAATATCTAAGTTATTCCTGAATTATAATTACAGATGACACGAAAAAGGAATGTTTAGAACTTTTGAACTTAGCGTTACACTATGCCGAAGAAGGTAAAGGTATCTTATGGCTGGCTGAAAAATTTTTTTTGGCGTCTATAGCAGTCGGCAGCCAGTATCTTGTAGATGGAGGTCGCCAAAAGGGCTGTTGTAAATATCACTACGCGAAATTTCTTCTCGACAAATGTAAGTTGTACTTAACGTTAAACATATTTTAGAGATCAGATCGGTATGTTGTTGGGTTTTATTGTAACGTATTATATTTTCCACTGTTGTTGACATGTTATATAGTCTTGACTGATAAAATGTTGGTGATTGATCTTATAATTACACAAAAGTAATCATTAGTAAAAGTGAGAACAGAGTGACTTTAATTATGTGCATCCTTTTATATTATGTTAATAGTCTGAACAAATAAACGGATAATGAATAGTCACTGGATAATTAGCCGTAGATAGAGCATATTAAGCTCTTAATTAAAAATAACAAGAACAATGGTCTCGTTTGTTTTATTACTACTACACCGTGCTGAGCTAAAGACCACCGCCGTGTTGTTGAATTAAATGAAATTTAATAGTACCCACACACATTTATGTATACATAATTTTGTTGCGTAGAACAGTCCGTAGTCTATTTGATGTTAAATGCTTATCGGAACTTATACGAGAGCATGAGTTAAAGTTTCATTACTAAAATAATTAATATATAAAGCATTTAAAGGTGCTTATTACGTATCAATTGAAGCATCTGCCACACACAAGATAGGCACGGTAAACTTCTTTGATTTCACTCCTTCACAAGTATACATATACAGAGTGCCATTTGGTTAGCATCAGAAAATGTCATATTATCACAAACTTTGCTTTTTATTTATTTTGTGTAATATATTGGTAAACAAGTTCACAGCCTACCTTCATTACAAATTTTTTAAAGTATTCGAAATGTTGAAAGTTATATATTGAAACTAGCGACCCGCCCTCGCTTCGCTTCGGAAACATTAAAACACACATGAAACAAAAAAATAAAATAATAAAAAATTAAAAAAGTAGCCTATGTTCATCAGGGACAATGTCGGCTTCTAATGGAAAAAGAAGTTTTCAAATCGGTCCAGTAGTTTCGGAGCCTATTCGAAACAAACAAACAAACAAATCTTTCCTCTTTATAATATTAGTATAGATTGCATTTCATATAGTTCAATTAGTTGTGTGGAAGATTTCTTTAAATACTACCTACACATTTTATGATTTAGTTCCAGGTGCAGATACCGACGAACCGTTCGAAATGCTCACTGAAGTCAGAGATAGTGCCATTGGGAAGGTAATTTATTCTCATCACTTATTCTTTTAATTTGCATTTAGGGATTAGTGGAAGTTGCTCGATAGCTGTGGCATATGGTTGGATAGCCACAATTTCATCTTTCGTATTAAGCGTTCCAAATCTAAGTTATTTAAGTAAGTTCTTTTTTTATTCGACCATTTTTGAAGACAATATTTCTTTAATAATTGATATTTAAAATTTAGTTCAGCGGTTTTGATCACATTGCGATTCCATATAAAAACGATTTTCTCTGAAACTTTATTTTAAGTCATAGTTTCGAGATATCTTCAGGTCATTGTCTAATAAATTAGTCATGGATTGATTAAATTAAACAGAAATATTAAAGCAAAGCAAGCAAATAACAAGTTTCTTGAAAATATCGGAAGATTAAAGTTCGTTCGTTTTTAACATAGCAATCATTATATTACTGACTATTGATGACTGACTCTCATTGTACCGTGGGTCTGCCCGTTTCTACTTAATTGGGAATAATGTAAAAGTATTTGGATTGCTAAATCTTACAATCCACATACTTTATCTCTTTTTATCTCAAATATTTTATCTCTTTTTCAAATAAGTCGCTAGGTAAAAAGGGATAGGTTAAGTTATGAGGTATAAGTATAGTTAGGAAGCGCCGTTTTGGGATCTAGCAGCTGCCTGCATTTCATGTAAAATCTTTGTCCCAAACCTAAACCCCCAACCTGTCGGATGATTTGAAGCTCCAACCTAGGTTCAGATGATTATTGTTGAGTAACAGATTGAGTCGGTTATCTCTGCATGCGTGCAACGTCTTTCGCCTTCAACAGATGAAAGATCGGCGATTTCATCCTAATAAGAAAATAAAAATGGTAGTGTAAGGTAGAGGGAGAAGAGGTTGACAGAAGAAGACATTGTGTGAATGACGATTATGAGAGAAAGAGGAGTGAGTGTTGAGATGGCGGCTGATAGAAGAGAATGGAATAGAAAAAATCGCTGTGCCGACTCCACCTAGTGGGATAAGGTGGAGAAAAAGAAGAAGAAAATAGTCGTGTATTCTTTTATTGAAAGCAGTAGATAATCTTATAATAATATAGAATAGATATAAAATAGATATATAATATAATAGAATAGAATCTTATAATAAGCTAGTAGAGCGAATGGAACAGTTTAAAATCTTATAACTTGGTCTTTTTAAAATACAATCATCGACTTACTGTCATGATTCTTAAACGAACCCAGAACAAGCAGTTGATAAGCAAATCAACAATTAGACAGAGAAACTACTAAAATGTTTATTTGATTCTGGGTATATCCTAAGCTGGTGCTTATAAATTCCTAATTGGTTGTAAGATTCTAGCGATATCAAAAATTCTTCGTAAATATCTTCGATGTACAGACAAATATGGTTACAGTTTTCCAAAGTAAATGTAAAAATAATAAATACACGATAATACAAACATAATGAATTGCGTCAAGGATGGATATTTATGATTAATCACTCAAGTTGTAAATATCTTCTGCGTATTAAATTGTTATGGCGGTTTTAAAGCTCATATTGCGTTAATTTTTATGTTAGCGAACAAAAAAAGCTACAATTTACAAGATCCGTTTTAACATAACCTAAAACCAGTTAATCTGGAAGTCATTAAAAATCGGAGATTGGAAATCAGCGTTGTATTAGCAATCCACAACAACATCGTGAGATGATACGTTTAAACAATTTATGTTTCACAAATACGTTGAATATCTTAAATTATAAAAACTTTTTCGCAAACTAAATAAGGGCTATTATATAATAAAAAATTGATGTTTCCTAGATTTGGCCTCTTCATGAACCAGATAGCGACAATGAGGATGTACCAAGTGAAACGTTATTCTCTGCTACTGCTATGCAATTACACAGGGTACTTTTGACTAAGGCTAGATCGATTCGTAAAAGTGATCCTGCTAAAGCTGAGAGACTGGCAAGGCTTGCCGAAAGAAGAGCCAATGACGGTTAGTTTTACGTAATGGTACAAAATAAATTAGCATACGTATGAACATGTTAAAGATTTTTTTGGTACGTTCGGACATTTACAAAATTCTAAATTTATAAGCGAAATGCCACTCGTTCATAACGAGACCTTCGAGACCTTCCGTCCGATAGATTTTAAATTTGGCGTTGATACTATTTTTGAGGTGACAAGCTAAGAATGGTTTTTATGGAAGCCACTTTTACGACTTTTGTTGCATGGGTCAACGAGCTTACGCAGTGTATCATAATGTGATGCTGCCAACCATCTTGAGTTCTATGTGTCAATTGTACTGTAATTAGGCAAGTTATAATTTTTGGGAGTTTGATTTTTATTACACCATAATAATATAATTTTTTTATCGTTGAAGTAATTCGTGATCGTGAGTATGTATTTCATAAATAAAATTGAATTCTGCCTGCGGGATTAGAACACCGACGTAATCGCATAGCTTGATACGATTTTACCAGGTGTGTTACCCTTTAGGTACTATATAACTTTACAACATAGTAATAAAAAACGACAGTACAGTACGGTACGTTTCAATGGATTTATAAATCAGTACAGAGAGTAACACCAGCAATTGCTTGCTTCATTCTTTGATTTTAGATGTAACTTTATTTATTTCAATATTTCAGCTGATGAAACAACTAAAACGGCAGAAGCTATTGTAGAAATCGGAATTTGTCAATTGTCTATGAACAACTTAAATAATGCTCAGAAGTCATTTGAACGAGCGTTCAAAATTTATACGGATAGTCAAAATATAGAAGGAATCTGTGAAACAAAAATGCATTTGGCTGCTGTGTTGCAGAGGTTTGGTAATACAACATTTAATAAAAGCAAACCTTAAATGAAAAAAAAAAAAAACAAAATTATGTCGAATACTCATTTAGTGGCCACTCCAGTAAAGATCGGAAGCTCTATGCTCAATGTTATTGATGAGTATATTTACCTGAGGCTAATTGTTCATTTAGGTAGGTTAAATTTCGAAATAGTCAAAGTGTCTCAAGACGAAAGTCCAGTGACCAGTGTTGTTGTCAGTGATGACTTAAGTCGTCAGACGTGGTCGCTCACAAAGGACCTTATCAGAAAGCTTAAGGTCATCCAAAGAGCAATAGAGAGGACTATGTTCCAAGTTTATTATCGAGACCAAATCAGGAAAGAGGTGCTGAGATGTTGAGGTGGCAATGGCTAGGACACATCGCTCGTAGAATAGATTGCCGTTGCTGCCGAAAAATTCTCGAGTTGCGATTGCGTACCGAAAGACGTAGCGTGGGTAGGCCTCCTGCAAGGTGGACTGACACCTTGCTGAGGATTGATGGATTGTTGTTATGAGGCTTGGAAGAGACCTATGTCCAGCAATGGACGTCTGTGAGTTAAAGAAAGTTAAAATTTTACTAAGTCAATGCCGGTCGTGATGGATGTAATATGCTCTGCGTCAACCCTGTCCCGCCGTCTCAAGCAGCCCCGACTGGGCCCCGGCCCGGACCGGGATAGGCCGCCGGCTGTGAGCGGCAGAAGTGCTTAGTGAGGCTCAACTCTCACATACCCCATCCGCCGCGCTGTTGAGTATCCGGTGATATTCTCCTGTAAAAAAAATAAGCCAGTGCCAGTAAAATTATAAGTTATTATGCATAAATGTGTGAATAATGCGATGTATATACATACATATATGTATACAAACGGGCAAATACAGAGTAGTTAAGAACCATTTCGGTTATTTTTATTTTGTTTAGTAGCAAATATATATGGTCTGGCTTTGGTATTATTAACAAAATAAATAAACTCAGCGGCACGGAATGTGGCCCAAGCGCGTTATGTGGTTTATTATCAAAATGAAACGCGACACAAGGTTCTTTTTTTGTGGTAAAAATTAATACTTTATTTGGAACTTAAATGCAAGTGATTAATTAACAAAAAGCGAGTTAAACTTGTTAAAATTTGTGAAAATTAAAAAGATCATTACAGCTCTATGTTTAAAAAAACTTTTGTTATTTTTACAAAATTAGGGTTTGTTACTTAAAATTAATAACGGGTATTCCCACCTCTGGCCCTGATAACCGCCTGCATACGATCAGGTATGCTATGGATAATGTTTTTAATGTCCACCTGGGGGTTTCTTCCCAGGCGGCCACCAGGGCGGTTTTCAACTGACTGATGGTCTCTGGAGGGCTGGGACTGGATCGAATTCACCTTTTAAGCATATCCCAGACATGTTCTATGGGATTCATGTCTGGACTTCGTGCTGGCCACTCCAATTTTCTGATGCTCACCTTCGACAGGTAATCATCGACGCAACGTGCTGTGTGAGGTCGGGCATTATCTTGCATGAGGATGAAGTCTTCGCCCCCGATGAATCCCACGAATGGTAAAACATGTTCCTGAAGGATCTCTTCAATGTATCGCACTGCTGTTAGACGACCTTCAACAATTACCATCTCTGTGAGTGTGTCTGAAGAGATACCTCCCCAAACCATAACGGACCCACCGTGGAAACTGACGGTTTACCTGGTAGTGATTGGCAGAAACCTCTCCCCATGCCTTCTCCACACACGCTCGCGTCCGTCTGGAGTTCTTAAGGCTACTCGGCAATCGTCAGTCCACAGAACGTTACTCCACTGCTCGTGAGTCCACTGCGCGTGTTCACGAGCGAACCGTAGTCGAGCTACGCGATGGTGTCGGAGCAATTCTGGACCACGAGCTGGTCTTCGAGCACGTAGATTTCGTTCCTCCATTCACCTTCTTATTGTTCGCTCACTTATGTTGATTCCTCTTGAAGTTTGTAGCCGCTGCCGACTTTCGACTGCAGTAAGGAACCGATTTCGCAAAATTGCGAGAGTAATAAATTGGTCATCTCGCACTGATGTACACCTAATACTGCCACTACTTGGTCTATTTGTGTATAGACTGGTCTGGTAGTACCTTGTTAAGGCGTACCTGAGAATTGTATGCGGTACATTTAAAGTTTCAGCAATTTCTCGCTGCATTCGCCCCTGATTTCAAAGTAACACAGCCTGAGCAACTTGAGCAGGTGTTAGGGTCATTGTTTTCCAATTCTTGGAGCATAAATTACTACCGATTAATAAAAATATTAAGCATTAAAGATTAAATGCACGACTATTGGAATATCGAATTTTAACTCATCCGTCTTTTGTCCGTTTCACTAACGAACTAACGTCAAGTGTCACAGAAATGAAACAAATGAACATTTTTGAGTGCTTACCCTCTTAAATTAACACAAAAAAAAATGGTTCTAGTAAATTGCCACTCGAAATTCTCATACGCGTCACAAAAATAGCCTGTTATCGGTCTGATTAGGTTTGGGGTGGGTTTGGGCCATATTCCGTGCCGCTGACTGTATATAACTATATTTTCATCTATATTTTTTCATAAACATTTGGAGGTCTCTGTAGAGACAGATATCTTTTTGTAATATCGTAATGTAATTTAAATAAAAATATGTTTGTAAATACAGAAAATAATTTTGGGTATTAGAATGAATCGAGTATTTTATGTTACCGGATATTGGAGTCATTGAACTGTATTGACCTGAGTTTAGTGTGCAAATATTGCTTTATTCACACGTGCTTTGAGACATAGATCCTTTTGTTGGGAAGTTTTAAGCTGTCTTGAAAATCTTTTCTACTTATATTATCAAATTGTAAATTAACTAAATTAACTTTTTGAATAAAACACCACCACCAAAAGTGCTATAGGGTATAATAATCTAACAAAACTTTTACGGGATATTGGTGTCATTGAACTGTATTGACCTGAGTTTAGTGTGCAAATATTGCTTTATTCAAACGTCTTTTGAGACATAGATCCTTTTGTTATGAAGTTTTAAGCTATCCAGAATTTTTTTTTACTTATATTATCAAATTGTAAATGAACTAAATTATATTTTTGAAGAAAACACTACCACCAAAAGTGCTATAGGGTATAATCTAACAAAACTTTTACGTGCGCATTATGTCCCAGCTCTTGTGGTTATGATCCTGGATCGCCTTCTTGTATATTCTATTCCACTTGCAACCGAAGTTTAGCTCATTCCTACTACCTTATTGCGTTCATGTCCAAATATTCTGAATCATTTAACTGAATCATTTATATCTTTGCCTCCATTTTTGTTTACACGTCTTTGTACTATTTATGATAACCTTGGCGTACAACCTACAGTAGTTAATTTGTAGCTTTTCATATTTTTGAGATCTACACAAAAACTTCTTAATCGAATTCGTTTCGTAATTTCTGATGGTTATTTTTTTGCAGCTTCGTCATTAATTTACTGGTAAATATTATCTAGTTAATCGACTTTTGATAACATAGCTGCCGAAGTCACATTATTTATTAAACCGGATTACTTAATGTGATGTAAATTACTTCGTACGTAGTATGTGGTAGGAGCGTAATTCGGGCATGCTAAAAAATACGTGTAGTTGTATTAATATGTATATTGTACATCCTGCTGTTAGTATCAGTTAAACTACCGTATCGTGGTAGTAGGTTTAATTAATTTTATACTAAGTTAAGACAGCAAAATTTTGCGGGCCTCTTCCTTAAATATTCTTAAACCTTATGAATTTTAATTAAATGCCAACAATATTGAGTTTTTTATTATAATGTGGAACATAACAGGTTTGTGGTTTAAATTAGATAAACTTTTGTTAACTATTTTAACGGCTTAATCTCATGTTTTATTCAGTTTTCTATTCCCATAATTATTGGCACTTCAAATATGTAAGTTATGTTACGTCATTTTGAGGTTTCGTGGTAAAATTGTGACAATAAGACTAGTAGAATATAAGGGTCCTTAGAGAAAGTATTTGGATAGCCTATCTAAATCCTCTCCCTCTATACCCAGTGCCTACTGATGGAATAGTCTTAATAACATTTTTACAGTATTAATTTAAAACCATTCATTTCAACACGGATTTCGTCAATGTCAATGACGTCTTCTTGGCTTAAAGGATAATACGCCCGGTGACCTCGTATCGGGCGATACCCAGACAACGGGACGACGAACAATCCCACAGATACAGCCCACTGAGTTTCTCGCCGGATCTTCTCAGTGGGTTGCGTTTCCGATCCGGTGGTAGATTCCGCGAAGAACTGCTCTTGCTAGGGCCAGTGTTAGCAACACTTCGGTTTGAGCCCCGTGAGCTCACCTACACGTTAGGACGAAGCTGATATAGCTTCTCAAGGCTATCAGCATAGGTAGGAAAAAAAAAACGAACAACCGTCGCCGTCGCCACAGATATGTCCTTTCGGATTCTATCTATTTATTCCATGAGGCTTTAGGCATTTGAAGCTCCGGTCATCTTTCTCGTTGTATTCGTCGAAGGCGACGAAGAAGACCTCATTTACCTAATGATGAAAAAAAAATTGTTGAATGTTTGTATTCAATCAATAACTGGTCCAATCCGTATATGTATGTAAGATATTTGGTATTACGTGTTTAATTGTACTTGACGTATCTCGTATATATTACAGCCACTTATAAGACCGGTTTTTTTAGGATGGAAAGGTTTATTGTGATTGCATTTATTATTATTACACCATGTATTCAAACTCGAAATAGAGTCGTGGGCTTAAAAAACATTTAATACCAACATTATATAACGATTAATTAAAAAAATATGATGGACGATTTATATTGAAATTTGAATATTCTAATCATATAAATTATAAGAAAATACAAAAACACACAAACAACTTAGCTCTCATTAACTTTCAAGTACATTTATTTTATGAACATACACACATTGCCTAACTTTAAGATAAATCCAAGTTGCATGCTACAATCTAATTGCTAAAAACGATTGTGCGTTATTAATATAATTATGAATGGAACGAAATTTTAATAGATGTCAATTATCTATTAATACTTTATTTTTAATTATTTTTTTGTAATTTCAGATTTTATGCACTTGCTGTTGCCTTATATTGTTTTGTAATATCCTTTGAGAATACTAAATTAACGATATTGGCCTCGCGAGAACAGGTGTGACTTCATTCGGGGACAATTTTTATAGTATTATTTCATTTCATTTCAAATTTAATAAGCAAGTCCAGTTTTTATACAATTTTGTAACTATGCAATTTTGCAATTTTGCAAATATGAAGAGACTCAATGTTCAAACATGTCTTATTAACTTGATGGAACGCAGTTATTAACCATGTTGACTCAATGCCCTAATGCCTGTATCACCTTATACATTAAACATTAATGATCTGCAAATGCCAAGTCATGGGCGCCTTCGTTTGCATTATAAAATGTACGAGATATGCAGTGTATATCTTTGTAATATTATTTAATAGTCTTTATTAAGATTTAAATAAAAAAAACACGGGTAAGTTTTAATACGTATTTAATAAGTTGTGCATTGTTAAGTTAATATTTCTCGTGTACCAAATATTTTTTTAAGGAATTCCGTCCCTTCTACGACCCTCCCAATTTCACTGACGTATTCATTAAAATACGAGCTTAAAAGTTTTCATTGGCGCTATATCGCAGCAGTACCTAGCAATAATCGTCACGGTCAAATTATAAAAATATGTTTCGATTTAAAATCTTTTGTCGATGAGTTATAATAATTTCTAAATGAAATTACATTATTTTGTTGTTTTTTTAATTATGGTTTATTGTATAAATGTTTTTTGTATAAATTTTCCTCGTTACAAGCAGTTCTCGGAAGAAATTGGTTTAGTTTCGTTCAATTTCGATAATCTAAAGTTCCGTAACCTCGTGTGACGCAATGCAGTACAGACTTGGCGGCGCTGTGTTTTTTTCCTTTAAGACTAGATTTCCGACGCCGCTCGCCCGTTCATTTATACGGAAACGTATTACATGTTATGATCTGTATTTATGTTTATAGCAGCCTTCAAATAAAACCTTAGATTTGCACTTTGTACGGTTTCCGTTCTTATTCCGTGATTTATATTGTTGTCGCAATATTGTACTGCACAACCAAAGAGCTGTGAAGGTTAATCTATACTGTGATTAATGGATTCGGTGTATATTTCTGGGTGACATTTTCTGTTCTGAAGAATGACTGCGTTCCAAGTTTAAGGGTGGGGTCCCGTTATACTAGAGAGACATAGACTTCACGTCACAAAGTGAGTGGCGACATTGCAATGTCTCCGGCATGGATTCCGGTAAGCATTTAACATCAAATTAATGGGACGTGAGGTTCTTCACTCGTATATATAATTTAGAAAAATATCTAGTAGGTTGGCATATGGTCTCTGCTAATGAATAAAATATTTATTTATTAAACTTATAAAATTACATATAACTAGTTTTCTCCTAAAAAAAATATTCCTGAAGAATTTGTAATGAACATAAATAACACCAAACATAAAGAACAAACCTTCAGAGCCTCTATGCCCGGTGAAGTTTTAAAATATAATGAAGGTGTAATCCTTTTTTTTTGGCATGAGGGTATTCCCTGATAGGCCAAAGGCTTTTCCAGCTTCAACAAGGCGGGTGGGAGAAACTCAGCTCGTTGGGGGAGAGATTTTCTAACAACTGCCCGAGCGTGTCGGAATGAGGCTATCTAACTATACTTGGTGAATTAATCTGCTACCACACCACATTGGAATGGCAACCCACAGAGGCTCCGTCAAGAAAATCAGTCGGTCAATGTTGGACCAAATGTTACGTAATTACGGTGCCTTGTATTTTGCCTGATGTATTCTAATGCAAACTAGATGAATTCAAGAGCTCCGATAGTGGATCCATCAGAACGTGTATAGGGAGTCGATGGTGATTGGTTGCTGCCTGAGCTGTATCATATAGGTAGCGGCGACTACCATTAAAGGCTTATCACACTGCCGTCATAAAACAGCGTTCCGACAATGTCTTTGTGGTCACGGAAGTCTGAATTACTCACTAAGATGACAATAAAAAACACGGGATTAAGTCACTTCAAAGTCGTTTTTATTATGTACTAGTTGACCCGGCTGATTTCGTAGTGCCTCAATCGATAAATAAAAGACACATCAAGGGGACACATCTAAGGAAAAACAAAATTGTTTGTTTTATATAATTCCAAGCATTTTCATATTTTTTCACCTTTTAAACCTTCTCTGGACTTCCACGAATAATTCAAGACCAAAATAAGCTAAATCGGTCCAGCCGTTCTTGAGTTTTAGCGAGACTAACGAACAGCAACTCATTTAAGTATATAGAAGAAGAAGATAGATAAAGATAATATTCGCAAAAACCGATGAAAAGACTAAACGTTCCACGGTGCTAATACAGCTAACCTTAGAAAGCGGGATTGTAATATTGGAGGGAGTCTATATTCGAATGTCGTACGCGTATGTCGGAACGGTGTGATATGACGTAAACACCACACTCGGATAGGTCAGAATGGGGCGAACACAAGTTTTATAATATAACCGTGTTACTAAAGAACGGTTTACTCCACTTTGAAAACATAGGGTAGAGGGCGATTGCAGCTACACTTGACGGAGGTCGAGTGTCGGTTTCCACCTTGTTTTAAAAACGTTAACAATCAACACACATCTAATATTTACAAATTAGAGTTAAACATAAAACAACTTTTTTTTTTTTTTTGAAATCTGGAAGTATCTTTCATAAAGCATGCCTTGATAATGTGTGAGTGTTTAGTCTCGAGTGCTTATAAACACGTAAAGTATATCGGCTAAATCGATCGGGCTCTTTCGAAATAATGCTTCGTCATACAAGTCGCGATTGATTTTTAGAAAATTATAATAATGGATGCGCTCCTCGCAATACCACACCTCGTCATTACGAGATACTAAGTTAATTTATAAAAATTGTGAGTAGATGAATAAAACGGGACCGTGTACTTACTTGTGCATCGTTTTCCTCGTTGACGTGTGTTGCTGTTTCTGTTGGCAGCCACCCTCTTCACCGCTCGACAATTTTCGAGGACAAATATAATCGCGAACTACGATGCCAATGGCAGTTATATAGGTCGTTTTTGAATATGTGATGCTACGGATTTTGCGAGTTAATTAATCTATTTTATCCAATGTATTATATTAGGTTACTCTTTATTTCACTTTTTCAATATTTGGCGGCAATTTTAATAATGTCACAGATTATATATATTCTTATGCAGCGGTCTCAAATAAGGATTAATAGGTTGGTGACCTTTTCCAATATCGTAACTAGATGGCGTTACATGACAGACATGATTTCTAGGACTTAGTTTTATAGTATAAAACTGAGCCTTCGAACTCCTATCTCAAGGGAAGTGGCAGCATTTACGTTATTGATGTCTCCGGGTCCCGATTACAACTTAGCACCAGATGAATGGAATGAGCCGTGAATGGAAAAGTTCCATGGAAGAGTTCCATTCACGGCCCATTCCCATTCCCATGTAAGCAATAAAAAAGATATCATGAAGTGTATGAGGTCACTCAAGATTCAAGTATGAAATCGAGACGCATAGTTTATTCCAGCCAGAGATAGGCAGGGTGGTTTGACAGACTCTACCACAATTAATATAATTAGGGAATTTAACAAGTTAATCTGTATGCTATAATAATTTACAATTCCAATCGTATTATTTCGAAACTACTACTGCAGATTGGGTGACCATGAGGCAGCAGCAAAGTTTTTAACGGAAATGGGTGAATTGGCAATGGACAAAGGATTGAGGAAGCAACTGGGTCGCGCGCTGCATTTACTAGGAGAGTTACATTTGAGAAGAGAATGCCCTGAGCTAGGAACGCAGCATCTCTCTGAAGCTTTCGGCTGTTTCATGGGATTTCGATTTCAACAAGTTTGTGTTAAATTCTACTTGCTATGACGTAACTTATAAGCTTACAATGTTAATTCCTGCAACGAAATAAATTTTTTAAAATGAAATCAGTTTGTAAAACTAACTTTAAAATTATGAATAATTGTGTACTTGTCAAACTTGAATTCTGTTTATTTGTATATTTAAGTCTAACTCAAAGAAAACATTATGTATGTAATTGAGAAAATTATGATAAAAACAAAACTGTTCTAAGCCTGTTACTAAGCCTGTCTTTGGTAATAAGCGGTATGAAGAGCGGGGAGGGGGTCATGATAGAACACCCATGTTATTCTGCGCGCAGCACAATTTGTTTAGCCCACAGACACAGCCCACTGAGTTTCCCGCCGGATCTTCTCAATGGGTCGCGTTTCCGATCCGGTGGTAGATTCCGAAAAGCACTGCTCTTGCTAGGGCCCTTGTTAGCAACACTTCGGTTTGTGCACCGTGAACTTACTTACATGTTAGGGCGAAGCTGAAATAGCCTCTCAAGGCTATCAGTATAGGTAGGATAAAAAAAAACAATTTGTATTCTCAAATTGCGAGCCAGAAGATTAAATTAAAATAATTAATTACAGAATAAAAATAATCATAACATTGAAAGAACAGGGTTCACAATGACATTGTGATTATCTGTTCCTTTTTGGGATGATAAAAAAAATCAATTATTTCATTATGAAATGAAGCAATTTCCTTCGTTTTTCATTTTAATTTCAAGCATTGGGAAGTTAAATTAAAACAAAAAAAGGGTGTTAAGATTGGTACTTTACTTTAGTTTAGCGTTAAGTAAATGTTATGGTATCTAAGCATTGATATATGATTTATAACTACATCTTCTTACAGCCAAATCCTTCGAATATCATTGTCGAAAATGAATCGTCTCGTTTTGCTCTAGTATACGATTCGCAGAACACTGAGTTGTTTGAGGAAGAAGCAGAACAATCTAGACTTATGATGGCTGTGTCGGCAGGTATTATAAAAGTTACAACACACTAAGCAACAGTAGTAACCAACCTCCTTTGTTTGCATAGGAGACGACGTTAAACTTGCTTAACCGGCTGAGATGGAAAAATTTTCTATTTATTTGCTAAACAAAATATTTTGCATTGCTGCGTATTATTTTCAAGAAACTTTATTTTTATTTAACACTGATTTAATTAGAACACCGCTTGCTAAATTTCGAGACAAAGATATTGTTGCAAACGGAATTTTCATTTGTATTTATTACGTTTTAATATTAAAATTTGTGACAACAAAGCATTTAAGCTATACTTAAACTTTTTTTTTTTTTTAAAGGTCAAGAACGAATGTCCTCCTACTTCAATTTATTAAAAGAGGCAGGCACATGTGCCGTGGCAAAAATGAAAATTATAGAATGGAAGTTATCCCATGCTGGATGGTGGGTGAAAAAACAACAACATGACTTTTTACCATGTTCTTGTCCTGCACACAATCGAACTCCTTTAGATGTTCTCAAGTAAGCAACCTTTTTATTAACTATTCAATACTTGGTTAGTGGTAAATCTGATTACTTAATTCAACAAATGTTAGATTAATGCATTAAAGTTTTTTTTTATTGCAACGGAGCCAATAACGAGTCAAGCTCAATGCGTCGGTGGCGTAGCCAAGCCAACCTCATTGCGAAATATTATCATTTAACCACTATAATAATACCACTAAACCAAACTTTCTTATGAAAATGAATTATTGGGCGTTTTTTTAATTTTTTTTATTGCTTAGATGGATGGACGAGCTCACAGCCCACCTGATGTTAAGTGGTTACCGGAGTCCATAGACATCTACAACGCAAATGCGCCACCCACCTCGAGACATAAGTTCTCGACGCCTTCGAACCGAAACGCATTACTGCTTCACGGCGGAAATAGGCGGGGTGGTGGTACCTACCCGTGCGGACTCCCAAGAGGTCCTACCACCAGTGATTACGCCAATTATAATTTTGCGAGTTTGATTTTTATTACACGATGTTATTCCTTCACCGTGGAAGTCAATCGTGAACATTTGTTGAGTACGTATTTCATTAGAAAAACTGGTACCCGCCTGCGGGATTCGAACACCGGTGCATCGCTTCATACGAATGCACCGGACGTCTTATCCTTTAGGCCACGACGACTTCATTTAATGGGCGTTAATGAGCTTTAAATCTTGCATGTAGATACAAATGCTTACAAAGAAATACATACTTAACACGTATTTATGAACGATTTCCTTAATGATAGAGTAGTAAAAAAGTCGTTAAATTTAAAATTTTAGCCGAATTAACCTCTAATAAAGAATATAAAAAAAAAAACAAATTTTAATCATTATTTATTGTGAGTAGGGATTACGACTCCACCTATTTGTGCAATGCGAAAGCAATAATGCAATTAGATTTGAAGGCCAAGACTGCTTGTATAAGATTGTATAAACAATACACCTGAACATCCGTCTCATGTCTCAAGGTACTTGCGATATTTTCGTTGTGATATGGGCATTATGGAAAACAAAGCAGAATGAGCTCATCTGCCCATCTAGAGCAAAAAAATGCAAAGAATCACAGCAAAAGGTTTCAAGTTTTTATAAAGGCATTAATGTAAAGTAATTTGTAGAATTCAATTGGAATTGAGAGAATTAGCGGGAAACACATTAATGGAGCCATCCGAAGGCGATGCCTTGTTTGGTAGAACAGATACAACTGACGATATAAGAAAACTTCGAAGCAGCTTCTATTATTCCTAATCGATTTATTTACTATATGTGTGTTTTATTTAAATAAAACGTCGTATGAATTACTCAAATTTCCATTTATTTTATGTAATATTTTTCTCATTAAACGTACCTTAAATACCTATTTACAAACTTAATTTATTCGTAATTGAGCAATTTCTCCGTGCCCATCTTTGTACCTTCCCTATTTAAGAGCTCTACCACCATTTGAACGTCTTTGTTTTAGTATCAATAATAATTTATTCAGTTCACTGTTATCACATTAAGTTAAGATCTTTAAGAACATGAACTATCTAAATATGAATTTCTTGTTAAAGACTTAAGCGTCAAAAGCTATTGATGTAGAAGCTATTTAGCAAAAAATAATATAAATATGAATACAAATTTAAAGGTTTATTTTGTATATCGCTTAAATCACAAATGACTGCTTAAAGTTTATTAACTTAAATCTTGAAATTTACAAAGACATTTGATTGATATATCATGTATTGTTGTGATTAATTTGGTCATGCTGGTTATTAATTTTGGATTCAAATTATTATTTTAAGCCTTGGCCATTCTCTTGCGGGGCTGTAAGCGTACTTGGAATCCTTCGGCCCGTTTCAGAATGATGTCCGCTTGCAGTTTGAAATCTGATTCTTTAAGATCTGATATTACTCGGAAATTTCTCAAAATTGTAGAAAGGATCACCTTCAATTTGAGCATTGCGTATTTACGTCCTGTGAATACAAAACAATTGAAGTTACAGTATATGCAGTCGTTGATCAGTGGTTAAGCTGGAAATTTTGAAATAGATTTCATAGCTCAGTTCACTCACCAACGCAACTTCTTGGTCCAGCTGAAAAAGGCACGAACGCATAATAATGTCTGTTGGCGGAACGTTCCGGAAGGAAGTTGTCAGGGTCAAATTTGTTTGGATTTGGGTAAACGTCAGGGCGGCGATGAAGTTTATATGTAGCTATCACCAATGTTGTTCCGGCTGGGATTTTCTTTCCATTGGATGCTGCAAAATGTTTTTTTTTTTATAAAACAATTTAATATAATTTTACATAGATTTTTAATGTTTTGTTGACGGTACGCATGATTATGTTTTTTGTACTCACGTAAGGTGATTTCTTGATTAACTTGCCGAGCGATGATCGGCACTGGCGGGTATAATCTCAGAGTTTCCATAAGGCACCTTTCCAAGTACTTCATCTCCAAAGTGTCTTGGAACGTAACTGGGCGATCTGAGTCACCAAATATCTGGTCCAGTTCTTCAATGACTTTGTCTTGTATATCTTGATGAATACCCATCATTGATAGGAAGAAACTACTTCCGGCAGCTGTTGTGTCGTGACCCTGTACAATATTTTAAAGTTAATAACAATTTATCATTAAGTAATGATAAAATCGTCGTTTTAATTTTGTATACCTCAAACATAATAGTGTCTACTTGTTCTTTGATTTCCTCATCGGAAATGGCCACACCACTTTGTGAACTCTCCAGCAACAGATCAAGGAAGGCCAAACGTTTCTTTTGTCCGACATCATCGTCAACGTCTAAGTCATCCTTGAGACCGGATGATTGGCCGAAAGAAAGTCCTTCCACTGAAGTCAATTTCCCTGTAGACGGCTCGCTTGTGGTGGCAGTTTCATTCAAATTGGACGGCTTCTTACCAGATGCGAATTCTTCTTTCTTCCTCTTTATTACCTGAAATATCAGTACTGTCAATACAATGTTTTTCAAAAATGTTTGGATGGTCACTCTTTGTTTGACTACTTTTCAGATCTTCTGGATCCGCACTCGGTGCGTTTAGGCTCTTCAAACACCGGTCACCGTTCTCGTCGAACTCGTCGACTCCTTCGAAGAGTTCGGCGTGCGAACTAGCCCATTGACACAACCCACTGAGCTACTCGCCAGATCTTCTCAGTGGGTCGCGATTCTGATCCGGTAGTAGATTTAGCGAAGCACTGCTCTTGCTAGAGCTAGTGTTAGAAATTCTCTCAGGTTGAGCCCGTGAGCTCACCTACTGGTCCGCGTGAAATTGGAATTGCCCCTTAGGCTACCAACGATTAGGTAGGGTCAAAAAAAATACTTTTTATGTAATTACAATGTTCGGGCAACTATATTTTAAATATTTTATGTGAGCCATTCAAGCTTCGCAATATAAACATTCAAAACAAACGTTGTTTTATGTCTACATTTCATTAAAATTCTTTAATTGTCCGATATTAAGATGTACATATGTGTGACTTGAATAACTAACCTTTTTAGTCAAGCCATGAATTATATCAAGGAGCTTGGTTTGGTTTTTAGCGTAATCTGTAAATTTAAATAACAAATCCGGTCGCAGCCAAATCTTTGTGTGTCTCAAGTGAAGTATATCGCACATTTTCATAACGGCCATAGCATATTCGAATCCGCTTTGATCTTGTGTACTCTTGCTCACACCCATAGCAGTTTCTGTAAAAAAATATCAATGTTTTTTTTCTCTAAGACTGAAATTAAACTACCGGAGCTCAAAAATTAGAAATCGAATGCTTTTTGAGAATAATAAATGGCTCAGTTTACACCTAGTAAGTATTAAGCTGTTATCGGGGCCTCTAGATATTCCCACGTGATTGATCAAATGAATATTTGGTTTATTTATTTATTACACTTCATGTTTTTATCTACATTGGCTGACTTAATACCTAGGCATTACAAAGCATACCTAAGTCATTATCTACCAGTCTTTTTATATCACTATATTGTATTGGCATCGTTAAAAATTTGTTTTTGAACACATGTTAGTTAGGTATAGGTATATTAAAATGTCGTAGGATCACACAAGCAGACGAAATACCTACTTTCAATTTTTTTAATTTTTTTTTATTGCCCTTTTGCTGGAAAAGGCTATTAAGGCTTTGACAGAAGCATAATAAAATACTCATAATACAAAGATTCTGCACCAGGTAAATATAAAACACAAACACCAATAATAATTTTCATTCTGTTGGTAGAAAACACGGTGTCCGTCTTCGCTTTTCTATGAAGAAAACTATATTTGATTTACTAGAGTACTATTGCAGGATTACCAGTCCAATATTTATAATAGATGCTATTTTTATCTCACATGAATTAATTATTAGACTACGAAAACATTTCTCAAAACAGCAATTAAAATCGATTAATAAAATTGCTTATTCATAGAGATGTGACACGCGATTAAGTGCTTGCAAAATCGAGATAATCTGTTGGACGTGTATTGTAAAGGTTACCGAAAAGAAAGAGCTCTTGACCTCCATAATTTTCGGACTGGTTGAGTAACAAAGTTCGCATATGGAAGTAAGTCAAACGCAAATGGTGAATATGGGCCATTAATACGTGTTCATGTGGGGGGTCTCCAAACTTGACACTCGGTAATCAAACAGCGCGTGCTTCATGTACGATTCATTGAATACGAGTAAGTACTAGAAGAAAGAAATGTAAGCATTCTTGTTATTAATGTTCTTTTAATATGTTTTATATTTTTGTTGCGTATTACGTAATGTGATTCTTAGATATCATTTTGAGAACCTAAAACCTTAGTGGTAAAAAAGCGATAAAAATACCTATTCCTCTCCTAATTTCGGATAGTTTCTCGAGAAACGCCTCGACAACAGCGTTTCGTGTTTATTCAAGACAAACCGACAATACTGGAACACGCTCATAAAAAAATTATCAGAATAATTATTTTTGTAAGTTTTATATATTCCTTGATTGTCAAATTAAATCAACCTGTTATAAAAAGAATTGGAATCGTTGAGGAATACGCTTATTTTTTTATTATCCTGGTAGGCAGGCAGGATACGGCTCACCTGATCGTGAGCATCTCAAACAATTCCTCAGAGCACTCCCCGTGGAACATACGGTACAAAATACAGAGGAAACTGAAGTCTCTCCGTTGACCCAGAGGCTCCAAACGATCCGTGAGAAAGAGATTATTGACATTCCGAACGGCCCTCTTCTGTGTGGAGTTAAATGGAAGAAGCTGGTATTTGGGAGCCCCGGCCCAGAGATGGGAGCAGTACTCCACGCCAAGCCGGACTTGTGCTTTATAAAGCAAAAGGCTTTGTTTAGGTATGAAGTACCGCTTCGCTCTGTTGAGGACTCCCAGCATTTTGGACGCCAGCTTGGGTTTGCCTTCCAAATGACTCCGAAATTGGACATCGGTCGAAATGTCCACCCCAAGTATCCCGATACTTTCGGAAGGTTGCAGGGATACTCCTTGGAATTGCGGCGCCATGTCAAAGGGGTCCTTCTTCGCAGTGAATGCGCAAACTTGTGTCTTCAACAGGTTGAATTTAACCAAAAATATATAACTTGGTGCATAAACCATTCAAATAGCCACCATAATTATCGTAAATATTACGAATATATTTCTGCAATTAACTTTAATAGGTATTCTATACTTTCAAGCTAAAATGACCATTATTAACTTTACGTGACATAAATCACGTTATGAAAACACAGAAATCATTACACAGAATGCGTACGTGAAACTACGTAATGACCAACATGCAATACATAAATAACTATTTGCTCCTAATGACAGTTTTGATGCAGATTGGAATATTGCGAGAGAACGAAAATTTTAAATTTAAATCATTATCAATAATTTAATTTATAATTTAATTTTCTATTTTTTTATTGACTTTGTAGGCAGACGAGCATGCGGCCCACCTAATGGTAAGTGGTCACCGGCGCTCATGGACGTCAGCAATGCCAGGGGCAGAGCCAAGCCGCTGCCAACCATTAAGTACTCTCCGCAAGCCTCGTTTGAAGAAGGACATGTCATAGCGCTCGGAAAACACCATGGAGGGGAGTAATTATTCATTTTACAGATTTAAGTGAAATATTGTACACTATATGTTTACATCTGAATTACTTTCAAACAATATCACTGATTATACGATTAATAGTGTATATTTATTGCCTACAATATTTTAGTGGGATACCTAAGAAATCTGCCGATATTTCATAAAACGTTCGTTTATGGTTAGCTAATAGAAACATCTAGTGTCCAATCTCGTTGCGAGTTTTGCAAGCGTTTTAATAGATTGCGCGGTATTTGCAAGAACGTCACCCGGTGTCCCCACGAGGCTTGGTGTGTTGTCACCATCGTGTCGCATACGTGACCGCACAAGTTAAAAGCTCTTTAATATAGCACGGTCACCTTGAAATTTTACATTTCTACACGCACTTTGTTAATCTTAAACAAAACAGTCCAATATGTTTTAATGGGATAATTTCAGATATGTGAAAACGATTTTATGGCATATATTAGGCTTTAAGCTCTATCAACTGTCGTCAGTCGACAACAATTTTTTTGATAGGCACATATTTAGAAAACATAAAACTATTTTGACGGTTTTAGCTCGGTCGCCTCATTAAAATAAATTTATGTTAAATATTCTGTCACTTCGAATATCATGTTATTATCGCAAGCCTTTACAGATTCGTTACATCATTCAGAATTCAACATTTTTTTGGACATTGGCAAATTAGGTCACCTTGGAATCTTAGTTCAAATTTAAATTATAAAGTCGTTAAAATCTTAATAGAAGTATATTAGCGCGCAATTTGCTTAAGTTTGTAATAATAAATTTATACAAATAGAAAAAAAAAACTCGCTATGTTGAATTCATTAAATCTTAAAACAAACTGTTTATTATACGAGGAAAATTTGTAATGTGACGGCATACTTCCTGTGTTCTCACGATTAGTGCAGTCTGGGGCACATAATTATTCTAAGAGCGTAAACTAGTATCATTGTAGCTAGTGAATGGGAGTCCAGGAAAACAAACTTATCTTCTTCAAATGGCGTTGAAACGTTTTCGATGCACAAACGCGCGTCGACACGTTTATTTTTATATGTCACGTCTCAATAACGTTGTTTTAGGAGCTATTTAATCAAACTAGATGTCCCGCAGTAGTCGAAATTCGACTATAATTAATTGGTATTGTAAGTTTGTACACTATTATGATTGTATTTTATAGTTCTATAATCACAAATTTCGCCAAGGCTACTCTATAAAAAAATATTGATAAAGACAAACAATATTTAATCTATTCTCAATTTGACCACAGACGTCAAGAACAAAAGTTTGACAATAAATAGTATGTATGCGTGTGTGCGTCAAATACATGGTATGTAGTGTGTGTAATGTTTTCTTTATTGATTTAATGTATCTTTTATGCATTATTTTAAAAAATATTAGCATTGTGCACTCTATATTCTCTATAAGTGTGGAAAATTTCAAATTCCTCCGTCCGCGCAATTTTCGTAAAAAGGTTTTTGCTTCACGTATTAATATAATAATGTAGGACCTAGTTTGATACAAGAATATTTTGTTTAAAAAAATCTTCATAAAGCGTTGTAAGTGATTGCGAAGTATGATTCTGATGATTTACAAATTTGAAGCTATTATAATATTATAATTTCTCGTAGCCCACCACAGGTATTCTGATCTCGCAATAGCGTTTACCAAGATTCTACCGCAATCATTTTAATTTGTTTAGGCGTTTAAAAAAAAAACACACACACACACACACACGCACATTCTGGTTGGATAGACATGATGATCGCTAACTCAAAGCAATACAGACTTAACTCATCTTTCAAAGGGGACCACTGTTCACGATTGACTTCCACGGTGAAGGAATAACATCGTGTAATAAAAATCAAACCCGCAAAATTATAATTTGCGTAATTACTGATTTTAGGACCTCTTGTGAGCCCGCACGGGTAGGTACCACCGCCCTGCCTCTTTCTGCTGTGAAGCAGTAATGCGTTTCGGCTTGAAGGCTGGGGCAGCCGTTGTAACCGTTGAGACCTTAGAACTTATTTTTCAAGGTGGGTGGCGCATTTACGTTGTAGATATCTATGGGCTTCAATAACCACTTAACACCAGGTGGACTGTGAGATCGTCCACTTATCTAAGCAATAAAAAAAAAAGTCAAAATAAATAGTAACAGCACATTGACAACTTCAATTATTATATGTCACGGATTCTACTAATTTATTATTTATTAATTAGTTATGACCGATAGATGAGGTCATCCACAATACGTTGTTAGGCCAGCGTAATAATTACTTACTCCCGAGAATTGGCGTTAATAATTGCAATCAAGACACGCAGGATAGCTATTTAACATATAGAGATTTTTATGTATTTCGTCTATATCTAAAATCTTATCCGGGTGTCGACAGTCTCACCAACATTTTGAGGACAAATTGCAAATAGAGATTTTTTTTGTGATGGCTCTTTGGGTATGTTACTACATTTAAATTTGTGCTACATTTAAACCAAACATGTAGCTAATATATATTTACAGACAAGTACAGCGCTAAAGTAATAAAATCATGTAATTAAATATTATCTAAATAAATTATCTAAATGTGACCTAATAAAAAGCTTAATAACTTGGATAAAGCATTTCAAATGTTCAGGCATCATCATCATCAGACAAGTATTCACACACTGATTATTTTTGTTGAGAAGCATTCATCTATTATAGTTTTAAGAAAGGTCTGCAGTGGACACTTTCTCAATAAAGTCTAAGGCATTCAAGTTTATTCAAAGACCAGGTAATCCACGACGTCCGATCATATAGGACAATCTAAATCATTTCTAAGAAGACTGATGTCTTTTTTAAATTTAATGTTTCATTTGGTTTGTATCTAACTATAGTATATCTTAAATAAATTAGTACGTACCCAGTAAAATTTCAACCGTGCACTCGCTCATGTAGTCATGGCAATCAAAATTACTAGCTTCCTTTTTAAGTTTGTCCACAACAGCTCTTGAGTTGGCGTTGAATAAGTCTATGAAACTCTTCAAAACGTTCAGATGGAATGTGGGGGCGATAAGTTTACGATGAGACCTCCATTTTTGACCTAATGAACAATAAATTGTATGATTATTTCAGTGGTAAAAAAATAATAATATATTATTAAGAATACTTTAAAAATTCAACGCTCATCTCAAAAAAACCTTGTTACATTTTTTTAAATGATGAACATATGATTAGAATAGTTAAATAAATGAATAACTAAATTACTGAAATATATTAAACCATTTTTCGAAGTTCACGTTTGTTATTTCGTCCTTGCAACAGGATCTAGCAACTTTATGGGAATTTTCAATCCAATAATTGAATGAACTTCAAAATTGTACAATTTAGAAGAAAAAAATAATACTTTATAGCGTTAATTATTAATAGCTCTTACCAAATAGTTAATATTAGTTTAAATGTATATAAATTCTTTCTTGTAAATTAACAAGTTTATTTAGCAAAGCAAATATGTTTTTCTTAAATAAATACAGTCCTTTAAAATATGATACGTTTTTATTTATGTTTGCCAACAAAAACAGACCTACATTTTGATTTAGTTCATCAAATTATTTTAATATAAATAAGGAAGTACCTAATACTTGAAATAAATTATAACTTGGGTAAATGTGTCAATTAAAACTGACGTATGCATCAGTGTCAAGGTCTTAAACATATTACACGTAATGCAAAAGTCAACATAATTTTTATATTTACTGCTTCCGAAGGTAAACGAAGATATTGATCGCCTGATGGCGAGTAATTACTGTGGCACATGGCTGATATACGCAAATACCATGACACAGCTAAGCCTCTGCCTACCGTACCGTTCAACGTAAACCGGACTTTTAATTACAATATTTATGATTTTTTTTTCTTCAGAAAACCTGATCATATAATAGATACTGATCATATAATAGATCGGTCGTTGTAAGCACTACCTCATGGCGTGTGAGATTGCGGAAGCTCGTTGTTGAAATCCAACTTTGCTAGGATTACAAAAACCATTAGGTCACCAATAAATATTAAAGGTATAAATATTCTTTTATTTTAAGTAAAACAATTTCGATAAAGCGAATACGTACCAGTACTGATAAGAAGACCGTTTCCGAGCCATGGTTTGAAGAAACGGTATTCCTCAGCTTTATCGATGTAAACGTGACTACTCAGGATGACTTCCACGTCGCGAGGATCGTACAGAAAGACGAGGAGACGAGGTCCTATCCAGATCTTAACGACGGATTCGTGATCGTAGTCAGCGCTTTTCTGAACTATGTTTCTGAAGATGTCTGTATTAGAAATAAACTTTTTATGTGATTGGTTATTATATTATGTATTTCTTAGGTTTAAATGAGTTTCGTTTTGTAGTCTGTTATTTGAATTTGAAGCTTGATTTTAATCAGACCTGGCAAAATATACATTCTAAAAATGATGGATAGTTACGGGCAGTAGGGCGTATTGTGAGCACAAGCGGGCGGTAAAGAATCAAACTATCTGCCTATTTCTGCCGCGAAGTAGTTTTGCGTTTTAGTTATTTATTTTAAAGTTATATTCTTCAATATAGGACTGTAACATTCTTTTTAACTTTGCAAACAATATTCGCATTTACAACTGGCTTCTCTTTTACTAGGCTCTATTAAATTCGGTCAGCTTAAAATTAATAATCACTTACCAGCAGATCCACCGACGAATTCCAGGGCGTTCCCGAGTAACGGAAGTCCTGGAGGCCCATTTAGTTTGTCAGCAAGCTCATACAACCGCCGCCTTGACATTCGCCAGTAGGCGTACCAGAGGATTACGGCCGGCACAAGTAACACATAGAAGAGGTTGATCGCAGAAAACGTGCTTGTAGGCACTACATTTTCTGCGTTTGTATAGCTCATGTTGAGATCTGGTAAACAAAATAAAAATAATTATGGCAAAACAGCACAAGGCCAACAACGCCATTATGTTAACGATTAATGAAGAAACAGTTTTTTCTATAATTCAAAATTACTTTATTTGTGAAAGAGAATAAAGCATATTGTATATCAAAATGTTAAATAATAATGTAAAACAATTTGAAATATACGGATTTAGATCACCTAACTCCCCAAAAGATTGAAATGTATATTTTAAAATATTTGACGAATAATGGAATATGATTTAAGGTTTAAGAAACATTAAAACACTCTTACTATCAAACAAGAATGTAGTACAGATAAAATAATTCAAGAATTTTGAATAATTTGAAATTTTGAAATTGATTTTAACAATCAAGTTAAGCCATATGAATTTTCATATTATGAAACTATTTGATTGCATCGTCCTGTTTGACTTAGGAAAGAAGCGTTGATATATTTAAAATGTTAATATTCTTAACTGGTTAATATTTTTAGCTGCAAACTATGTTATACATATTTTTTCATGTGGTCTGTTTAATGCTTCTTTTAATTTCTATAATTTATCGTTATTAATGTATATGCACTTAACATTTTTTCAAGCGTTTTATTAGAGAAGAGTAACAAGATAGAGGTGTGCTAAAATATTTAATTGGCAAAACCCAAGCATAAATCTTCTATTAATTTAAAATTGACAATCTAACATAATGATTGCGCATTACAAAATTTACATAATTTTAAGCACTTTTGATATATTAACTCCGTTTTGTGCTTTCCGAAACAATTCTCTATAATTTCTCTTTACTTATTTGATATAAAAATAAAGTATATTTTCGCAGAAACAGATTTTTATGGTCCTTTCTATCTTTTGAGGACATCCCTACTCACGTTTGACAAGCAAAAAAACAATATAAACATTTCGAAATTTATTTTTCCCTTGAAGTAGAATTTAAATTTTAAAACAGAAAGTTCTGGAAGCTTACATTGAATATATTTAAGTGTTAAATCTCAGTTCGTTCCGATGAGGTTAACTATTAAATTGTTTAATCGAGGGCAGGCGCTCGCCCTTGATTGTATGATCACGAAAACTTTCCGCAATGTTTTCTTGTGAATGGAGATAATTACAATAAAATCAACAACAACAACGACGTGTTTGTTTTTTTAGCAAACTTTTTTGTTAAACATTAAACTTTCCCAAACCCCTAAAGCTCTATTATTTTATGGGAATCTTATATTATATTGTCTTATAAAACTCAATGAAACGGTACTTAGGAACACTAATTTATAAGTCGACTAGCGACCCGCCCTCGCTTCGCTTCGGAAACATTAAAACACACATGAAACCGAAAAAAATAAATGAATAAAAATAAAAAAAGTAGCCTATGTTCATCAGGGACAATGTCGGCTTCTAATGCAAAAAGAATTTTTCAAATCGGTCCAGTAGTTTCGGAGCCTATTCGAAACAAACAAACAAACAAATCTTTCCTCTTTATAATATTAGTATAGATTCCCGGTCCGAAACAGTTTCTTGGTTAAAAGTATATACCATTGCAGATGAATTGATTTTGTCTCGCTTATTGTTATGGCGCCGAGATGTGGGGAAAATCCTAGCTTGGAATCGTTGAATGTGGAAAGTTTAATTGAACTTTATACAACTTAACTAACAATTATCTCGACAAGACCATCACGTTATCAGGCGATAAAGCATTTTTAATAGAAATAAAGCAAGTTTTAAGTCATTAAAAAGTAGATAATCCATTCTTAACGTGAATTATATACACGTCAATAGGAATCCATATATGAACTGTCACATTGTGAACATGATATCAATAGCATTTATTTTGAAGAATAGGTAAAATTCTGAATTAATCTGTGTGTAGTATCAATAAAATTTTTATAGATAAAATTAATTAATAAATTTCACTAAAAATACCATCTTTAATTTTAGTAAATAACTTTTACACTATCAACTCACATTTTTTCTATTGAGATATTTTACGTTCACAGCTTACCGTATATTCCACAAAGAAAATAAAATATCGTTTCAAAGAAAATTAAATGAGAAATGTTTATGTTTAAAAACACAACAAAATTTTCACATGTTCACAGTTAAACTAATGTATACTAAAAAACAAAATGTCCCTACCTTTGTAAGTCCAGCTACTAACGAGTAATGTTAGTTCGCAATTTTATATTCACCCCGCTATGTCTTAGCGGCAACTATTTGTTAAACTCCTGCGCAACCAACTATATAGACGTGTGTGACGTCACTATTTGATACGTCCACCGCACAGCCAACGATATTATGTTAATGTATTAAGACTTTCTTTGCCCTGTAGATCTGTTTACTCCTCTTTAATATTGTTTTTTCCTTTCATTGTAAAGTACTTCCCAGAACAAGGGGTTCCAATTTACCAATAATGTTTTGTTTAGTTTATAAGTATGTTTTAGCAGTCTAATCAAATAGATTATGAATCATGAATTAAGTACATTCGAGAAAGGGTTAAGAACGGAAACCTGCGTAAGATTTAAAGGACTAAATACAAACACGTAAAAGGCACGGGACCGGTTAGATTGGAACGGAAATATACTGTATCGGTGTTTCATTCGTTTATTCGCTAAGCCAGTAGTACCCATCGTTGCTTCACCTCTATAAGAGGCAGAATTAGGGAGGCGGTCTTAGAGTAATAATCTATGAGATGGTATATAATAATGCGAACTTGCAACTCGCCCAACACGCAATTATAGATTTCTCCCTGCCTTATTGCCTTGTACATGAATCATTACATCTAAATGAGAGTCTTTCTTAAATACAAATAATCTAGTACAAACATTAATTTGGTACTTGCCCCAAGGTCACGATATAGTCAAATTTATACTATTAGACATAGATTGATGGATAGGCGGGTGATAGCATGATGTGGCGTCAATAATTTCTGTTATTGTTGTGCTCTTGACGAACCATACGCCTGTTTGTCTATAATGGGAAATCATTATATTGTTTGGAAGAAAGCATTATTGTGTATTTTTTTTACATGGTCAGATTATTTTACCTAGATAAGACCTAAACAAAACTACAAGGATTTTGACCATTGCTAAGTACCTGGTTTCAGGATGCAACTTGCTTAAATTATGCCTTTCTGACTAAAACATGTTTCCTTACTTCCCTGAGTAGGAACGGTTTACCTTAGGTGGGCCCATGGCGCGCATATGGTGGTACCCACCCAGCCGGAGTGGAGGAGCTCGTTGGGGTTTAGTCGGTAGTCGTTAAGCTGGGCGGGTTTGGCGAGAGCCGAGCTTAGCCCAGCGCGCCTTTCTAAAGGCGTAGTCTCCTGTGACTAATTGGGGGAGGGCGTGGACCTTGGTTGGCGACCTTTCCCTCTTGTTCCACTGGAGGCGCGGAGTCCGACATAACCCGGTCCGACCCCCATCGGCAGAGTATCCGTAAAGATTGGGATTCCCCATCGATACCAAAAAAAAATATGCAACTTGCATGGTGTCGGTCTGAGGCTTTAGTATTTTAGATTAAATTACATTTTTATCAATATATAAACATCGCTGTTGTAGTTAGTGACCATAGTGTGTACACGCCGCTGCCAGGGGCTGTGCCTAAAAGCCTGGGTATTTAATTGCGAAATGATGACATATCTCAAATACGTACTTAAGACACGAAAGACTTCCACGGTTTAGGAATAGCATAATGTTAATAATTTTTTTATAAATTTACTGAATGTATAACTGGTATTGTAACTGTGCACGGATAGGTATCGCCAAACTACTTTTTTTCTGTCTGGAAGCACCTGTGCTTTCCGGTGTGAAGGGTGGAATACCTTTTTATAATACAATTGAGACTTCGACCTAATGCTTCTAAGCTCTTTCACCTATATAAATGCATAGGCAATAGAATTAAATAAATAAAATTCAGTATCACTTCAATAAGCTATTTAGTTAAACTACAAATACAAATATCACGAAATAAGTACAAGTATCAATTATTTTCCTCCAGCTCGACTTTGGACGACAGAGGAATCAAATTCTCGTAATTAAAGGGTGATTTAAATTAATTTTAAACAATTCGTTAAATACCTACACCAGTCTAAGGTTTTTGTGCAGCAGGACCTGTTTGTTTGAAGTGTTCTGTCAATATCTAGGGCATCTAGGGCTCCCGTTTTTATCATCACTCATGCTTTTTACCATGGCACGTAAATAGCATCAAAATAGTTAACTTCAAATAGAAAACCTTGTGGAACCTTCTGATTTATGGAGAGATTTCAGTGTTCTGTGAACTTTATGTATGGCGAATTAGGTGTTTGTAGGTATTATCAATTCTTTCTTCGAGTCAGGTTTGAAAATAGCCCCTAGCAATGCGCATCTAAGCGACACCTACTACTTCCAACCATATAGGGCGCAAACTCTGCTTCCTACGGCGTAAAAAAAAGTTCGACTTGTTAATTAATTCAGTTATTTATTTACAAGCTGGTGGTTTTACTGGTGTTAGGACCTCTTGTGAGTCCGCGCGGGTAGGTACCACCGCCCTGCCTATTTCTGCCGTGAAGCAGTAATGCGTTTCGGTCTGAAGGGTAGGGCAGCCGTTGTAACTATACTGAGATTTTAGAATTTATATCACAAGGTGGGTGGCTCATTTATGTTGTAGATGTCTATGGGCTCCAGTAACCACTTAACACCAGGTGGGCTGTGAGCTCGTCCACCTATCTAAGCAATAAAAATAAAATAAAAAAGCAGTTACATTTAAAAAAGTGTTAGTTTTAAAAACAATAATAAAGGAATTCTTTATAGTTCAATTAGTATTTATTTTGTAACTAGTTAATTATTTTAATCGAATATGTATGGCATAATCAATAAACGGTGCGATCCAATGTGTAATAAAGACCCAACATGAAATGTTTCTTTATTTTTATTTTTTTATTGCCGTATAGGCAGACGAGCATACGGACCACCTGATGGTAAGTGGTTACCGTGGCTCATCGACGTCAGCAACCCCAGGGGCAGAGCCAAGCCGCTGCATACCTACTGCTAATATATCTGTTAATATATCCGATATCTAATCAGCTTGCTTGCGAAGGATTCAGAGTTGGATTATCTTTCAAAGTCTTCGTAGTCTACATACAAACTCCCGTCCACGGTGTTTCCCAAGCGCTATGCCATATCCTTCTTCAAACGAGGCTTACTGACTTGAGGACGCAATGGTAGGTAGCGACATGGTATTGCTGAAGTTTATGAATGACAGTAACCACTAACCATGAGGTGGATCATATGCCCGTCTACCTACAAAGGCTATAAAAAAAAAAAAAAAACTAGCGGCATTATAAACACATACATAAGTCTTACTCATTTCTATCGCAAAGCTGTTATGTCTTTTAGTTTTAAGGGTGCAACTGGTTGTTGGTGACAATCACATTGGCAATTTTATGATTTCTGGTAAACTTTATGGGCGACGGTAACCACTCACCATCAGGTGGGCCGTATGCTCGTCTGCCTACAAAGGCAATAAAAAAAAAAAACCTCTTAACACCAGGTGCGCCGTAAGTTTGTTCACTCGTCCATCCAATAAAAATAATAAATAGTGATTTTAGTTTTTTTGTTATTATTTTTCGCTTTTAGTCAGTATTTTAATTCGAGACAGATGTTTATTTCATTTAATAATTACTTTTTTGTGATATGCGAAAGAACTGAGCTGCAAAAAAGGCATAACACCATTTAACAATAGAAAATATGCATAGAGTTTTTTTTAAATTTTATTTATCCTTTGACATTTAAAACAAAGTAAAAAATTTAACGAATTTCAAATATATTCTTAAAACATATTGAAGGCTGATCTTTCTACTCGTAAATACTAATGAATTTGAGCTGCATGATCGCTGTTATTTATTATGGGCAGGGAAGAAGTCTAAAACTATGTTCAGTTTCTGTTTACCTACATTTTATAAGTATTCAATTTCACATTTAAGAATATTTCTAAGAATATTTAGAAGAAAAAAAAATTCAAAGAATTTATCTTGTGCCAAATCATACTATTTCACACAAGTGCTTCAGGTTCTCTATTAGACCAGGCTCGATAACTTATGAAACCAAAAAAAATAACAGTAGGATGAAACCCGTTAAAAAAGGACGAGAATATAACAAAAATGAAAGGAAAAATAATTTACGGGCGATCTGAGGTCGGGAAGTGGGAGGGGGCCCCCCATGGGGGCATGAGTTGTTAAGGGTAAAAAACGGCTTATCTCGATTTCCGGCAAAACTACAAGTCCTATGGAAAAAAATTAAATGACAAAGTTGTAAATAATAAAGAGACCTACAACTTTTGTGATTACACTTTTTTCACATAGCCTCAAAATTTATGTGAAAAATTCAATTAATCAAGTTTTTGGTTTTCTATATTTATAAAAAAAAGAATTTTCCATGAAATTTGGTAAAAACTTACCTTTCTATGCCCTAAAGACACTGTAACTTTTAAAAACTGTAAAAAATCTTATAAAATCCGGAACATTGGTTTCAAGCCAGGCTTAGGTAGTTCGTGCCTTGTGACCAACTGCAGAGTCCTACTGGAAAGTCCACGGTATATTTTTAAAAGTTTATTGCTGAGAGGTTTCACAACATGATCCAAGACTGTATTTTTGGCTAAAGTTTTCACTCCTTTTTTTCACGAAAATGTAGTTTTGTGACTCCTTGATAAGACACGCCCTACCAAACCATCACTGACGCAGGATGATGACCACGTTGTACCTTTGCGACCGCTTGAGCAATTTCTTTAGAACTGTGAGTGTACTCTATATCATTTTGCTTGCTGTAATGTTCTTCAATCGCTAAAGCCCATGGGCGACGGTAACCACTCACCATCACACCATCAGGTGGGCCGTATGCTCGTCTGCCTATTCTTCGGTAAAGAGGATATTTCTGTGCCTTTCACCTGCGTATCGCGACAGAAGGCGTTTTGATCGATCCACTCTCTTTAGTTGTAAAGATTGATTTAGGACATGTCCTGTTTATCGACGACAAGCACTGAGCTTCAGGTCCTGTTTTGTATGTAATACGCGGCAGAGTCCTAGCGGGAATCTTCATTTTTTGCGATAAGATTTTTTGCTGCCTAATGGGGTTTCGACGAATTCTGTCTTTAACAGCATTAACAGTATTTGTAGTTCTAGCAACAAGCGGCCGCCACGATCTTTCCTGATCTTCGACAGACCAAGTGTTGTTGTAACTGTTGATAGTACGATATACGAACATATGACTGATACCAAGCTTTTGAAGTGTCTGAAATATGACCAACGGTTCCATGTCCACTTTGTGCAAGGCGATCATATTTTCTTTAACACCCCATTCCATATTATAATTTGATTATGAACACGATAAAACATGTGAAATGGTGCAAAATCGTAAGAAGTTTATAAATAATATACGTGTTTCAAATTCAAAATAATTAAAGAGTTGAAAAAAAGAAAAGATTTTATGTAACAGGATTTATGGCCAGACGTCCAAATATATACAAATATACTATTATACTCATCTGTTCATTCTTCAGTCTGTGTTCAAACTGAGAAGAAACCAATATAATATTATTGATCTATAATATTATTTGTTGATAGTCTTATCAAAGTTTTCGCTTTGGCTGTTTATTGATGTTTTTAAATTAAATTTCAATAAATCAATAGAATGAATAAAGGAACGAAAATGTTGTAGCAAATCATAACTAAGCCAATGTCATAGTTATAGAGCTTTTTGGCGGGATCGCGAGAAGCGTAGTTTTTCTTCAAATTTTTCTTCTAATTTAGCATTTCTTTTCAGTGTGTGGTGATGATGGTAAATGGTGATTTATTAACTATTCAGTATCTGTGAAAGCACAAAAATGTACGAAAATGAAACAAATCCGCTGGACGTGGCTACTGGGGTTCTGCCCAAAATTCCACAGAAATCTCTGTAATTAACCACAATTTTCTGAGATTTTATTTTCCGCGATCTCATTTCATTTCATTTAATTTCATCCAAGTTTGTTACTGTATCAAATAAATCAACTTTGCCAGTCATATTTTTTCTTCGCTTCACATAATTTTTCATATCTAAAGATATCAAATATTAGGCCGTTTGGTGTGTGTGCGGGTGATACTTTGATAGAAAGGCCGGTCATCGTTCTCGTCGAACCCGTCGTTTGCGACGAAGGGCTCGACGAGTAAATTAACCCTGAGACACAGCCTACTGAGTTTCTCGCCGGATCCTCTCAGTGGGTCGCGTTTCCGATCCGGTGGTAGATTCTGCGAAGCACGGCTCTTGCTAGGGTTCATGTTAACAACGTCGTCAGGTTTGAGCCCCGTGATCTCACCTAAGGTTAGTTAGTTAAGGTTACACTGATATATTCTATCAAGGCTCTCAGCTTAGGTAGGAAAAAAAAAATGGTTGAGAGACATTTCACAGGGGTACATAATATTTGCCATAATAAAATCATAATAGAGTTAAAAATTCAAACATGTATAGAAATTGTTGCAATCACTTCAATACACACCATCTATTAGATACTTACTCAATCCGGTCACTAAAACACGATCTCGAGAGGCTTACTCACATCGTCATCTGCTAGAAACTTATAGAGCTAACATAAAACTAATCCTTTCTAATAAATAAAAATAAATTACAATAAAAAAATATATAATTTGAGATAAAAACTATTCTGTTTCACAAGTCAGTCCATACTTCACATAGTGTATGGAATATGTTCGGAGCCGCTTCTGATATTTCGAAAGCGAGTGCCCGAATGCTTGGCACCTATGACATTAGGGAGGGCACTACGTATCACGCAACCCCTGTGTTGCTCTACCCGATGATATGTAGGCGAAGTAAAATGTCCCTTAGAAATAAGGTGACACTCTACAAAACTTGCATACGCCCCGTCATGACCTATGCAAGTGTAGTGTTCGCTCACGCGGCCCGCACTCACTTAAAGTCATTCCAAACTATTCAATCCCGTTTTTGCAGGATAGCCGTCGGAGCCCCGTGGTTCGTCAGGAACGTCGACCTCCATGACGACCTGGACTTAGAGTCCATCAGTAAGTATATGCAGTCGGCGTCGATGCGCCACTTCGATAAAGCGGCACGACACGAGAACCCTCTCATCGTGGCCGCCGGTAACATTCATTCATCATTCAGTAACATTCCCGATCCTGCGGACAGAATGGAAAGCAGTCGACGTCGCCCAAAACACGTCATCTCGGATCCTCCCGATCCACTAACGGTGCTTCTAGGTACTTCAAGTACCGGTCACCGTTCTCGTCGAACCCGTCGCTTGCGACGAAGGTCTCGACGAGTAAATTAACTCTCAGACACAGCCCACTGAGTTTCTCGCCGGATCATCTCAGTGGGTCGCGTTTCCGATCCGGTGGTAGATTCTGCGAAGCACGACTCTTGCTAGGGTTCGTGTTAGCAACGTCACCAGGTTTGAGCCCCGTGAGCTCACCTACAAAAGTTAGGGTTACGCTGATATAGCCTCTCAAGGCTATCAGCTTAGGTAGGAAAAAAAAAAAACCCTGTGTTGTGACTCTCGAAATTTTGAAAATCTTGCGCAAGGTTTGAAACCTAGGGCTTGTGGTGGATGGCAGCTTCACGGAGCAGGACCGTGTATGCGCGTGTATGCGAGGTCCTTTCAGCGGAAATACCGCAATTTTGACTTCCTATCCACAGCCAGGTAGGAAGTTAAAATTACCTAAAAAATAGAATAATTTAGTTAAACTAATATTTATGTATATGTAAAAGATTTAATGTATTTAATGTATTATTTTATTCACATCAAAATAAAGCTTAGCCCAGTAAAACTATAGCACAAACTGAGTTGCTCAATTAAGAGAAACAACATTTAAAGTTATTGCTACACCAGTTTTTATGTTTTTTATATTTCAGTATTCAAAATTGTTTTTAATATTTCTAATGTTCCTTCTTCTAATGTTTCAATATTTAAATTACCATTTATGTCACCTGTATAACATACTAACCCCCGTTAAGACTTAGGTCATAAATCATATAGAGGTTACATGTATAGAATTATTTACATATAAGTCCATCAAATATATTTCAGAGGACGCATTCAGATCTGCAGAATCACCGACAACAGATATATTATTAGCATTATATTTCGATAAAAACGTACGATAAATAAATGTCACCTTTATTGTATATACCTACATAGTCGAAAAGCAACATTTTTAGCAATTAATGATTTTAAATGGTATCATCACCTTAAAACAAGTCGTTTTATCTAAATATAGTTTGAGGTATAATTTTGATAACTGGTATTTTTTATCATAGTGAATATTTGTTTTGTGTTCGCATTATGCGAAATTACCGTAATTGAAACTTTAGTTAGTGAAAATATAAATAATGATTTTTGACTTCAAAACTTTAATTGTATTTTATACGTACAAACATAATGTTCACGACCAAAATTTTACCTTTGAAATCCTTTCAAATCCGAACAAAATGACATAGGCTTTTTTCTTAACACCCGGCACTATAAACTAGTATTCTTTTTTTGATTCCTGATTTAGAGAAGTATATAAATCATATTAGAAAAAGAACCTTTATTTACAAGTTCGAAACCCCAGAATGGACCCCATTTTAATTCATAAGAATATTCCACTGCGACTCGCTGGAAATGTACCTTCTAAATGTTTTACATATTCTCTTGAAACCGGTCCAGTTTGTGTCTTTTATTAAGGAGCATATCATCGACTTAAAAGTATATTTGTCTGAGTAAATTTCCATTTGTATTAAACTATAATAGCACGCACAAAATTTAAAAAGAGAATGTTATGTCGGATAACTCATGTAGGGTATCGTAGGCGGTATAAACGTTCACCATTATTCAATTCAAATTTAACAACAGATTGTTTAGAACTTTTGTAATACCAATTTATATTTGTAGATGGGCAGAAGTTGGGTATTGCAGACGGACATGAGTTGAGTGTTGAGGGTTCAATGTCTTTTTGGTCTTGAATGGTTTTTCTTTTATTAAGGAGCATATCATCGACTTAAAAATATGTTTGTCTGAGTAAATTTCCATTTGTATTAAACTATAGTAGTACGCAAAAAATAAAAAAAGAGAATGTCATGTCGGATAACTCATATAGGGTATAGGCGGTATAAGCGTTCACCATAAAAAATCAAACTTAACAACAGATAATTTAGAATTCCTTGTAATACCAATTTCTTTTTGTAGATGGCAGAAGTTTGGTTTTGCAGACGGGCAAGAGTTGAGTATTAAGAGTTCAATGTCCTTTTGGTCTTCCTCAGCTTCCGCTACTCATAATGTGTAGACACTACAACCTGAATGTGGCGTCATAATAAATCCTTCAAATTGATGGTGATACCTAGAATTGCTGTCTCAGAATATTATACGCTCTACCATATGCGATATTGCTGTTTTTATTTTATTTTATTGCAAATATGTTTGGACGAGCTCACAGCCCACCTGGTGTTAAGTGGTTACTGGAGCCCATAGACATCCACGATGTATATGCGCCACACACCTTGAGATATAAGTTCTAAGGTCTCAGTATAGTTACAACGGCTGCCCCACCCTTCTAACCGAAACGCATTGCTGCTTCACAGCAGAAATAGGCGGGGCGGTGATACCTACCTGTGCGGGCTCACAAGAGGTCCTACCACCAGTAAAAAACACGTTCCCACGACATATACAAAATACGAGAACCTGTATGGTTCCAGCTTATCTGAGAGTATAATTCAGTAGAAGATCTCCGGCTGAGAAGTGTTCACGTACATATACAATAGTATATACGTATGTGGAATGCTTAATGACGGAGGGAAAATCTTCCACAGAGCGGGTGGTATTGCTCGGTAGACCGAAGGTCCGAATGTTGTTGTTTGGAGCTTGTATCTAAGCAAGCTCGGTTGGATACCTATATTTTAGGATCCTTTTAAGCTTAGATACAAAATACAAAAACACTTTATTTTCAAAAGGGAGTTAAAATAATACAATGATTTGAGTCTCCTTTTAAACGTGCAAGTCTATACTAGGAGACCGCTCTTCCATAAAAGCACGTTATATACTTTATATAATACAATATTAATAATTATATATAACAAATGCTTAGGCTACTATCCTTTGTATGTTTCGCTTAATAAGTCGACAAACAATAAATAAACAAACTTTAGAAAATCATTAACTTGAAACTGTAAATTAAACCGAAATTAAAGTTACAGACTAGAAATAAAAAAGTGCTTTGACGTCAATAAACGAAGGTACAGTTCAGTGACGTCAAAACACTTTTTGCTTGCACCGACAATAACTGAGTGTAGATTATTAGGGATAGTCCTCAATAATTTCTGCAACATGTTTTCGGTATTTTTATTTATTTTATTTTATTTTATTTTATTTTATTTTATTTTATTTTATTTTATTTTATTTTATATATTTTGTACACACAGCTGTTAGAAAAAACACGACAATAAGGATACAGAGTACAAGGGCACTACTTATTTCATGTTGAAATCTCTTCCAGTAGGCCCGCAAAAGGAAAGAAGAATTAGGAACACAAACTTAGTGCATACAGTAAACATTACATATAATAATATATACATATTACAAGATACAAAACAATATATGTATATACATACAAATACACACACACACACACACACATATATATAGACATACACACATATACTTACTTTATATTATAATACATTATACAAATATATATATACTTACTTTATTTAAGATGATAAGGATAAATAGTGTTCTTTAACAGATTTCTTGAACGCTGCTATGGTTTTGCACGCTCGTATGCAGGGAGGAAGGGAATTCCAAAGTATAACTGCTTGTACAGAAAACGATTTTGCGTAAGCATGTGTTTTACGAACAGGGCATTTGAGGAGAGTTTTAATGTGTGTTCTACAAGGAGCAAGGGAGGGACGGGCATAGGTAAAGCGATCACGTAAATATTGTTGGTAGTTAGGATTATGTAGGATATTAAATAGGAAGCACAATATTCTAGTATTTCTACGGACTGGGAGCCACTTGAGCTTTTTGCGAAATTCAGAAATATGATCATATTTTTTGAGACCAAAAATAAAACGGATGCACAAATTTTGCAAACGCTCAAGCTACTAATATGATACTATAAATAACCTTTAAAGATAATCTACCTTCGAACTTTTTGCATTGTACGAGCAGTTTTATTGCGAATGTTACATGATCTTAATGGTCAGTTTAGCGATATCACCTATTTATTAGCTAAAGTAAAATTCGTAGTATCAAATCTTACTATTTATGCAAAATTATGTGCATTCCTGGAGTGTAGAATTACGGTTTCTTCGTATCTACATATTTTCTGTCTTTCTCTGTTTTATAGATTTTCTAAATTAATTTGGATTCCGTTGGGTAGATGATTCTGATTTAATGATCCTCAGGCATCATTCGGATGTTGACAAGACATACAATAAAGAAAAGAAGAAAAAAATATTAACACATAAAAACCATTTGAGTGCTGTCCCATATAATTATTTTGTCCACCGGCTATACCGTCTATACCGGTATACCCGCTGCTCTCCCCATCAAAAAATTGTAAATAATGGAGCGAAGGCTAGAGGACTCGGGAGGAGGTGGCGCACAGCCGTCACTTATATTTAAGTTTTTTTTTTTTTTTTCCACAGGAGAAAATCGCCGGATCCCCACCCGCACGGCAGGTGGGGTATGTGGGAGTCGAACCTCACTAAAAACTCCTGCCGCTCACAGCCGGCGCCCTACCCCGGACCGGGTGGGAACCCAGTCGGAGTTATTGAGACGGCGGGACAGGGTTTACGCAGAGCACATTACATCCATCCCGCCGTCCCCCAGACGCCAGACCGGCGGCCGCCAGCAACATGACCGCCGGTTCCCTCGGTCGACGGGCCAAGAGCCCGATTGATAGCGCCGCGCTACACCTTCCCCCGGAGCGGTCGGGGGAACGCGACCTACCACGCCGCCCCACGCCTAAGCTCCTCCCCGCACAAAGCGGATGGAGCCCGAAGCTCTTAGGAGGCCGGGTTACGGACGAGACCCCGGTCCCGACCCCCTGCTCGGCGGCGGCGGGTTTCTGCGTAGTGAGGAGAGCTTTGCCTCACTCGCCCCGCCGCCTCCTTCTGCGAGATGGTGCACTCGCAGAAGTCGAGCATAGCCTTCCAGGACTCGTCACCGCCAAGCATCGACGCCACGACGCCAGGCAGCGACAAGTCCGGTTCTATCTTTGCGACCAGGACACGGCGCTGCACCTCCCAAGCGGGGCAGACAGCGAGCGTATGCTCCGCCGTGTCCAGGTCGTGTCCACAATGGTGGCACCTCGTCGTCGGCTCAGCTCCTATCCGGTGCAGATACTTTCCGAAGCATCCGTGCCCAGTCAGCACCTGCACCAGACGGAAGGTGAGGCGTCCTCGGCCACGATTTACGCAGTCATCAAAGACTGGGTAAACCGCCTCAACTTATATTTAAGTTAGGATAAGTTAGATTAGGACGTAACTTGGAGAAAAAAAAAACGGAGGAGAGAAGCGACCACCCAAAAGACCGAAGATGAAGAAGCAAACGAAGGGGATGGTGATGAAGATATAAGAGAAGAGGGAAGAAAGAAGAAGGGGTTTTCATTTTCACCTTCATCATCATCGTCACATCGTGCCATTTAAATCATCAAGCCTGCACATATAGAACTGTACCAGCAAACTCATCATCCCAAGCAGGGAGTTTCAAGCCCAGGCAGAGGGGGCTCCACGAGACCGCCCCATGTCCCCGTAAGGGGATGCGATGACCCAACAGTTGTTTAAAGCCAAACGCTTAATTTCGTACCACAAAAGTAACTACTTAAATTACAACCAATTTTACTACCTACATAAGTAAATTCCAATTGTTTATTTAACACAATTTCTTTCAGGAATTTCTAAAAATTCTTTTATAGGCCGGGACAAGCGTAACATTCGTTTGAAATTTCAAATTTATAGACCCAGTGATTTGAGCCATGCTTTGTTGTTAGATCGGAACTGTTTATATTTTGCTTTGTATAATAACTAGTCTAGCCATCAATACTGTTACATAAAACCCTTTCAACTAATTAATTATTTTCAGTTTGGAACACGTATATTATTTCAAAAACTTCTTTCGATTTTGCGCCATTTCACATATTTTTTTGTGTTCATTATCAAATTACAATATGGAACGGGGTGTTAAAGGAAATAGGATTACAGTGATCGCCTTGTACAAAGTGGGTATGGAGCCGTCGGTCATATTCCAGACACTTCAGAAGCTTGATATCAGCCGTATGTTCGTATATCGTACTATCAACAGATACAACAACACTTCGTGTGTCGAAGACCAGAAATGATAGGGGTGGTCGCGTGCTGTTAGAACTACAAAGGCTGTTAATGATAGTAAAGCCAGAATTCGTCGAAACCCCATTAGGAAGCAAAAAATCTTATCGCGAGAAATGAAGATTCCCGTTAGAAGACTCTGCCGTGTATTACATATAAAACAAGACCTGAAGCCTAGTGCTTGTCATCGATACACAGGACATGCCCTAAATCAATCTTTACAATTAAAGAGAGTGGATCGATCAAAACGCCTTCTGTCGCGATACGCATGTGAAAAGCATAGAAATATCCTCTTTACCGATGAAAAAATGTTTCCGATTGAAGAACACTACAATAAGCAAAATGTTAAAGTGTACGCTCACCATTCTAAAGAAGCTGCTCAAGTGGTCGGAAAGGTACAATGTGGTTGGACTAGGTATAATAAACGTAGTTTCAATTGTGGATACGATCGCGGAAATCTAAGCTCGCGTTCATATTCATTTAAACAGTAGGCAGCGGCTTGGCTCTACCCCTGGTATTGCTGACGTATATTTTTTTTATTTTTTTTATTGCTTAGATGGATGGACGAGCTCACAGCCCACCTGGTGTTAAGTGGTTACTGGAGCCCATAGACATCCACAACGTAAATGCGCCACCCACCTTGAGATATAAGTTCTAAGGTCTCAAGTAAGTTACAACGGCTGCCCCATGAGCGACGGTAACCACTAAGCATCAGGTAGGCCGTACGCTCGTCTGCCTACATGGCAATAAGAACAAAAAAGGAGGAATACGAAAGAGGTTTTTATTATTTGAATTAAGAAACTATTGCGCAATATTATATCAGGACGCCAAAAATTATTATATGCTGCTTAGTGTGTATTTCTTAGTGCCACTGTGCCTACTGTGTTACATTTTTAAAAATTTCCTAGCTGTAATCATTAATGCAGCAAACTATCAAGTTGATATTCTTGAATAATAATGAAAATAGGTCCTTGTTGCTCACAAGGATCAGTTTTTAATTTTTTCAAATTTTCGCTTAGAGCAAATAAAATAAAAAAATTGCTAGTAATTATATGATAATTTAATGCTTCAGTAGAATAATTAAAAATGTATCATATCCGTAATTTTATCATCGCTATGTTGTTTTTTGAGGTAATCTAGATCATGCCTTGAGCTTCATCATTGAACTTTTTTTTGTTAATAATAATTTAATGTAGATTATCTTGTTATAAAAACTGAGTAACGATACAGTGTATTTATAAAAAATGTAATTATCTGCCGAATTCGTTTGAGTTCCTTTTTTTAAATAATATAATAAATTTTACTTGCTTTATTATTTAGCATTCAATTCTTTAGATTTGTTGTAAACTATTATTACTGACTAACATGCATTTCAATTTGAAGACAGTTATTATTTCAATTAATAAATCAAAACTGATTGGATACCGACACTACACATTCCAAATTTTTAATAGGCCTTAAACATCACCTTCGCATTAAAGCTAATGAAACATATTTCACTTATTCGTTCTTATTTTCATTTATTTGTAAGTTTCGTTTGCGCTTTTGAATCTTAAACTTCGTTGGAAAATGAGACGTGCTCAGAAAACACCAATGTGGAAATTTATTTCATAACTGACCCAAGATTATTTTGACGCGGGTTTTTGAGTTACAGGATATTTTAGACGGTAACACCGATATGCTGCCACGCAGCGTGTAACTGGAAATCGGAAAATCACTTGCTGAGCCCCGAAAAAGTCATATTGTCAGCTACAGATAGTAATGGCCATATTGCCCTTTTTCCCTGCCTGATCTTTATCAGGCCACGGTCAAGTTTCAGGGACACGACCTTCAGCAATGAAGAAAGCGACGAAGAAGAAGAAAGAATCGTTGGTAGCTTAAGGTCCTATACCAACAACACACAGACCGTTAGTTATGTTCACGGGCTCAACCTGAAATACTTGCTAGCACTGACTCCAGCAAGAGTGCTTCGCTGAATCTACCACCGGATCAGAATCGCGATCCACTGAGCAGATCCGGCGATTAACTCAGTGGGCTGTGTATATCGGTTAGTTCACACGTCGAACTCTTCGTTCGTCACACGTCGTCCGTAGTGCTTTTCCAGAGGTCTTTTTTGCCACGTACCATCCAGCTATGGAATGAGGTCCCCTCCACGGTATTTCCCGAGCGTTATGACATGTCCTTCTTCAAACGAGGCTTGTGGAGAGTATTAAGCGGTAGGCAGCGGCTTGACTCTGCCCCTGGCATTGCTGAAGTCAATGGGTGACGGTAACCATTCACCATCAGGTGGGTCGTATGCTCGTCTACCTACAAGGGCAATAGAAAAAAAAAACGAGGATGGTGACGAGGATGGTGACCGGACCATCCAGTCCATTTCTACGGCGAAGCTGTCAAGTGTTCTCCTTAGAAGAGTAAGACATTAGATTGCGATTAATTTTGGTGAAAGTCTTGATGACGGGCTTCAATTTTCATACGGTGCTGATTATGTTATTTAAAAGTAATTTATTTCGATAATTCATTCTGTTTTAAAGTATTTTTAATTCATAAAGAACGCATGATGTTGAAACAGCTTATTACCTTGTTAAGCTTTAATATAAACAGTCCGATTCAGATATACATTAAAAAACACAGGTAATACTTAGTAAGTTTCCACAGTTACCTTGCATTCGGACGTCATTAGGCCGGCCTTCGATTATTTTTTAATAAACGAACCTTAATCTTATTATCTTTTTATCGAATAAAAAAGTTCCACAAAACGCACCTGATAAGTTTATTTTCATATTGCTTAAAAGTGTAGACAAGCATACGGCCCAGTATCAAAATGGTGACACCCCCTTAATTAAAGATGTGGTCTCAATTGTATAGTATAACGTTGTGCTATTCAAATCGTTACGCATTATTGATTCGCGGTAAAAATAGGCAGAGTGCGGGTAGCTACCCGTGCGGGCCCATATTACGCCCTAATAGTAATTATGCAAGTTAGGTATATTTTATTGGGTTACATTTTTATTACACAATTTTAGTCGACGTGGATGTCGGAAGCGGAGTAAAATATCCCTTCGGAACAAGGTGAGACATAACAAAATACGCATAAGGCCCTTCATGATTTACGCGAGCGTGGTGTTCGCTCAGGCGGTCCGCACACACATAAACACCCTCCAATCCCACAATGGTGTGGTTGGTGAGGAACGTCAATCTACACGACGATCTGGACCTCGAATCGATTCGCAAAAAGACGAAGTCAGCGTCGGAACAGTATTTCGATAAGGCTATGCGTCATGATAATCGCCCTATCGTTTCCGCCGCTGGCTACTCCTCGAGTCCTGCCTGCGCAGGGACCAGTCACCGTCGACGCCCTAGACAAGTCCTTACGGATCCGTCAGATCCTATATTTGTTGCATTAGAAGCCTTCAGCTCTAACACTAGGAACAGGCCTAGGGACCCCGGTAACAGTACACGACGAACTCGGCAAAGAATTCGCTGTCGTTCGACGTGCAACCTAACCCATGCATCAGCCCGTTGAGTTTCTCGCTGGATCTCCTCAGCGGGTCGTGATTTTGATCCGGTAGTAGATTCATTCGTGAAGCAGCTGCCTTTGAATTGTTAGGTCTCGTTTGGAGGCGCTCGGGCAGCTGTTAGCAAATCCCACCCCTCCTGGATGAGCCTTTGCTCGCCCACCTATCCTGGTGAAACTGGAGAAGCCTCCGGGCTACCAATTATCCTTCACTCATAAAAAAGGTCGTAGAAAAATATAAATTATTTGTTAAATGAGCGGGTGACATCCTCAACAAGAAGACAAAAGGAGTACCATGTCACAGGTTAAATTTTTTGGCCTCGACCGGTCCGCTTTTTTACGCTTTAAAAAATATATGTATATATATACGCTAAAAAAGAGAGAAATGCGAGAGAAAGTGATACAGAAGTCTGGTCACGACCCTCAGCATTGAAGAATACTACACAAGTAGGAAGAGTCTATGTGCTCCAATAACCACTAAACTTCAGATGGGCCGTGAACTCATTCAAAAAACTATCCATTAAAAAAGAAATAAAAACAGTGCTAGTAGTTATTTTTTTAAATAATGTGCTATGATTTTAAACCAAACAAAAAAATGCTCGTTATTGAGAATATTATAATACATACGAACGTAATGCAAAAAAGTATTACTCAGAAAAAGTCTCACATTGTGTTTCATGTAAATTGAAGAAAAAACTCATTGTTTTTTAATAAAATTTACATTCAAGGTTCTGCACACACACAAAGCATATAGTTATTATGTCTTACATACAAAAAAAACAAACGTAACGTTATGTACCTTTTCTTCGAGAATGTAAGTAATCGGGTGTCATAGATTTAAAAAAGCAGAACAGTCCTAAAGATAATTGTGAGGGAATTTTGTATTTATTACCAGCTTCAAAATATTTTCGATTATGTGTTTTAATTTCGTACCTATTCTGATATTTTTTATTATTCAACTAAAAATCGAATTAATCGTCATATAATCTACCTAAGCGCAAATTTCATATATAGTACATAATATAATGATGGATCTGATAATTTCTGTTCAGATCCCTAAAAATATGACCGTGGTCACGTTTCATTTGCGTCATTTCGTATCGCACGGTTTCGTGTATTACGCAATATAACCTGAATCTTGATGTGAACATGCGTAGATCTATATCACTAATCGTATCAAATATTGAACGTATGTTAAAATTTAAACATTTGACAAAAACTATTAATTATAATAACAAATAAACTAAATCGCTATTTACAAAAAATAATAATATTGAAACAGAAAAACCTACAAAACTAGACGGTATATAAAGATATGCAAAGGACAATGCCCATTTTCTATGGGCGTTTGGGCCCCTAAAAAAAGTTGTCGGGTGATGATGATTTTAACTTAATTTGATAGACAAAGAAATATCGTTTCATATTCAGAAAACGATTTTTATATTCTCGCCCAGGTTTAAGAGAAATCTGTTTTTTTCTGCAGCTAAAATTAAGTTGTTAATTGTTTTCTTCGAAATCAATAATCGCTCTCATCATTATTTACAGTATTAAATAAGTTAATTGTGGTTAATGTTGCTAGAAATAAGCCCTTACGTACATTTTATTATTATTATATCCTCATAATAATAATAAAATGAAATGAAATCCGGAAGCCGGCAACGATATTGTTGTTGTTGTTTTTAAATTCGCCAACAAGCAGGCAAAGAGCGTAGCCTATACAGCCTAGTCTGTCGTAGTTATATTTTTTATATATTTTTTATGTTAATAAAAATCCGGTGTATTTCTTTTTATTGCTTTTTGGGAGTTTTAACGTCAACTTGATGAATAGCACATTGAGTGAGCGTGAATTTCCGCAGACCTTTTATCTTGAAAAAAAAAAACAGTCACTGCTATGTTAGCCACAGTTTTATTCCAATGCCTCAATAATCGTAAACAACGATTATTGACGTTTAATACACAAAACAACACCCAATTTGTATATTATACATCATAATAAGCTATTAAAAAAACATTAAAATAAAACTTCAAGTGACGCTTCACTCGGGTTGTGTTCAAGTCTGTGAATTATAACCATTAGCTATTTTTTTTAATTTGTTGTTCAAGTCACAGACAACTCTTTCGTTTGTCAGCATATAGGTTTACTATAAGGCTGTATGGGCTAATTTTCCCTTTGTCTATTGGCGATTTTAAAAACTATGGCACTCAGTTTTGGGATGTTATCAAATAAGTAATTTATTTTTTTGTAAAACAATGCCAGGGTGAAAGAAATGTTGATACATAAACTAAACAACATGAAAAAATAAGGCATAGTTTTTCAAGTACAAATAGTTTTGTCATGAAGTTGGCCCACTTTTGGGCATTGTCCTTTAATAAAGATTGAGTCAATTATTACTAAATTTACGTATAATCTATGGTTATTATAATACAGCTGTATTTATTATATTGCTAAGTCTTAACAGCTTAAAAGATTCCGGTGGATGCAATCAACTCACGCAAAAAATCGTATTTGCAAATATTTATATTTCTGAGTATCGCCACCCATAAACGATACCTACTAAATTTCTTTCCCAATTACCTACCGAATACAATTTATTTGTTTGTATAAAAGGTCGATATGCTATTGCGTAGTGACAGTAAAGTAATAAAAAGAAAGGTTTTCTTTTAATTATTATTGCTTAGATGGGTGGACGAGCTCACGGCTCAACTGGTGTTAAGTGGCTACTTGAGCTCTATAGATATACATATTTCTAACTCTCAGTTTTATAGAACAGCGGCTGCAGTACCTGTGCTCTTCAAACCGAAACACATTACTGCTTCACGGCAGTCTCACAAGACATCCTATCACCAATAAATATTTATCTTTTTTAAATAGAATAATGTGGGTCAGTAGTTGATGCAACAAAAGTGTCATCGGATGAGGCCGGGCTACGGAGTGTTGAAGCGGTTCGTTCTGATTTTCAGAACTAAGTGTTACTGTTAATGTTGCCTTTTTACCTACTAGCTGGTAAAGGTGTTCACAGTTAACGACTGCTTCGGCCGTTATCATCCATGTAAAATTACACCTTCTGGGAGTCCTCCATCTAGCAGAAGGAGGCAACGAAGCGTGAGAGAAAGAGCTCTTCTCTTTTCGCACGGATTCACTGCTGTCTAACCTAGGCCGGGAGAATAGCTTAGCTTAGAGAATAGAATAGCTAGCACTAAACTCCAGCCCTTACAGGAGGTAAAGCTATACGAGTTTCGGTTTGCGGTGACCGACGAGGCAGAAGACGCACGGTGCGCTACCACACTTTAGCGCATTGCTGAGGTGATATTAAAGAACGACCCGCTTCCGGGTTATCGCGGTATTGGTACCGAGACCAACCTGCTTGTAATATCCAACAGGTTAACCCAGAGCACAAGCGACTCGTGCGGTCCATAGTCCTGTATGGGGCCCCTGTGTGGGCGATGGACATGACGGCTAGCACTCTCGCCATTCTGCGTAAAGCGCAGAGGGCGATGGCCGTCAGAGTCTACCGCGGGTACCGCACGATTTTCTACGATGCGGCTTGCGTCCTGGCCGGATCCCCGCCCTGGGACCTAGAGGCGAAAGTACTCGCGTCATTGCTGTCCGGGCACGATTGCTTCGACAAGTACCTGTGCCGTAGACAGGGAGCCGGACGCTCGGTGCCACCACTGCGTCCACTGCGAGAAGGACACGGCGCAACACACGCTCGCCGAGTGTGTAGCTTGGGAGGAGCAGCGCCGTGTCCTCACAAATGAAGTAGGAAGCGATTTGTCGCTGCCGGCCGTAGTGCGGAGGATGGTCGGCAGCGCAGAGTCGTGGGACACGGTGGTGTCCTTCTGCGAGGACGTGATGTCGCAGAAGGAAACTGCGGAACGGGAGGGGGAGATCTCGACTACCTTCCCCGGCCGCAGAAGGCGCACCGGGCGCAGGAGAAGGACGGACAACGCCCTTTTCCAGCCCCCCATGAATGGGTCTGACCTATTCGATGGACCCGAGACGGAGGCGCGTGCGGGTGTCGGCGAGTGCCTCTGAGGCGATGCACGGGGTAGCTGAACGCCTCACTACCCCGTGCAGGGGACGAGGCCTGGACAGATCGGGCCAGCACTAGTGTGGGGCTGCGGAAGAATCTCGATTCCCGCGGCCCCGCGCGCACGTGTGGAGAGACACCGGGGTGGTTTTAGCTGGTAGGAGTCCGGCACGCCCCTCCGCCTTTCCCGAGGCGGAGGTAGTCCATGAGGATTTCCCGCCGAAAAAAAAAGAGCCCAAGCGAAACGATATAGAGTGTTGTCGTGGACGGCTTTATCGCTTTTCGGGGTGACTCCCTGTCTGGTAGCAATGTTCGCTTGAGCAGTCCAACATAAGAGATTTCGGCCGCGAATTGATAATGTAATCTGGTTTGAAGACCAGGACAAGCAATTTTACAATACCACAGCCGATTCGATCTCAAGACTCTATGCAGTTGATTAGTTCCGGTAAATGCACAATAATGTGAAAGTTAATGGGCCGTTTGTCCTTCTACACCGAAAGAAAAAAAACAATTAGTCAGGAATACGCAAAATTATCAAATACATACATAAATAAATAGCTAAAGATCAAGTAAAGTGATTAAAATGAATGTGAATTAAATACCAATTAGTAGTACAATTTTATTATGTTTTGATTACAGCGTATGAATGAAACGTATTTCTTTTTTTCGTATTGAGATATTATTGTGAGTCCGCGCGGGTGGGTACTATCACCCTGCCTATTTCTGCCGTAAAGCAATAATGCGTTTCGGTTTGAAGGGTGGGGCAGCCGTTGTAACTATACTGAGACCTTAGAACTTATATCTCAAGGCGTGTGGCGCATTTACGTTGTAGATGTCTATGGGCTCCAGTAACCACTTAACACCAGTTGGCCTGTGAGTTCGTCCACACATCTAAGCAATAAATAAATAAAATATTTCTCGTGGTCCGCAGGCCTTTCCAGTTTTACCAGGACAGGTGGGCGAGCAATTAAAAAGGTTGTTATAATTCCCATTTATTTATTCCCAATTATTAATTAATATAAAAAAAAAATCATTAAAAAATAGTTTTCTTGATCTAGCTTTGAAATTGTTTTTCAATCGAGAAAATAAGCAAATTCAATGTCTTTTGCTTTTGTACAATGACTGTATCGTAAAATGCCAAAAAGAAGTATTCCAAGTTTCACCACAATCGATCAAATGTTATATCGTTGAGAAACACATACATTATAATAAAGAAATATTTACTTCTATTTGAACATAAAATAGTAAATAACAAAAAAAAACTTAATTAATTCAATAGTAAATTAATTATTTCTTGTCTAATGGTGTTAAAGTTTTATTTAAACGGCCGTCTGGTGTAGTGGTAAGTGTCATGGTCACTACACAAGGGGGTCGCGGGTTCGAATCCCGCCAAGGGAAGATATTTGTATGATAAATATAAATTTCTTTTCCAGGGTTATGGATGTATATTAAATATATGTATGTGTATAATAAAAATCTTACATTTATTTCCGTTATCTGGTACCTGTAACACAAGTTCTTTACGAACTTATCACGGGACCAGTTAACGTGGCGTGATTGTTAGTAAATATATATATTTATTTAAAAAAAATGTAAAATTTATTTTTTAAAGCAAAAAAAAAAAAAAAAATCTTTTGTTGGTTCGATTTTATTGTGATTGCCTATTAAATGATGTGTTACAGTTATCAAGTAATTTAAATTACCTATTTATATTATATATTACAGTAAAATTCTGATTACAGCAATTAAATATTACACACAATTAAATAACTTAATCTGTATAAATGAATAAATGAATTTTTTTATAAAAAAAAAAATATCTAACAATTATGAATTAACAAATAAATTTAAAAAAATACGAAAAATGGTAATGAATGAGCCGGTTACTATTTTATAGACATACATAGGTACATGTTTTAGTATGTAATTTACGCTACTTCATGCTCGGGTGAATCATAACCTTCAAATAATTTTAAAAACATAAGTCACGTGTACTTTAGGCGTGGAAGTCCGCTTGCTAAATTGAACCATATCAAATATCTCGTTCTGTCTATTGACTTACACAAAGCAGGTTTACAAAATGCGAAACTTAAAAAATGTACATTTATAAATCACCTTCATAATAATTAATGTTTTTAAGTAAATTTTTAGCAAGATTCTGCATTGAAAAAAAATAAGGATTTACACATTTTGCAAATTTTAAAGTAATCCATATTAATATTATGGCGACTAGCTTTGTTACTTTAATATTTATAAAATCGTCCCGAATGCGGAAAACGGAATATTGATTCTAATATATACTCGAAATAATTTTTTTCAAGAATTAAATAATATTGAAATTTTTTTCTAAGCATTCTTTTGTATGCAAGATTAGATATTTATTTACTTTAGTTCATGTACAAACTTTGGTGCAAAATGTAAACGTTTGGAACGATCCAACATTAAATATTACAGCTAAGAGAAAATGCGAATATACGACCACAAATGGACTGAGAGAGTTACCCGTTTATAATTTGTAGTTATTTGTTTTTGCAGATTCACTCAGGGCACGGTAAATAAACTGGTCTGCCGTAGTAAAATAAACACCAACAAGAGTGACGTAGCCTTAATAAAATATAATTAAATATAATGGTATAAAATGTATATAATGATATGAATGTATATAATGAATTTTTTTTTTTAAGTTACTAACATAGATTATAAGTAATTATTACTAACAAAATGTTAAGGTTTAAAAAAAAAAAAAAACTGAAATAAAGTGTTAATAATAATAATAATAATAAAAGTAATTCTTGTCTCTATGCTATTAATATAATTTACTTATTTGTTGCCTCTCTGTGGAAAAAAAAAAAAAAAAAAAAGAGCTTGAGCGATTCATTGTTGTAAGTGTGTACAGGCTCCCGAATTCGTTATATGATTTTTTTGAAAATATAATGGAACGTGTTTTATTAAAGCTTTCTGTTTCTAATAAACATGTTTTTATTTGTGGTGATTTTAATATAAATTTATTAGAAAATACAAATGCCACTATTAGACTCAGAACATTGTTAAAATCATATAACCTTAGCAATCTATTTTCAGAGCCCACAAGAATAACTAGCACATCGGCAACCTGTATAGATAATATTTTCACAAATGTAAAACCTTTACATAAATACATTATTAATCATTTAAGTTCAGACCACAGTCGACAATTCTTATCTTTTAAAATTAAATCTGTTTCAGATGTTAATAGTACAATAAAGCTACCGTTTGTTCCTATTAATATTAGACGTTTGGAGAAGCTTAGAGGTAAAGTTTTGGCAAAAATTCCGAATGTTTGTTATAGTGAAGATCCTAATGTTCATTACATGGATTTATTTAATGTTATTAATTCTGAATTTAGTGCCATCTTTACTTCTAAAACTCTGATCTTACATAATAAAAGATCATTCAATGAATGGGCGACTGTTGGAATTCACAAAAGTAGGCAGAGATTATACGATCTCTATCATGAAAAATCATATAATCATAATAAGTCATTTCATGAGTACGTCTCTAAATATTCTGCTGCAATATAAGCTGTTTAAAAAAGTCTGTACATTGGCCAGGTCATTGCACTTAGGCAATCTTATAAAAAATGCACCTGACAAAATTAAAATGACTTGGAATATCATTAATAGGGAGACTGGGAATGTCAGAAACAGCAATGCTGAATTAACTTTAAAAATCAATAATCGAATAATAACTTCTCATCAAGAAGTGGCCAGTGCCTTTGAGCACTACTTTGCTGATATCCCAGCTTCTACCACAAAATCTTTAATTTCATCTCCTACCGTCGCCGAATCATTACTGCAAAATCATGTTGATAAATGCAGTGTTAACTTTAAGTTCACAAATATTGATATAAAGGACATAATTGATAATTTCAAGCTCATTAATATTAAGAAAACTGGTGATTTATGGGGAATTTCAATTAATGTTATAAAATCCATTATTGATATAATTGCACCTTACCTTGCTACAATATTTAATGACTGTATTGATGGTGGTGTGTTTCCTGATCTAATGAAATATAGTAAAATAATACCTTTATTTAAATCTGGTAGTACTTTTGACCCCTCTAACTTTAGGCCCATTTCAGTACTACCTACATTAAGTAAAATTTTTGAAAAAATTATTCTGGAACAACTTTTGAACATTGTTGAGGAAATTACACCATTATGGTATTAGGGGCGTTTCATTAGAACTTATTAAATCTTATTTATCCGGAAGAATCCAAAAGGTAGACGTTAAAGGAACGAGATCTTCCGGTGTCTTACTTAATATGGGTGTTCCTCAGGGTTCCATATTGGGTCCCTTCCTATTTCTTGTATATGTTCTTGTGTATGTATGTGTTCATAATATGAATTAATACGAGAAAAAAGAAGACTGTCGCCGACCTTACCACGCGCATTTGTACACTACACGCACCCGTCGCTTGTTTTTCACCTCAATATTTTTTTGGACTTTTGTTACTTTTCTCTCACGGACTTTTACAGACGATCATCCTCGTCGTTGTGCGAGTGCTATACCCATTTTTTGAACACAAATAACTTAGAGGAGTGCTGTCAAGCTGTCAAGCCGACCGCCGCCATTACGCGTCGTCCACCCACGTTCCTTGGATTCTGCAGTCTGCAAGGAGCGAGCGACGGGTTGGCAGGTACGTCTACTTCTTATTACCTAGCCTTGACCTGCCCCTCTTTTTGTACACCTTTTGGCGATACTCGCCCGCGCAGGAACCTCCAAATATAGAAACAGCGCACCGCCGTGGTGAAAATTTCTAAAGATTTAGTTTTTTCACCACTAAATATAAATATAAATATTTTGTTCTGTGTTGTCAAAAGATAATGCGTCTAACCTGTTTCTTTTTAATATGAGAATGAAAAATACTTCCAATTTGCTACAACATAATATGCATTCACAAATATGTATCAAAAAATCGAGTTCATGCTCAGCAAATACTCAACAATGTATTGTGTAGAATTCAATAAAATCTAAGGATGAATCTGCTTTAACTCGCTCTGAGTTTTGGTATGGATATGACTTCGACTGGCGGTTCTGCTAATCATTTTCGTTCAAGTCAATATAAAAATAATCTGTAAATTAAAGAATCTTTTCGATCTGGCACGTATCTATGCATAAATACTTTTCTTCTGTTTCACAATGACAACGACAATTAAGAGCTAGGTGAACCCATTGAAAGCACGTTTATGGAACGGGACTCGCCTGAATTAACGCATCTCCACATGGTATAGGATTAGGCTTACCCTTGGACAATATGACAAGCGTCGCCTCAGTCGCCTGTCGCGTCATAGCGTTTTTGTGGCATTCAGGATGGTGAATGCCAAATTTTGGATTGCACAAAGAGCATTGCAGGTGGCCATCACAAAAATTAAGGACCTAGACTTTAGACTAGACTAAGTCTTTTGATAATGATCGATGAGAACCTTAGGCGACCATACGTAATCAACTGCGCCCCTGCAATACGCAGACTCATATTGCTGTTGCTATCAAGGCTGTCGATAGCTGCGATGCTGAGTAGCAACGGGGTCATAGCTTGCTAAGATTGCTGCAAGGGTATCGTGTTGAAGAATTAGGCTGTAGGACGTAAGACAGATCGATCTTTTCTCTCAGTACCAACAGGCTGCCGTCTAGCCGGGGACTGGGTTAGTAATCTTATCTGAATCTCATCTAAATAGGTTCAATTGGGACGTTTCCTTTCCGTTTCTAACGCTTGAGCGGAGGTTCCGTGATGTATGGTTCGTGACCCAAAAAAATGTTAAATTCAATGTAAATTTTAGAAAATGTATTAGAATATGTGGCAATTTTACTCATACATAAGTATATAATATGTATGTAGGTACTTAAGCGCAATGAAATTAATCACTTAACATATTTTTATATTTTATTAGCGCAAACGGTCAGAAGAACTCGCAGAATAATACCACATAAAATTATAAAAAAAACAGTAATGAACAAACAAACAATAAAAACACAGACTTAAATAACGAGTCTTAGAGTTAAATAAATACTTAAGACTTCACGAGTCGTATATTGCTAAGACTGCACGCTTCGCTTACCGTCTGTCTAGCCTTTATTGTAAGTTACACAATCGTAACCAATCTGGCTAGTAACAAAGTATTTTGTGGAGTGAAAATGCTGATATAGGTAAATGCTTTAGTAGAAAAACGCCATATTTGTAAATGGTAATAAAATAAGAATTCATTTTTAAACTCAAGTCATCATTATTATACAGAACAATAAGATAATTTATACAAAGCAAAATAACATTAATTTAATACAGTAAAATGATATTCAAAGCTATGCGTTTTTTAGTGATATAACGTCAATGGTTTTTGTAAGCAGTTTTTTATTTGCAAAGTAAATCAATTGTGCTCCTTTTCAAATTAGATAATTAACTACAAATTTTCCTCTTATGTTATTGTTGTATCTCTATTTTTGTTATATTTTAGAAGTACATAGTCATAGAAATAGTCATAGTGGCTTATCTGTATAGTGAGAGGCACCGATAAAACAAGTCGTTTCTGTCTAAAGAATAAGACGTCCGGTTTATTCGTATCGAGCCATACGGCTGTACCGGTATTCGAACCCTAGTGGTAGATACCGATTTTTCTAATGAAATACGTAATAAAAAAATGTTCACGGACAAATTCCACGCTAAAAAACTAACAATCGCGTAATAAAAATAAACCCATAAAAATTATATTGTGTGTAATTATTGATGGCGTCTTATGAGCCTCCACTGGTAGGTACCACAAACCTTTCCGTTTCTGCCATGAAGCAGTAATTCATTTCGGTTTCAAAGATGGGGTAGCAGTTATAAGTTGAGATTTAGAACTCATATCTCAAGATCGAGGGCGCCATTTACATTGTAAGTGTCTATGGGCCCTGGTAAACACTTAACATCAGATGGGCCGTGAGCCCGTCGACTTGTCTAAGCAATTAAAAAATATTGGTAATTGTATATTTCAACCTGCTAATAATTATTTTCATATTTTATGTAGAAATACCATGAAATAACTCTAGAAGCTTGATGATACTTGGCAATAATGGACTTTGAAAGTGTATTATATAATAAATATTATTATATATATCGGCGCGATGGATGATTCACGCATTTAAAAGAATCACTTTTAGTTACACAAGTCAAATAATCAATCAAGAAAACATCTTTTAACTATTTAGAATCAATTGTGATGTAATGACACTCATTGTAATGTAAAACAACACGTGATTTATAATCACCACGTGTTATTTCAATACTTAACCTAAAAACTCATACACGTGTTGATTTGCAAAAATCACTATAAATACCGGCCGCTCTGCCGACGAACATTTCACGTCACAGCCGGAGTCCCGCAAGGCTCCGCCCTCTCCCCGTTACTGTTCAGTTTGTATATCAATGATATACCCCGGTCTCCGGAGACCCATCTGGCGCTCTTCGCCAATGACACGGCCATCTACTACTCGTGTAGGAAGAAGGCGTTGCTTCATCGGCGACTTCAGACCGCAGCTACCACCATGGGACAGTGGTTCCGGAAGTGGCGCATCGACATTAACCCCACGAAAAGCACAGCGGTGCTCTTCAAAAGGGGTCGCCCTCCGAACACCACTTTGAGCATCTCCCGTCTAGGCGCGTCGACACCTCCGCCTCCGCCATTAGCCCAATCACGATGTACGATCAGCCCATACCGTGGGCCCCGAAGGTCAAATATTTAGGCGTCACCCTCGACAGAAGGATGACATTCCGCCCCCATATAAAGACGGTACGCGACCGTGCCGCCTTCATACTGGGACGTCTCTACCCGATGATATGCAGGCGAAGTAAAATGTCCCTTAGAAATAAGGTGACACTCTACAAAACTTGCATACGCGCCGTCATGACCTATGCAAGTGTAGTGTTCGCTCACACGGCCCGCACTCACTTAAAATAATTCCAAATCATTTAATCCCGTTTTTGCAGGATAGCCGTCGGAGCCGCGTGGTTCGTCAGGAACGTCGACCTCCATGACGACCTGGACTTAGAGTCCATCAGTAAGTATCTGCAGTCATCTGCAAAGCGGCACTACACGAGAACCCTCTCGTGGCCGCCGGTAACTACATTCCCGATCCTGCGGAAAGAATGGAAAGCAGTCGACGTCGCACAAAACACGTCAACTTGGATCCTCCCGATCCACTAACGGTGCTTTTAGGTACCTCAAGCACCGGTCACCGTTCTCGTCGAACCCGTCGCTTGCGACGAAGGGCTCGACGAGCAAATTAACCCTCAGACACAGCCCACTGAGTTTCTCGCCGGATCTTCTCAGTGGGTCGCGTTTCCGATCCGGTGGTAGATTCTGCGAAGCACGGCTCTTGGTAGGGTTCGTATTAGCAACGTCGTCAGGTTTGAGCCCCGTGAGCTTACCTACTAGTTAAGGTTACGCTGGAATAGCCTCTCAAGGCTACCAGATTAGGTCGGAAAAAAAAAAGAGGAGCATTCATTCGTTTCCGAGCTGTAGCACAGTACAGATCTCTCTGGAACGTTGTCACGCTTCTCGTGAAATATACGCAGTTCTTGTGAAGTTCTCGTGAAGTTTTGTTTCGGAACCCCAAATATGAGTCATCGTCGAGAAATTAATAACCGTGACGTCAGCCAAGCTGACGTCACACTTTTTAAAAACATTACGGGCGTTCCTCCTTCGTTATATATAATAAATGTGTTGTTCTAAGAAAAATATCTCTTCTCCGTTTTCGTGCGACGCAATAGTAAATTTTAATTACTGAGTGATATGAAAATAGTTTCTTAAAATACTTCAAGTGGAACGAATCGTGCAAAACATAGACAACTACAGAACACAAATATAACCTTTTGATAGGACAGTAATAATAATAAAATAAATAAGCTCTCTGTAGACCCAGAGATCCCAAATGACCTGTGAACCTTTTCCCGAAATCAAATTGAATCCCATAAATTAATCCGATAAGCCATGCGAGTTTGGGCTGCTGCTTTATAAACTACAATATTAAATTTTGACAAGGCATGAACTAAGCTTCACTCCGATGGGTACTCCTAATATTTTAGAAGCCAATCTCGTAACTGTACCTAACAAATTTCTCATAAATATCTCAAGAATCGTATCTCAATATGCTAGCACGGCAAGAGCCTCTGCTCTTAGTTAAGTAACTTTAACTAAACAAGGAAGCCGAGCTTCAGAGTTCGCATGCGTTACCAATATTATTAATACCGAAAAAAAATTATCAGGACAGAGGACAGCACGACGCCGGAGGGTCCTGCCCCCGGGCGTCACTCCTGGAACTACTCAAGCCCATCGTACTATATTTATCTATATATAGATGTAAGCTGCAGCCGTACACGCTGTGAACAGCCCACCTCAAAGTCCCCCCAGCAGCATACTTACCCTTGCCCTGTGTGACAGGGAGCTTCTGCCCGGGTAGTAGGGCTCACCCCGAGGCCCGTTTCGCGCCCCCGTAGGGGGGTATGACGACCCCAGTAAGAAGTCAAAGAAGCGATCGAAAATGTACAACCACGGACAAACTCAACGGCATCCACAATCCTGTTTTAAAAATCTTACCAGTTTAAATTGTCATCATGTTGGCTTCGCTATGACGAACTGCATCTTTTCCGTGGAATGGAAGGAAGCGGACGTTATTGGCAGGGACGTGTTAAACCAGGATGGGGCCCTTGGGCACACAAGAATTTGAGGCCCTTTTGGAAATTAAATTAAAGCGAATTATAATTAAAAAAAATTACTGAGTATGACCATTTCTTACAGGTAATCAAATACAGTATGATATAATATGTCATTAATGATATTAGAATGCTGCTCGTTTTTTGGTTACGTTTTCGATAACGGTTTCTTTCGGGATTTCTGTTGAGCAAAATCTTCTATTATAGGCATAGTATATGCCTTCTAAATACCTTCTGAGCTGATTTGTGAAAAAAGTGTAATGTGCTCGACAAAAATGTTTTGAGAATAAATGTGTGAGAGAAATTGTCGGTCTTTCGGGGCCCCCTGAAAATGGGGGCTCTCGGCACGGGCCCCGTGTGCCCTTATGGTAAAGACGGTATTGGTTATTGGCATACATAAAATCTAAGGAAAGCGAGAAATTGGGCTACTATAGTGAACGAGCCCTTATTCGTAGTGAATTGAGAATCCTCTGCTGAAAGCGATCAACTTTGGACATATAGTTTTCATCACAAATTGTGTTCACGTGATAATAATATCTTTTTTAACTTTTATTGCTTAGATGGGTGGACGAGCTCACGGCTCACCTGGTGTTAAGTGGTTACCGGAACCCATAGACACCTACGACGTAAACGCCGCGGCCCGCCACCCACCTCGAGACATGAGCTCTTAGGTCTCAATTTTCAGTACAACGGCTGCTCCGCCCTTCAAACCCAAACTCATTTCTGCTTCACCGTTCAGGTTAATTTTATCATGAACATAACATTGACAACGAAAAAGTTATATAATATTTTTTGACATGCATATGTATATGAAACTTTGCTATCGATGTACATAATTAATGCGAATGTCAATGACCAATACTTGTACTTCACAAATAAGTTTTTCAACTTATTGGTTTGTTATTCTATAAATAACATATTTTTCTTTTTATTGCGTATTCATCTAATTTTAATTAAAACGTGTGTGTATTGCTCAACTGTAATTATATATTTTTTTCTGTACTATGTGCCAGGATCCAAACTTGTTTAATGATTTTTTTTATAATAATTATCAACATTGGAAATAAGATTTATATTTAATTATTGATTATTAAATATAAATCCTATTTCCAATGTCCTCAAAGTTAAATAATAATTAATTTGATTATTTGGGCTACTATTCCATTGTATAAATAAATAAAAGTACACTATTATGCATAAAAGTTGCATGTTTAAGCGTAAGTATTATCAGCAATATGTTTATATACTCCCTCGTCTATAGTAAATTTAATTACAATCGCAAATAAATAACGAAAAAATAACGGAAGCGCATATCTTCAAAATTGCTTAAAAGTCGTTCTAATAAACAAAAAATTCTAAGATTTCGTATCTGCATAGTGTTAAGATTTATCTAAAAATATCTATCAAGTTATAATTAACTGCTTGAAGTCAATTTGAAAAACAAAAAACATGTGATCAAGTATGCGTAAATTTTAGTTCGGTCTGCTTCATAAATTTTACGTACAGTGCCTCTTTTGAATAAATAAAAACTACATAGTGAATAAAGTTCATGGTTATTGCTTGCAAAATGATATGAAGTTTATTATTTAACTATATAAAATGATATCGACCTTTTCGTAGCAAGTATAACTTTATATTCTGCTAACTTTGTAAAAGATGAATATTAGAATAATACAGTGTTGCAAACCTGACTGCATACCAACTCGGAATTGCTACCAATTAATACAGCCAGTTTCATCATGGTTTCTCTATTATTTTAGTAATGTTTTAAACTTTAAGAAACCTGAATTTTATATATATAAATTTCTATTAAATAAAAAATTATATGTAAAAATACATGATTGGAAAAATATATCTTATATTAAATTTTGCTCTTTTTGAGCATGGCACAATTATAAATCAGAGATGACGCGTGCGATCCGTGGTCTATGCGACACGAGGTCAGACTGCAGCTTCACGAAATAAGAAATATTGGTTATTTTGGTTTTCGTATACAACTAGTATGTATGACGGCCTTAGTAAATGAATATTATTATCAACTAGTGTTAAGATAGAAATTTTATGTGCTAATTCGGGAATAGTTATATGTTATATGTATGTACAAGCCGTCGATAAGTCGAAAGCTAATTAAACTGTAAAAATAACTCTCTAAACTCTAAACTTAAAATTAAGAGCATCATTTATGTCAACATTCTCTTTATCTTCTTAGTTGTCCCACATGACGGCGGGTCAGCTTTCCTTATTTTTCACATCCACTTCATTCTGTTTTCGACAGCATCGTCAATAACATTTCATTCTCTCTTGTCCATCCTTCAGTACTGCATCTTTCCATTCACTTTTACATCTAAATTTATGTCATCATTCCTGAAACGAAATTTACTAACACCGACATAGCAGGTAAGAGTTATAATTGGGCTTACTTCTGAAATAATAAGCTTATATTATTAATAATAATAATCCGAATTATACTAATTGATTAACTCAAATCGACTTCATGTGAATTAGTAGTAAATTTTGAATAAAGACTATATGCCTTTTCATTTTCTTTTTTGTCAAGGCTGTCATAGTTGAGACTTTAATCTATTATCGACCTGTCATTTATTTATGGGACATTCTTTATATGTTTGTTGAGCATACGATAATAATAATTATAGCAGCCTAAATCCGATTAAATCAAGAAAATATTTTTATAGTGTACGTGCATCTGAGCCGGAATACCGCTCATGAATATTAAAATTTCTCTACAAAGTCGTACATTGCTAAAGCTTAATATTATGAATACAACCTTATAAAACGTAAAATTATACAGTCTGTGATTAGTGATTACCATAGATAATATACATTTAATATATGTGAGTACATTATCTTTGAATGTCATACGCTATATACTTTAATTTAAGCCAAATTTTTTTGTGTGTTGCATATCATTAAAATGAATGAAAATCAAATAAATGTAACTAACAGCAATAAAACGAAATCACGCCCTTTACATGGACTAAAACACCTACAAGAAAAATGTAATATAGATTCGGACGTGTCTAACAGAAAAGGAAAAATTGATGCCGATAAAGAAATAGATGATAATAATGATGATTTCAAATTCCAGTGCAAAACGTTTATAGAAATATCCAAGTATTTCTCTAGTCCTCTGAGAAAGACTGCTTCTTACATATCGGAAAATTGCCTAGTATCTTATCCGAATTCTTTTGCTGTGGAATACAAACGGGGGGGATTAGTGACGGAATATATTAAGTTCTCGAATATCACCCTACAGCCGGTTTACGTCCGATTATTCAAATTGATCCCGGAATTAGATCAAATTAAGTTTATTAACTTGAATCTGTCTTGTTCAAAGAGGATCCCTCCCGGTTTATCATTTAATATGGCCTTTATTTACAATGATGCAAATGAAAAGCCTGCCTGCAATGCTAACTTAATCTGTGTAGCATCAAGGAAGACGACGACTCCGTGTTATCAAATTTGCAAAATTGAACTGCAGATATACGCGCAAAAGATTTGCAAACCGAACTTTTGATTATGGATATTAATATTGAAAGATGTTGTGTATTAAAAACAACAATACAAAAGAACTCATAAACAAGTGACTTTATAATTATTATAACTCTAATGATTTATCATTTTCTGATTTGGTATAATATCTATGTGTACAAAATCAACAAAATAATAACAATGCTTGGACGTGTTTAGTTAATTTTTATATATTTGTTTAGAAAAGAAAACTGTTATATAAATACAGCATTTACTTAACTCTTTTATCCGCCATTTCTATATACTAATACTCTAATAAAGTTCCACTGGATTTGATATGTATGAACTTATTTATTGTACTTCATTTATTAAAATTCATGCACATGGCGTAATCCTGTTGGCAGGACATATTGTGAGTCCGCATGGGTAGGTCCTGCCTTACCTATTTCTACCGCGAAGCAGTAATGTGTTTCCGTTTGAAGGGTGGGGCTACCGTTATATAAACAGCTGAGATATAGGTAGAACTCACGTATCGATGTGTGTGTGGCAGCGTTTACATTTTTGATATATGTATTTGGACTCCAGTAACCAAAATACTTGGGCTGTGAGCTCGTTCACACTTCTCAGCAATAAAAATACATTACTGCACATTCTATATCAGTTAACCAAGGATGATGCAAAAGATAGCGTACGTGAGTTGCTTGAAAGATTAAAATTATAATTGAATTCAAACATGACACCAAGCCATGTTTGTTAAAAGCAAATTATAAAATATATAAATAAATGCAAAGAATATTATAATATTTAGATGTAAAAAAATATAATATCGACGCTTGAAAGGCAAATGTGACTAAGCGACAATGCGTGAACTTTACAGTAGACTAATTTAAAGTTGAAATACCTGAATAAAATTCTGTTTTAACGAATCTAGCTGTAGGATTGAAATGATTTTAATAGACCTAGAAATATATCTTTTTTTGCACATCGAATATGGTTATTGCCTATCATTTATGTCCAAAGCAGTTATTGTCGCTTAGTCACGTTTGCCTTTCAAGCGTCGATATGTTGCATAAATTTTGTAAATATGCCTAACGTATACGTTCTATATTTAAATACTAATTTTGAAACGATTCTAAATAAATAAAAATAATTTGCCAAACTCAATTTGTAAATAAAACGATCAGTGATTATAGTATTTTACTTTGTGTCAGTATTTCTTTTTTATAAAGCTCGTAGGTACTATTAGTACTTGTACTGCTTTAGACATAGTGTTAGATGTGTTCATGAATACTCGCCATAGACGATCTATAAGCACTGCAATGTTTAAGTCACCACTTAACACCAGGTAGGCTGCGAGCTCGCCCACCCATCTAAGCAATAAAGAAAAAGAAAAAAGTCAAGAACCGTTTGACTGGATAATGACAGGCGAGTTAGATGAAAAATCAGTTTTAAATAGGTTTTACATAAACTTCGGTTTTAAAAAAACGATCTTGTCTAAAAGGAGTATTTACACAAAAATTAGTATAATTAACCGACAGTTTCGAAGGACTCACGATAAATCCCTTTTTATGTATGTATATGAATAATATAAATAAAGTGCCTGGTCATAAACATTGTTACAATTTAAAAAAAGAAAAACGATATTAATACAGTTGAATTTGGAACGTATCGTTCCCATTTGAATATTTTTTTGTTTTCTCATTTTATTACAAACAATTAGAAGAACATTTAGAATACTCTTAGGTTTTCGTTGCCAGAGAAGACTAATAAAATTACTGAATAAAAATACAAGACTAAGTCGACGTCAAGTATTCAATTAACTACGTAGTTTACAAAGACAGCGTCTGTGTCTCAACTAACACATCACAATGAGTTACATAGAAAATGTAAGAACGCTCATGTGTTGCATGTAAATTCATTAGGTGCAAATATGGACATGATGGAAAAACTGCAGATATCTTCGGGTGAGTCACGCGCTAGTGTTTCAGAACATAAAGAGAACCGGTTGTTGTTAGTTTAGAGTACATGGACATAAAACGATTATCGGATATATAATAATATAATTTATGCTTTCAATTACCGATGCACACAATGAGCCAAAAAGCTCTTGAATCTGTTTATGGAATTACTAACATTACGTTTGAACTTTTTTACTCGTAAAAATCATAATTAGTGGAGTACTATTTATACTATTGACCTTTATAATAAACTAGAGGTCCCGCAGTAGTCGAAATTCGACTATAATTAATTGGAATTATAAGTTTGTACACTACTATGATTGTATTTTATACTTCTATAATCACAAATTTCGCCAAGACTACACTATAAAAATATTAACAAAGACAAACAATACATAATCTACATATTCTCAATTTGACAACAGACGTCAAGAACAAAATTTTGACAATAAATAGTATGCATGCGTGTGTGCGTCAAATACATGGTATGTAGTGTGTGTAATGTTTTCTTTATTGATTTAATGTATCTTTCATGGATTGTTTTTAAAAAATATTAGCATTGTGCACTTCTTCTCTATATTCTCTATAAGTGTAGAAAATTTCATACTCCTCCGTCCGCTCAATTTTCGTAAAAAGGGATACAAAGTTTTTGCTTCACGTATTAATATATAGATACTTAGTGGATTAAAATAGCTGGATTACCAAAATATACCAAACAAACAGAGTAGGGTAGTTATAGTAGGTATATTAATCTATTAATTCCGTTCTTTTACCGTTAAATAAACCTAATTATAATTCTTTGCATTTTTAACATCTAAGTATTACTTCATCTATTACTACTATTGTTTCCTGCTCAAATGAATGATCATTTAATTTTATTTTTCAAAGTATTTCAAGAGAGAGAATAAGGACAGAACTGTAGTTTCACTAATATGTTCCTTATCTTAGTAATATTGTTTTCCATATTAGGTCCATGTTATAAATTATCTATTAGATACATACATATAAATAAAATTGGAGTGTCTGTATGTAATATTGAAATAACCGCTTCTTACTACATGCATATGAATATAAATATGGCACATACACCATTTTTTACAATTTCTGTCTGTCTGTCTGTCTGTTTGTTCCGGCTAATCTCTGGAACGGCTGGACCGATTTTGACGAGACTTTCACTGATAGGTAGCTGATGATATAAGGAGTAACTTAGGCTACTTTTTTACTTTAGAATTTTTAGACTAGCTTCGCCCCGCGGCGTCACCCGCGGACAATAACCGACGACCCTAAGATCGCGGGAATCATTTATTAATAATAAAATTTAATGTTTCCGAAGCGAAGCGAGGGCGGCTCGCTAGTATTTAATATAATTGGCCAGCAGTCTGGAAAATTCCAAATGTATTATTGACTGAGCACATCATGCTTTACAACATATTTACGTCACACGTTAATTGTAACTCTATCGTGTCTGCGAGTAGAACCGAATGACTATGAATCTTACTATTTAAATTGCGAGTACAATTATGGACATATCGAATAATTTAAAAAATCGTGATTACTTTTTTTATTTAATTTTTTATTGCGTAGATGGGTGGACGAGCTCACAGCCCACCTGGTGTTAAGGGGTTACTGGAACCCATAGACATTTACAACGTAAATGCGCCAACCACCTTGTGATATAAGTTCTAAGATCTCAATATAGTTACAATGGCTGCCCCACCCTTCAAGCCGAAACGTATAACTGCTCCACGGCAGAAATAGGCTGGGCGGTGGTACCTACCCGTGCGGCGGACTCATAAGAGGTCCTACCTATGGCGCATAGACATCAACCCAGCGAAAAGTACTGCGGTGCTATTTCAGAGGGGAAGCTCCACACGGATTTCCTCTCGAATTAGGAGGAGGAGTCTCACACCTCCGATTACTCTCTTTAGACAACCCATACCCTGGGCCAGGAAGGTCAAGTACCTGGGCGTTACCCTGGATGCATCGATGACATTCCGCCCGCATATAAAATCAGTCCGTGACCGTGCCGCGTTTATTCTCGGTAGGTTACTCTCTACCCCATGATCTGTAAGCGGAGTAAAATGTCCCTTCGGAACAAGGTGACACTTTACAAAACTTGCATAAGGCCCGTCATGACTTACGCGAGTGTGGTGTTCGCTCACGCAGCCCGCACACACATAGACACCCTCCAATCTCTACAATCCCGCTTTTGCAGGTTAGCCGTCGGAGCTCCGTGGTTCCTGAGGAACGTTGACCTACACGACGACTTGGGCCTCGAATCTATCCAGAAATACATGAAGTCAGCGTCGGAACGGTACTTCGATAAGGCTATGCGTCATGATAATCGCCTTATCGTTGCCGCCGCTGACTACTCCCCAAATCCTGATCACGCAGGAGCCAGTCACCGTCGACGCCCTAGACACGTCCTTACGGATCCATCAGATCCAATAATAACCTTTGCATTAGACGCCTTCAGCTCTAACACTAGGAGCAGGCTTAGGGACCCCGGTAACCGTACTCGTCGAACTCGACAAAGAGTTCGCCGTGCAACCTAACCCATGAATCAGCTCGCTGAGTTTCTCGCCGGATCTTCTCAGCGGGTCGCGATTCCAATCCGGTAGTAGATTCATTCGCGAAGCAGCTACTCTTGAGCTGTTAGGTCTCCTTCGGAGGCGCTCGGGTAGCTGTTAGCAAATCCCACCCCTCCTGGCTGAGCTTTTGCTCGCCCACCTGTCCTGGTGAAACTGGAAAGGCCCCCGGGCCACCAGTAAGCCTTCAATCATAAAAAAAAAAAAGGTCTTACCACCAATATAAAATTACGAACGACTATCGGTCATCATTGATCATTGGTCGTATTAATATTGATTTTAATGAATAGAAAGAATCTGTTAAATTAGTTTCGTCATGACGTCAATACTGCCCTTCGTTTAAATCGTAATGCTATAGAACGTTTCTGTTTTTGTAATATGTATAATGGAATTAACTGCATTTCCTGTACGTACAAGTTAAATCAACATTAGTGCTTACTTTAGTTGTAGTATTGTTATATTACTTTGAACGAAGAAACTTAGAGATGAGGTTCTAACATTCAGCAACCTAGGGTGGGTACCACCACCCTGCCCATTTCTGCCGTGAAGCAGTAATGCGTTTCGGTTTCAAGAGTGGGGCAGCCGTCGTTACTATACCTGAGACCTTGGAACTTGTATCTCAAGGTGGGTGGCGCATTTACGTTGTGGATGTCTATGGGCTCCAGTAACCACTTAACACCAGGTGGGCTGTGAGCTCGTCCACCCATCTAAGCAAAAAAAAAAAAAAAAAATATTGTTGCAATTTTCAGAACTCCAATATTTTGTTCTAAGCTATATAAGTGCAAAAATCATCAAAACTTACAACTAACAAATCCGACACAAAAACTAATTTGTGTAAATTTGTTATTTGTAATTTTTTACAGGAGAAAATTTAGAACGGCTGTGATATACCTTCAAAATAGAACGCATTACTGTATCAAGGCAGAAATAGACAAATTATACCAACCCATGTGGCTTCATAAAATGTCCTACCACCAGTGATTATGCAAATTTATATTATTTGCTATAAATAGACATTAATTCTTATATCACATAGGTATGTTTAATTTCGGCACCCAACACACAGGAGAAAATTTAGGTTAGTGGCTCTGAGTATGTAATAGTTATTTTTTAATTTTTTTATTGCTTAGGTGGGTGGACTAGCTCACAGCCCACCTGGTGTTAAGTGGTTACTGGAGCCCATAGACATCTACAACGTAAATGCGCCACCCACCTTGAGATATAAGTTCTAAGGTCTCAAGTATAGTTACAACGGCTGCCTCGCTCTTCAAACCGAAACGCATTACTGCTTCACGGCAGAAATAGGCAGGGTGGTGGACCTACCCGCGCGGACTCACAAGAGGTCCTACCGCCAGTAAAAAAAAAACCATTTAAGGTTTAAAAGTGAGGAATTCTCTAACCTTCTAACAGAACGTTTGATCGCCCAGCACCGAAAACAGGCATGACGTTAACACCTACCTGTGCGAATGCACAATGTCCTATCTCTAGTACTGATGCAACCATAAATATATAAACTTTGTGAATTGTTTTTATATAACAAGATTTTAATGTTTGTACTAAAGCATCTTCTTGTCTTATCGCTCTTGTCAGAGCGGTCGTGGTCATCATTCATTATCATTGCTGTTGGCAGATGGTATGTGCTACACGAGCAATCACCACTTATCCCGGTTGGTGGTAAGCCTTTTGTTTTTATTGCTTAGATGTATGTACGAGCTCACAGCCCACCTGGTGTCAAGTGGTTACTGGAGCCCATAGACATCTACAACGTAAATGTACCACCCACCTTGATGCGCCACCCACTGATATAAACAACCGCCAACTACCGACTTGACTTGGTCGTAATTTAATTTGTAATTAATTGTATTAAATTAGGTATATGTATTATACATTAAACGTATGTTGTGTATGAAAAGCAGCGAAGCATAAATAACAATATAAACTTTGAATTAGTTAACTTTAGTTAACTTTGCACACTTAATTATTTCCCATTTTTTGTGATTAGACGTTAAAACAAACAAACAAAACCAAATCCTACCCACAATGGTTCGCACGGAAACAAGATTTTATTTTTATTACAAGGGTAATTGAAACAGTGAAATCAGAAACAGAAACATAGTGGCAAATAATTTTACCGACATCAATGTATCGGCATATGTAATCCTCTTTCCTGGTGTGATTATGAGGCCAAGGCAGTGGCATAGCTAAGACAAGCTTTAATCCATCATCTTTAGAATGGCAAAATTTTCGGAGTATTTTTCTACATTAGGGATAAATGTTTTTTGGGACATGGGTGCCCTCATACCAAACCTGGAATTAATGTTTTACACCCTACTATGACCAGATAAATTCGGCATCCTTGAGCGGTTTCTGAGGCTAGAATTTCTCAAGCAAAGTGTTATGCAAGTAGCAATGACTTGCATGTTATTTATTATATTACATTAGCGCTTCTCTTTTTATTGCTTAGTTGGGTGGACGAGCTCACAGCCCACCTGGTGTTAAGTGGTTACTGGAGCCCATAGACATCTACAACGTAAATGCGCCACCCACTTTGAAATATGAGTTCTAAGGTCTCAGTATGGTTACAACGGCTGCCCCGCCCTTCAAACCGAAACGCATTACTGCTTCACGGCCGAAATAGACAGGGTGGTGGTACCTACCCGTGCGGACTCGCAAGAGGTTTTACCACCAGTAAAAACGCGCACTCGTCTACAATTTAAAAATAAAAAAGGCTATAAGTACTAATTTATACGCTTAATTTATTACATTAATAATACTTTTTGGGTTCCATCCATTCTATAAACAAATAGGACCACATTCAACTTTATACCAGTGTGCCACAGCCCGATTTCTCCGAAGGTTTTCTTCTTCTTAATCTTAATAATATATATTCTAATTTTATTATATTAAATACACAGCTTAAGTTCTGTTTCGACAACTTCTCAGAATTAATACCTTATTATTGAAAAGTCAGGCTGCCTACACACCTTTGCGATTTTAGAAGCTTTTACTTATTTGGAAAATTAGATATTATTTCATGGATCTGTCCCACACAATCTCCGCGTTTAAGGTTATAGAGTGCCACCCATTTTCAATCAACCTCAAGAGGATCTTAAATCGGATCATGTGTTTTTTTAACAATTTTGTTTTTATAAAACACTGTACAGCATAGATCCACATATGTCTATAGTCAAAAAGTAAGACGACTGAGGCATGAGATCAGATCGACAAAGGAACTTAATGAGAATAAACGGATTCCAACTTATTATTTTAATCCTACGCCTACGTAGGCCAAAAAAGAAAAGAAAATAACATCAAATGAAGTTTCAACAGCGACATCTATAGAGACGGAGAGAAATTTAATGTGTTTTTTGAATCATCGTGTTATATTATTATTCAACGAAGTGACTTTGTGTTACTTTGTAAAAATTTCCGGTAGATGTCGCTGACTTAAACTTGTGTATATTAATGATAAACGCCTTACTGTACCTTTTTAGCAAAGCGTTAAGAAACTATATAGCTAGTTGAAATCGACAAGGTAGTAAATATTTTTTGAGCTTCCGTTTTAAGTATTTCATTTAAATTTTAATTCTTATCGTAGTCTATTCGAATTATAACGCCATCTAGCAAAAAGGTTTCATAGCTAACAACCCTATGATAGAATAGGCTACAATTTTTTTTATTTTTTTTATTTCCTACCTAATCTGATTGCCTTGAGAGGCTATATCAGCGTCGCCTTAACTAGTAGGTGATCTCACGGGGCTCAAACCTGATGACGTTACTAACACGAACCCTAGCAAGAGCCGTGCTTCGCAGAATCTACCACCGGATCGGAAACGCGACCCACTGAGAAGATCCAGCGAGAAACTCAGTGGGCTGTGTCTGAGGGTCTACAAAGTAAAAATGTAGCTAATCTATTAAATTACCGCGGAAATTGCGCTTTTGTAAATATTTATAAATGTACGAACATTCTCAAAATTGAGTTACTTAATCGTCATCCACATTGCGCTTCGCAACTTCCTCGATTATAAAGAATTTTTGATTGATGAAGCTGAGTGGTCGCACACAAAATCCAAGCCACGCCCTACTGGCAAGTGCACGATATTTCTTAATCTCGACATCATCATAAATTAATATAATATTTCGTATTCCAAACCAAATTTTTAATTTTTAATTTAATTTATAAGAGATAAAAAACATGTAAAATGTTGTTGCGATTGGATTAATTTTCCTTCTTTTTTTTTCCTACCTATTCGCTGGTAGCCTAAGGGGCTATTCTAGCTACGCCTGGACGAGTAAGTGAGCTCACGGGCTGAGAGAATTGGCTAACACTAGCCTTAGCAAGAGCAGTGCTTCGCAGAGTCTACCACCGGATCGGAATCGCGACACACTGAGAAGATCCGGCGAGAAACTCAGTGGGCTGTGTCTATGGGTTAGTTTGCTCGTCGGAACTCTACGTTGTTATCGACGAGTTCGACGAGGACGGTCGAGAGCTCGGTCAAGCACCGAGACTGAATCCGGGAATCCGACATGCTTCGGGCGACGGTAGCTTTGCACTGCCCCGTTGTGGTCCCCGTGTTAATGTTGCAGAAAATGAAAAACATAACCTTTAATATTAAGAGCTTGGGATTGTACACGTCGCGGTTGAGTTCTATCATTCTATCCTGTGATAAAAAAATTATACTTAATTATGAAGGCAAGTTTTGCACTAACTATCGTCATCCTCATTTAATTCAGAGCCGAACGCCAAGCTCAACTAAACCTTAGGTCAATTAGCATTGTATTTCATTCAACTATTGTGTAGATGGGAATCATGACGAAGGTCAAAGCACCCGTAATAAGTTTCCGAGTGTTACAGGTTAATTAGCGGAAACATGCTCGCGGTAGGTAGCTCGTTGTTTTGGTCAGGACTCGCCGTACCGTTAGCTTTAAGTGGGACACGGCTCGCCGGCATGTTACGTGGACAATTTGCATTACATTCACCCAAACTTGTGGTGTTGGGTGATAGTGAAATGATACTTTTCTGTTTAGCTGTTATGAAATACGACTAGATTACTGTGCTCTCATCACGAACAACTTTGAACGAACTATTTTGTTCCATATACGCAATAAAAATACAAAAAATCTAATCGATACAAATAACTACTAATTTCATGGTTCTTAAAATTAATTGAACTGAAAAAGAATCAGAATTGAAATAAATTGTCATGAAAGCTCTACATTGTGTTCGCAAACTCAAAGGAAACTAAATAAATTAGGTTTAAGATTACAAAATATTATATTATTGCACAACACTTTCCGTACTTCAGTAACTGTTGTGAGTGTTACGAGCATGTGGGCCGTCGGAACGTCCTTGACGAGGAGTACAGTTACTCCAGCGAGATAGTTTGCAGCACACACAAACTAGTCCCACGCTATGTGAAGTTAAAACAGTCAAACAATAATAAGATATTATTTATTTGTCGCCGATAGTTTGGCTTTGACGTAGTTTCTGAATTTTTATTTTTTATTTTATTAATTTTATCAATTTTTTTTATAGTGAACTAATAATGTATTTTTTTTAATTTAAAATACAAGTATGTAAAAAAACTAACAATGGACGGTGAGCAATAATAATTATCGAAATAAGACCAAATACATATTTTATTCAATATGTTTATACTTATGCACTTACTGTTTCTTCTATTATCTATGGCGTTTGAGTCACTGTTGTATGATCACATCGCATGACGTTAGCAACGCCTTAACGGGAGCTTTCCATCTCAGTCCGGCCGTGGATAACGGGATCACTCCCTTCGATTTCGTCCACCTTTCATTTTCGAGTGTCGCCAACGACCTCATCTGCGTCACCCTTTGTGTTACAAGTTCATTCACAAATTTCGCATATTTCTTAACAATTTTTTTTTTCATGTTCGGTACAGATGAGCAAAAAAGTACTTGGTATTAAATGGTTAACATCACAATTTTTTTAGACCGCCAGCCACCCCTTAAAGATATGGTGTCAAAATCTTACAATCGGTGTTCCACCATTTGAACTGGAATGAATGTTTCGCGGCACTAATGAGTGATAGTTGACGTTTACGGTCTCACAATACGTCCTGCTACCAGGAAATGCAGGTTGGCGATTGTAGTATACTGGAACACAATGGCTAGATAGCACTTTTGCCCATTCGTCGTTTTTTTTCCTACATATTCGTTGGCAGCTTTAAGGGGTTTTTCCAGCTATGCGCGGAGAGGTAGGTAAGCTCACGGCTTCAATTTGAGAATTTGCTCACGGCTTCAATTTGAGAATTTGCTCACAGAAAGAAAAAAACTTCGCAGAAACTACCACCGGATCGGAATGGCGATCCACTAAGAAAATACGGTGAGAAACTCAATGAGCTGTGTCTAAAGGCAAGTTCGCTCGTCGAGCTCTTCGTCGTAATCAACGAGTTAGTCGTCTTTCGCAATACCCTCATGAAAAAGTGGGGTTGTGCTAAAGTGTGACTTCGCTAAGCACTCGAATAGTAGTTTTTACAATAATTTGATTGATTTCACAAATTATTTGTTGCCTTACGCATGTATGTGTTATGTCATAAGACGACTTAATCTGCAAGAAAAATATTGATGATGGCGGGTGCTGTCAACTTACGACCAAAAAAAAAAACTTGTAATGAATATTCCTAGCTTAGTTTTATTATATTTTAAAATGAACGAAATTCACATTTGAACATGTATGAGGAGTGTGATGAAAAATTTCAATAAAATTTTAATTACATATTAACCACGGGAAATGATTTTGGAAACTTTTCAGTGCCAAGGTCAGTGAGCTATCTTTGATTTCGTTTAGTATAATTTCTTGTGAAAAAAAATATAATTTTGGTTTTTTGCCATTATAATTTGTCTGTAACTCGAATGCATCAAATACTTTTAATTTTACTAACCAGTCGACTAAAATGGAAAGTATTGGCATTTTTTGTAAGACGTAAAATGTAAAAACACAATTGTTAAAGTATAAATTCGTCACGGTATTGTTACACTTGTCAAATTCGGTTCAACGATGGGTGACCATCGCAATTTACAGCTCTAATAGAAACCTTCCTGGAGTTTTAACGGCAAAAATACTACTTGCACATTAATGAAAAATAGAGTTCGTTAGTCAAATTGATCCTAAATACTTAACTCTTATTTCTGTCTATATATTTTATATTCTCTATCTTCTGGTATATTCGTACCGGGGTGATTAATATCTCTGTTCTACTTGTCTAGTACCAACTTTAGAGGAGGATCTACGATATCATTTTCAACAGTTCAAATAGGGTGAAAAAAATAAAAAAATGAGATGTATTATTACTAATATAGGTATAGGTATCATCACTGGCTGATGGATGTCTGCAATGCCAAAGACACAGCCAACCTATTGTCTACCGCTGATTGCCCTCCGCAAGCCTTGTTTGAATAAAGACCACTAGAGACCTAGGGGTAAGAAACGACCTAATCAGAGAAGAGACACAAGACGAGACAGCATCTAAGTGTTGTATGGGCCTAGCCAAAGCATTATCAACTAACATTATGAACATGGCATAAGTTAACGAAAAGCTAACCTATTGTGTACTTTTCATACAAGCGCTTAATAGAGTAAGCAGATTGCACTTTTGGTAGCTTCTGTTCGTATTTATATTTTATAGAGTATGGTAAAAATGCTTATTATTCAAATCCAAATGGCGCAACGAAAGGTTCAAGTGTGAGAGTATTTTTTGTAGTTTAAGAGTAGGGAATCCGAGATGGTTTGTTTTAGAAAGACAGAAAGAAATACAGTCGCACAAAGTATTTCTGTTAAAACCAACAATAAACATTGAACGTAAAATTGCTATGTGACTGCTGCACTATAGCCACAGCACGCTGCAGTGCGTTTTGTTTGGTAAAAATAACTTTCTTCACAATATTACGTGTGATGTCATTGACCCGATGCTATTATGCCGCGAAAAACAATCATTTTTGTTTTGCTAATGAAATATAGAAAAACACCATTTCTAATGAGTCCTATTTTAAAACGTGTTCAAAATTATAAGTTACAATGTGGAAACTTTTCTGTATTTATGTACATACGTCGGACGAACATTAAAAATTCATGATGCCTAAATACTATAGAATGTAAAAAGTGTTACTATGCAAAGTGATTATAATTAGAATGTAGTGGAAAATAGAAAAAAACCTGAGTATTTAGTGGGCGATTGAGGTCAAGACGAACGTAGTGGTCATTGATTTCATGACGTATCGTAGGCGGTTGGAAAGAAAAAGTAGGCGAAATAAGTTCCTAAATCAACTTAAATAGAGCACCTAATTGATAAAAAATTAAAGATTTTTTTCTATAATTTATTTCTATCAGGTACTCAATGGAAAGATGGATGTCATCATCATTATCAAACAATTTTACTTTATTCTATTCAAAGTTCCATAAAAGAAATCCATAATACTTTTAAATTCAAATCATTGAATTGAATCGTGAACGAAGTCAGTTCAACTATTGAAATGAATTTCGTTTTAAACTATAATATAACTTGAAGTTGCCACGCAAAACATTACAACGCTATTTTCCGAGTGGCGCGAAAATATTCCGGGAGTGACTGAGACGTGATTATAATTGCACAAGTGCGAGTGAGAGAGGAATGACGCTGCGCTAGGCTGCGGAGGTCAGAGAACCACAAGTAGGTCGAATCCATCCTTCCTCCGCTAGAACTGGCAGTTGAACTTGATCGAAATAGCGAAGCATGGTTTTTCCCAAATAAATGTATATTTTGGAGCGACTGAACCTTTTAAATTACCTACTCGAAGGACTATTGATGTTCAAAATATATTAAAATATACCATTAACATGCGGCTGTATTAACCTAAATTTCTGAAATGATTTGCAGTGAAAATAAGAAACTCAAAAACTGTAATTTTCTTAGTCTTATTGTAACCACCCTGAAAGATATTTATTTTCAAATCACATAAAAGCTTTTCAAAAAATGTAGCAAAAAGTACAGTTCCTAACCCGATTGTTGAGTAAAAAAGTGTTTATTTGATTTTTAATATTAGTTTAAAGTCCAGAAATCAGTAAAATTATAGTAAAATTATTTTAATCAACTCACATACATATATTAGATTTAGAAAACTGTAAAAACCTTAGTATCTCAATTCGTGTCGCGTACAAAGAAAAAAATGAATAAAAAACTTTAGATTCAAGCCTCGACGAATGACGCAACTGCCAAAATGGTCATCAGAGGTCATTTCACTTTGGCCAACTTACGTGACTGGACCGAACATAGTCTGTCCTTTTTTACCATGGAGAAAGGAGCTTTGTTAGAAAGAGATGTGAATCGACTAGCATCCTCTAAATAATATAAGAATGCCCTTACATATTTGAGCCCGCGTCGGGCCTCTCGAAATGAATACTGCCCTCAATATGTTTTTGTGAATTTTGATACACGTACTACATTAATAATAATTATTTTAAATTTACTTTTGTTCACTAGAAGGTATGCATAAATATCTAAAGATTTTTAGAATAGCATTGATTAAAAATGTTGGTAATATACAATACTTTTTGGAACATAATTAATGCAATAACTTGCTAAGATTTATAAATTATTTGGGGTTGTTTGTTTATGATATTTATTTGAAAAAAAAAGGTGTACATAAAAGGGTAATAAACACTATATCATGTATAGACAATGGTAACGTTTTCATATTTTTACTTCACAATTTGTTATATGCCTCAAACAAATCAAGTTATAATAACAATTTCGACATTTACCAATTATTTAAAGAGGTCCAATAAAATTTTCGTTTTCCTTGAAACACACAAGAGAATTACTTTGTTTGAACTGCAACGGTACAAAGAATCTTAACAGTGATTGTCCACAATACAAAACATTATGCACAAGTTCTGTAACTATTTGTAACATGGTCGTTAAATGATAAATCATTCGTGAAGCGAAAGAGAAAGTTAAAGCAAAAGTAGACTATTGTTGAATTGAGTTATTGTTTTAAATATTTCGGAAACCCTTGAGAGACAATACGGTGAAACTAAAAGGACTTCTGTTTAAACGTATTCATGGACGTGCTAGTGAAATATTGGAACACTAAATAAACGAACAACAAACATGTTTTGTATCACGAATTTTGGTAAATATAAATTTTCCATAACTGAGCATTTGAAATTTTTTATTACAGTTCTAACTCTATTATTTTTATTAATTTTTTTCTTTAATGAAAAAATAGTAGATGAACTCCGAGACGAACTCCACCTGATGTTGACCCATTACGGAAGATCACAAGTATTACAACACTCACAACGAAACATAAAAATGATGTTCCAAACTGGAATACTTAATTGTTTTTCGGCACAAATATATTGGGCAGACGTACAGAACCGTGCTCACAATACGTTTTCTTTAATAGTAATCTATATATTAATACGTGAAGCAAAAACTTTGTATCCCTTTTTACGAAAATTGCGCGGACGGAGGAGTATGAAATTTTCCCCACTTATAGAGAATATAGAGAAGAAGTGCACAATGCTAATATTTTTTTTAAATAATGCATAAAAGATACATTAAATCAATAAAGAAAACATTACACACACTACATACCATGTATTTGACGCACACACGCAGGCATACTATTCATTGTCAAACTTTTGTTCTTGACGTCTGTAGTCAAAATGAGAATAGATTAAATATTGTTTGTCTTTATTAATGTTTTTTATAGAGTAGCCTTGGCGAAATTTGTGATTATAGAAGTATAAAATAAAATCATAATAGTGTACAAACTTACAAGTCCAATTAATTATAGTCGAATTTCGACTACTGCGGGACCTCTAGTAATCATAATTCTTCTTTCTTTGATTTGGTGTTTTATTATTTGAAGTAATTCTTTCATCATGGAAGTTGTTTGTGGATATGTCTATTAAGCTTCAGACACTTTGCATGGTTTAGCTTTATCGTTTGCTTCAAGAATATAGAAATTAACATTCTATTTCAACAAGATATTCTTAGTAAGCAATGTGAAATATCCCAATTTTAAAATTGGTTTTCTTATTTTCGAATCGTAATCTCAGTAATTAAAAAATGCATTAATATTAACGTCTTCTGATGCTTCCTCAAAATTAATCTAAAAAGAGAGGTTTAAATTTCACAGAGGACTAGCAGTCTCTCTCTAGCGTATTTTTCGTAGACTATTGAGAGATCTTATAGAGAGACATTATAACGATAGGTAGCGGCTTGGTTCTGCCCTTGGCATTGCTGACGTCCATGGGCGACGGTAACCACTCACCATTAAAAGGGCCGTATGCTCGTCTGCTTACAAAGGCAATAAAAAAAAGATGGGAATTTTTTAAGGTACTCCAGAGGTTTTTATTTAAAGTAAAAAGTGCTCAAGTTCACGGGTGCATATGGAAGCCTGCGAGCAATTACTGTAGAACAATCAATGATTCATCATCATCATCTTAGGCCTTACGGCCCAAGGTGGGCCTTAGCCTGGTCCGGTATGTCTCTCCAGACTGCTCTGTTCAAGGCTTTTTCCTTCCAGTTCCTGACACCGATAGCTTTAAGGTCTCTACGTCATCTAACCATCTGAGTTGGGGCTGCCACGACTTCAGCGGCCCTCTGGTTTGCCATAAAGTAGTTGTCTTGGCATTCTGGTCTCCTCCATTCGAACTACATGTCCTGCCCATCGTAGGCGTCCAATTTTTATAGTTTTTATGATATTAGGATCCTTGTAAATATCATACAACTCGTGGTTATATCGCATCCTCCCTAAATCGTTTTCCTGCACAGCACCGAATATCCGTTTTAGGATCTTATGCTCGAACGCAAGTAAACGGTTCTCATCATTTTTGCTGAGTACCCATGTCTTTCAGCCATAAATAAGAAAGGATCTCAGTAGGGTTTTATATAGAAGAATTTTGATGTTTCGTGACAGAATTTAGGAACAGAATTCAATGATTGCATCGATAGTATTTCTTCAATCCTATCGTAAAATATTCTATAAATGAGTGTCTTTTTTAAATATTTCTAATCGTATATTTAATAACATATAAAAAATATTCACGTTGGTCTTTTGGATCTAATGCAGTTATAATCGAAAAAAATATTGTATAATAGATTCAAGATTTGACTATTCCTTGTTATGGATACGCTAAGCTTTGACCTGCTTAAAACTTGATGAAAAAGGCAGTAATGATTTGATGAATTTTTATGAATTACAAACCAGGATCACTAGAATATGCAGTGTCTGTGAAATTGCTGAATACGTTAACAAGATAAGATGTAACTGTGCCAACTGGGAGTGATGAATTTAAAATGAGCGTTAGTGCAAAGTTAAAATAAAAAATATAAAAGCGTAAATCAAATTCTACATGTCGAATATAGTTACGTAGTCCAATTTTTGTGGATTAATAACAAAGAGTGAAATAATGTTGAATGATATATTATTAGATAAATTATATTTATTAAACAACGCTGCTGTAAGTTATAAGATAGTAGACATAGGCAAACTCTTATCAACAGGTGGGTCTTATATTGGCAATCCATCAACGCTACGAAAAAAAATTGCGAATCCTCAAGCTTTTTAACATTAGAAAAGCCACAAGTTAAATTGAAGCCCGCATAATAGTACACCAATGGATTTTGATTTCTACTTGATGTTGACAGAGCAAACCAATTAGAAGAAGCCTTTTTTAACGACCTTATATCTTTTTTACCGATTGAAGAGAATGGAAGAGAAAAATTAGCTGTGCCGACCCCACCTAGTGGGATAAGGAGGAGAAAAAGAAGAAAAAAGTCTCATTAAAAATTTTCAAAGTCAAAAAATTGTTAAATAACGGGTTGGTGTATTTCTAATTAACCAAGTGTATTTCTAAAACGGGAGCATTGTCACTCACATGGACGTAAATCACGCGGCTGACCACCTCACCGCACAATTTATCACGTTGAAAGAAGTGCCTTAAATTCATGTCTGCACACGTGCTTTCGCCTTATGAAACCTTGAATGGGTCGATTGCAGACATTCACAATTCATATATTCCTTAAGGTAGGTTTTTAGGCCGGGGCCATGTGGTAATATCTGACGTGTATAGATGAAGATTTGCGTTCATAACACTAGCTTGCACATTCAACTGTATACTGTTGTATGTATATGTAACAGTGTTTTAATAGGTAATAGAATCTTGCATTATTAATAATCTGACCGGTTAGTTTATCAGAAGTGCGAGTCTGAGAATATTTTTTTGGTAACAAGAAATAACAAAGTCTACGTTGCAGTTGAAACAACTCAGGACCTCGTACTACTCAACCCACAACGAACCTTGCAGAGTTTCAGAGAGTGCAGAAACTGCATAAACTATTATAACTCAATCCATATAGATTCCCTATAGAGAGATATCATTTAACTTGGTTCTTCTATACAATATCATCAAAATAAGACAGGAAAGACATGGTCAAAAAACTACACCAGTGACGCTTCTCAATTGTCAGTGAACGACTAAAGAGAAGGACGCTGACTGTTGAGTTTTTTTTTTAAATTGAGATTCAAGACAACCGGCTAATGTGACTAAAATCACTGTTAAAAATAATATTCAATAAAGTAATTCAGACCACTACTACAATTAATCAAACCTAAAAGCTAACAGTGAAATGACTGGTCACTTTTAGAAATGAAAGGACATGGTGTATAGAGACGGCCTAGCAATTACATACATTACAACATTACTTCATTGTGGCTGTTCTCACGAACGACACAATAAATTCTGAGCACGCGCACGGTCGTGGTGACTCCGAATGCCAGGACGAGACAATGCCGAATCGATAACTAACTGTACTTGTCGCCAAATATCAAGTCGAGATCGTGACTCGATCGAGAAGGACACAATACTTTTTTTGAGGACGACAATACGATTAGTCTGATGATAAAAAACAATGACGACAAATCGATGTAGTGAAAATGTTCTGTTCCAAGTTCTATTACATAAATAATTTTAATTGCAGTTTCACAAAAAGCGTCTTGATAATTTGTTTACCTAGCAAGCATGGTTTTATGATTAACTAACAAATTTTTACTTAAAAATCAGTCTAGCGGATCTAATAGAATCCAGCATACGTCCCTCTTTTACAAAAATAATAATAGAACCGAATCTAGAAATTTTAATGAGATAAAAGATTGGTTAGAACATCCAAATATTCCACTCACGTATAAACATCTCGCCACTCTTATCGGACTTATAATTCTGTTAGTAAGTTTATGGAAAATAAGATTTAACTGTAAGATACCGGTTGAAATCCTTGAAAATATGCGTTATCTTAAATGAAATCTTTTGGGAGCTGTAACAGTGTCTATATGTCTGTTTGTGTGTAGCGGTGCCTTTATTTCTCGTTTGGACACTATCATATAATATTATTTTAAGTGGTTTTTCAGCTCTGTTTTACTACGTACTTAACAACATGATGTTCAGATATCGCGATTTTTGTAATTTCCAGAGCTGATGTAAGTGATACTGGCTTCCATTTCTTGTTAAAGAAAATGTATTCTCGTCTTACTATGGTTTCTTGTAGACGATAACTAAACGGGAATAAATTGTAAAGATTTACGTTTTAGTAACCTTGTTTAATGCAAAAACAACTGCTTCATTTGATCTAAATTTCGTTCGTTGATTAACCCATAGAAGAACTATTAGAACTATTAAGAAAATTTTAAAGTATTAAAATTAAATGTGCCAAAGAAAAACCTTTTCACTAACCATACTTTACGCGTACTTTTAGCCCCACAGTTAATTAACATCTTTAAACACACAAACAAACACTAAAAGTTCTGCCCTAAAATGTTAAGACAACTTAATTAACGATGTTCAAACATTGTCTGAATCAGAATACTATTTAAGCAAGGTTAAGTTTGTGTTAATTTTTATGGAACTCAAAAATTAGGAAACAGTAACATGTAAATTAGGTAAGCCAATATTGATTTCAAATAAATTTGGTTGGTTCATGTGATGTCCTACAAATAACAATAAATAAAGTTGACGCAATAATGTAGGTCACTATTATCATAAACAGTGGTTTTTGTGGGAGTCAAGAAGATTTTTAATTTACATGGGAGATGTGTTATTTTTATTTCATTGTGGTATATCAGCTACGCCCGGATGTAGGTTACGATAATAACTAATACGACCAGTTATTTTTCACCAGATACTGGCCTGGCCGGGCTGGGCTACAAGTTTAAAACCGCTCAGCGAGCTATGGAGAGGGCTATGCTTGGAGTTTCTCTGAAAGATTGAATCCGGAACGAGGTGATCCGACAGAGATCCAAAGTTATAGACATAGCATAGCGAATTAGTAAGCTAAAGTGATGGGCTGGCCATATTAGCCGGACAACCGATAACCGTTTGGGTAAACGCGTTCTTGAGTGGAGACCGCGAACTGGAAAATACAGTGCAGGACGCCCTCAGGCTCGGTAGAGTGGTGATCTGTGCAGGGTGGCTGGCAGGAGCTGGATGAGAGAAGCCGAGGATCGTGCACAGTGGCAATTGGAGAGGACTATGTCCAGCAGTGAACTGCTATAGGCTGATGATGATGATGACAGGCCTGGCTACTGTTACCAATTCCCTATCGTGTGTTCATAGTAGTAAAATCCTCAATCATTTTCGCATTTTACTTCCAATTACCTCGGACAGCCGGAATTTTCTGCCACGAAGTAATCATATGTATATTTGGGGTTGAAAATTAGAACAGTCGTTGCATCAGTCCAATAAGACTTCGCCCTAATGTCTCCAGGTGAACAGCAATCCGCCTGGGTTCCCGCCCGGTTCGGGGTAGGGCGCCGGCTGTGAGCGGCAGGAGTTTTTAGTGAGGTTCGACTCCCACATACCCCACCTGCCGTGCGGGTGGGAATCCGGCGATTTTCTCCTGTGGAAAAAAAAGGTGAACAGCAAATACGCTATTTATCTATGAGCTTTGATGATCCCTTAATATTTGATGGCCCGTGAGCTTTTGCCCCATCTTAGTCCATGGAATAAGCTAAACTTTGGTTTATTTATTACTTTTCTGTTGTTTCAGTTTTATAAATAAGATCTGTTTGATAGTATCAACATAGGCTTTAGTTTTCCTTGTGATTGATCTTCATTACAGCACATCATGCGAAGGTCCCCCTGCTACTTAATCATTCAACAGCAGTTTGGACAATGAGAAAAACGAACAAGACCGTAAAGGACGGAAACAACAGTTCATGCATCGTAACAATAATGTGAACATAAACTTCATTCAAGGGCAAACCGAACAATGAAGTAACGTTGAATGAATACATCATAACGGTTTTAATGTTGAAAATATTTTGCAAAACAATTACATTAGTAAAATTTTTTATAATATTTGACTCATAAAATTATGAGTATTTTTTTTCGTTTATAAATTTAAAGTTACTAAACAACTTCTTCTAAGTTATATTTACAAAATACTGTTCCTAAGCTCTCCCACGTTATATTTATATATTAAGTGATTCAATACTAAGCCATTAAAATAGGGGGAGGGTGATGGGAGAGATGTGCTCCGCACTAAGCGCTTCACTTTACCTCCTTTGCCTTTTCATGAGTTCTAGGTTCGGACGTGGGTTGTTGAGCGACTGGAGGTTTTAGTCAGTTCGACTCCGACATGCCCCGCCCTCCATCCGCCCAGTGGGGAGCGGAAGTCCGGCGTTTTCCTCCGACCAAAAAAAAGCCAATAGAATAGCATAAATGCAGAATTAATTATTTGTTAATTAAGAATTAATTAATAAATTATTTATTCCAACAAACACGTGTTTGTATATCATTTGTTTTTTTACTATGTAAAATATTTATTTAGGGATATTTCTTACGATAAATCTGACGAGAATGTGTGACCATTAATGTCGAAAACATGTTATTTTCCACGTAATCTCTAACTGGTGGTGCCGCTGCATGACCTCCCACCATGCGATAATGAAACCTATGATCACATGTAGTTAAGAACTCGTTCTAAACTATTATGTGGATTTATTGTTTATTAAATAAATTGTTCTGATCCCAAGGTAATGAATGAGTTACTGTTGCAACTACAACAATGATCACATACCTATGTATATTTTCAAACGATGAAAAACTCGAGAATGACAAACAAATTGTAATGATCTATTTATCATTGTGATCGTGTTTTTAGTTTATATAATATCAAATAAATCAATAAAGCAAATCTTAATAGGTTTCGATTTACTGTTTTTGTTTTAATAATCGGTTTAAAAAAATTTAATTAGATTTTGAACTTGCACTTGAACTTGAAGTTATGCCGGTAAAACGATTACAAGCAAATAGGAGCTATTAATGATGTTATTTTATAGCCCATTTCACTTTAATTTCACATTTGCGTAATGTTAATTATGAAGCTAATTTATTTGCTACGATTTTTTACTTTTAAAAGTCTAGTTAACGAGTCAATAAAACCTCATGAACGTGTTACAATTGTTAATACCCACCATATTGCCATGTTAAATTACAATAAGTTTACTAGTAATAGGTAACTGTAGACAATTTCCTAGGCATACACCCGGTTTTCTTTTCAATTCGGGAAGAATACCCAACTCGACCAGTGACCCGTGCGTTCGTTGATTTTTGAGGCAAAATACAAATCTTCTATACTACTATAAAACTACTACTGTTATTATAAAACTATAATATCCCCTCCTCCTCCTTCAGTCGATCGCTCATTGCTGAGCATCGTGATGCGCCCGCCTGTGACGTTTTTTTGTAGATTGTAGCCACTTTTGTCGGTCAGTGGCACAGTGAAGTGCTTGCCTCAGTATCATGTCCAGACACTCTGATACTTGGTCATATCTAAGCTGTTACAAAACACAGCACAACATTTCACAAGCACGACCACTCTAAGGTGTACTCGCATTAGTACTGAAAAATCACCTAAAAGGCTAGAGAATAATAGAATGAGCAAATATTAAAAAATGAAGAAGGTATTGTATTAGAAAAATACTAAAATTAATAAATTACTTGAAAAATTGTTGTTTTTACTAGAATACTGCCAGAAGCGAAATGTGATAAGCGGTTATTCCGCTGCAACGCGAGCGCTAGGCCAAGGCCGCGTGACATAAGCCTTTACGTGTCACTCCGTTAGTCGTGTCCGCTACCTTCATTTATTACGACTACTTTATATTTTCCTCTTGTAACTGAATATTTTACACGCTTTATTTATTTTTGTTTATGTTTCTGTTTTTTTTTTGCTTGGCAATGAAGGTTTAATTCTAAAACGACCTTTGGGTCAAGGTCATATGACAAAACATTTCACGTCACAAGACACCGTTGTTTGCCTTTTGTCAGTTATATTTATATTTCTCCAACGGACCGACGGGCTCATAGCCAATTTAGTATTAAGTGGTTACCAAAGCCCATTGATTAGAACGTCCTTGCCAACTTTGAGTTATATCAAAATTGTCGTTCGAAACTATTTACTATCATAGATAAATGGACCTATAATAGTACAAGCATCGTAAGTGGTTATTGTTGCTTATGGACATCAGAAATGTGAGAGAAACAGATCGCCGATACGCAAAGAACAAATAAAACATTCTCAACCACTATGATAAGATCATCACCGTCACAGGACTATTGAGTATTATTAAACACTGTTTTATGTATTGCAAATACTCACCAATGTAATTTTATAGAAAACATGACGTTGACTGTGTTTTATTTTCGAGAATCTTCAATCTGAGATATTTTGTTGACAATTTTACAAATACAAGATTCTCTAATCTATCACATGCGTGGTTCTACAGTTCCAACTGTGACAGATACATAAATTATTTTCCTTGTCGTAATCGGTGAGTTCGACAAGGAAAAGAGTTCGATTTACGAGATAACCTATGGACACAATCCACTAAGTTTCTCGCTGGATCCTCTCAATGGATCGTGATTCCAATCCGGTAGATTCGGCAAAGCACTGCTCTCACTAGGGCCTGTGTTAGCAAATTCTCTCAGGTTGATCCCGTGAGCTTACCTACCGGCCCGGGAGTAGCTGGAAAAATCCTTTAGTAGCGATTAGTTCGAAAAAAATGTGTGGCAAAACATTAATGACGATTTTGTTACAATCAAAGCAGTTGTCCCGTTGCAACTCGAGCTCTAGACCAAGGCCGTGTGATATAAGGTATTACGTGTCGCGATACGCCGTTACTCGGGTCCCGACAACTGTTGGTTACTTCTGCTTTATTGTCTGCTATTTTATTTGTAAAGATATTATTTAAGATTACGCTGTACAATATAATTTTATTTTTAAGGTATATTTTCCTAGAGTTTATGATTAAAAGTTGTTTATGATTAAAAGAGTTTATGTTTTTTTTTCAAACGCAATTACTTATTTCGATAACTGTGATTGACTAAATAAATAAATAAATAAAAATTGAGTATGGGTATTTAGGTGGTAAGGTAGAGAGAACGAAGGTGGTTCATTTTTGGAACAAGAAACAATAATTGCAAATTAAAGGTTATTTTGAGTTTAATTATATAAATTAAGAAACGATTAACCTGACTATTTATCAAGCTATTTCACTTTAAATCGATTTTGAAATTAGTCGATAGTGCACCCTAAAGATCGAGTATCGTTAAATTAGAGCGTATAAATCAACGATTCTCAGTGTTATGTTATAACTCAATAAAGGCTAACGGTGTATTACTTCATTGAACTAAAAAATGAAGTTAGAGGTGTAGAGAAAATGAAAAATGTGATTCTCGCTGCGTCAGCTTCTTATCGGTAATATAGGACGGTTATTATTTTTTTATTGCCCTTGTAGGCAGACGAGCATACGGCCCACCTAATGGTGAGTGCTTACCGTCGGCCATGGACTTCAGCAATGCCAGGGGCAGAGCCAAGCCGCTGCCTACTATTAGTTAGTTAGTACTGTCCTATCTGGTTTGCAGTAAAATGAGACTATCATGATTCTAGTGTTTCTTCTAGGATCTTCAATTTTGTGCCAAAGTATGTCGATGAGATAGAATCATCTCATAAGTTAGGTCTTTCTATGAAAACAACAAAAACTACGAAAGAAGAACACATTATGATCAATGGAGTTTGCGAAACTAAACTGAGTTTCGCTGCATCATTTTTTGTTTGGTACTTAGATTACATTATACAATAATAAAACTTGATTTCGCCTCGTCACCGTAACCGTTCTGGATTACGGTATTGATTTTATAACCGTTCACTCATCTAGGTGATTATTTAAAACGAGAACTTAATAGCTTGATGATATACCATATATCGAGACATACATAATATGTATATGAGAACTAGCGATTATTTCAAACAGGTTTGGGTTTGAGAAGTTTTTACTATGCTGTTAGATTTTTCTAATGCTTAATAGCAATGTTTATGAAATTTTAATTTTATTCTACGATTCAAAATGGTATTCGGTTTTTTTTTATTTATTGCTTACATGGGTGGACGAGCTCACAGCCCACCTGGTGTTAAGTGGTTACTGGAGCCCATAGACATCCACAACGTAAATGCGCCACCCACCTTACGATACAAGTTCTAAGGTCTCAAGTATAGTTACAACGGCTGCCTCACCCTTCAAACCGAAACGCATTACTGCTTCACGGCAGAAATAGGCAGGGTGGTGGTACCCACCCGCGCGGACTCACAAGAGATCCTACCACCAGTAACAGTTAGTACATTGTTAATATCTAGTGTTGTTAAGCATCTGTGGCCCATAATGTAAGCGTCATTCGAAGATGAATGACTCAGATAGTGTTCCCGTGTAATATTGAAATACTCCAAAATCGATCTTCGAAAATAACCAGGTCATAAAAAAGAATAGATTTATTATATATTCATTTCATTTAAATAAATAAAATAAAGAATAAAAAAGCCTGTATTTCCTTATCCTTAACTTTCATTTCAAAAGTGGTATTTATTTGTTAATATTTAGTTAGTTATTAATGCTTATTGTCTAAATGTTAGTAAGAGTTAGTTTTTGTTATTGGATATTGACCCCTCCTCGGGTGAAGGCCTCCTCCAGTCTTTTCCACTTGTCTCTGTCCTTGCCGATAGTTTGCCAGTCCTTTCCTATTATTTCGGTTATGTCGTCAGCCCATCGACTTTGCGGTCTCCCTACCCTTCTTTTGACAATTGGCCCTTTTCAGATTGTAGTGTTGACTGTCCACCTGGTGTCTGTGTACCTCAATACGTGACCTGCCCACTGCCATTTCAATTTTAGAGCTTGTATGAGGGAATTTGTTATCTTTGTTTTCTGTCTAATTACTTTGCTTCTGAGTTTTTGAGTTTTTCTTATGTTTAGGATATTTCTCTCCATAGCTCTTTGTGTTGTTCTTTGTTTTGCTCTTGTCCTGTATACCCAAGTTTGGCACCCATACAGTAGAGACAAGGAAGTAACTAGTAGTCTGACTAACAATAAGTTTGGGCCTCCCCAAATCCCAATGTTTCCAACAGTACACGTCATTTATTTTTCCCTAGCTATTCGCTGGTATCCTACGAGGCTATTCCAGCTTTACACTGGTTGGTAGCTCACGGGCTTAATCTGAGACAGTTGCTAAAACTGGTCCTAGCAAGAGCAGTGCTTCACAGAATCTACGGAGAAAATACAAGTCAGACTTCGATCTCAAGTATCAATGAGGTAACGGAAGTCACGCTCTGGTGTCTATGGGCTTATGTAAACTACTATAGTACTAACAAAATACAATTAGTTACAATTCTATTTCGTGAATTAAGTAAAGAAGTTAATTCAGTTGTATTAAATCACAAAATTCTGAAAATGTAGTGTCTTCTAGTATAAACTTAAGAATGAGTAATTCAAGAAATAATTCGCAATATTTTATTTAACGTCACGTCACGTCACGTCACCTTTCTTAATATCTAATAATGATGTTCGAAAAATTTATGAGATCATCGATTTTAATATAGCCTTTGTGTTCTTAATCAAAATAACTTATTCATTTGTTTTGCAATTCAAAACCTTTATCAATCGTCAAATAAGGCCGAGATTAACATTATAAATCATTTTGTTTAACGAACCTAACAATAGAGATTTCAAAATTGATTAATGTAAACAGTCAAATTTCATATCTGAATATAAAAAATGAGGTACCTACTTTTAAGGATGACAGAATCTTTCAGAATTTTCAACAAAACTCAGTTTCCTCTTTTGGTTCGCGTGCTTTAACAAACACATTAATGAACTTCGGAGTCAAGGTAACATTGTGAGTTATTCTTTGTTGTCCCGCCTACACGTACGTTTTTGAATGGTAACAAAAACCCAAATGAGTGATCGATCGCTGACAAATCGCCATCCGCAACCCCTTTTATGACCAGCTCTTTAGTGTCGTTGTTTTTAATGAGTTCAACAACTCATGTTCATACAAACGATACTAATTATTATTGTATCCATACAAAGCTTTGCTTGAGAAATGTTAGTTTGCTAATGATTATCTGGTATTTCTATCGCTAAGAATTCCAATTTGATGAACATTATTTATTTGTTTGCTAAACTCTGTAACAATACTTAACTCAAATGTGTTTCTATTAAATGAGATTAAGGTGAATGTCACCGGTGCACTTGAAATTTCCTATGTCCTGTCCTTAGTTAAGCTCCTTAGAATTTTATTATTTATCTATTGGAATCGATACAGAGCGAGACTCCTGTTGGTAAATCGACCTTCTCTTATGAATGTGTACATTAAACCTTTACAAAAAGTTCTTTCAGTTGGCTCTATTGCTAGATTTTGCAAGTCGTAGTCATAGTAGTTGAAAATGCATTGACAGTTTTACTATTTTCATTTTATACTTTTAGACCTTTTGAATACTTTACAGTTGTTGTCATGGTCTCAGATTATTAAAGTGCTGAATAGTATTACCGTTGGTTATTGGTCAACATTTCAATATTGTGTAAAGTACATTTTTTATTTATTAATAAAACACTTATTGCCATTTACTATTCTTTACATAAAGAATAAACTTAGCCGCGACTTGGTAATTTATTTAACTTGAGTTTCTATCTTAACAACTTACAACTGGTGGTAGGACCTCTTGTGAGTCCGCACGGGTAGGTAACACCACCCCGCCTACTTCGGCCGTGAAGCAATAATTTGTTTTGGTTTGAAGGGTGGGCAGCCGTTGTAACTATACTTTTTTTTTTTTTTTTTTTATTTTTTTTATTATTGCTTAGATGTGTAGACGAGCTCACAGCCCACCTGGTGTTAAGTGGTTACTGGAGCCCATAGACATCCACAACGTAAATGCGCCACCCACCTTGAGATATAAGTTCTAAGGTCTCAGTATAGTTACAACGGCTGCCCCACCCTTCAAACCGAAACGCATTACTGCTTCACGGTAGAAATAGGCAGGGCGGTGGTACCTATCCGCTCGGACTCACAAGAGGTCCTACCACCAGTAATTACGCAAATTATAATTTTGCGGGTTTCATTTTTATTACACGATGTTATTCCTTCACCGTGGAAGTCAATCGTGAACATTTGTTGAGTACGTATTTCATTAGAAAAATTGGTACCCGCCTGAGATTCGAACATCGGTGCATCGCTCAACACGAATGCACCGGACGTCTTATCCGTTAGGCCACGACGACTTCCAAAGACTGAGACCTTAGAACTTATATCTCAAGGTGGCTAGCGCATTTACGTTGTAGATGTCTATGGGCTCCAGTAACCACTTAACACTAGGTGGGCTGTGAGCTCGTCCACCCGTCTAAGCAATAAATAAATAAATAGAAATAACGATAAAAATGTCGTCAGCGCGGCTTAAAATAGTTCATGGATGATGCTTTAACATGATGCTAAACACAGGCAAAAAAATTCGTATTATGAACCTAGCAATGGTAAACGTATCCAATAAACCCAGAGCTACCATAATCGTAATGGTATTATAAATCAATCTCATAGTGAAGCTTATCTCATAATAAAGCTTATAAAACGCAGTAATAGGTTTTTGTATTAATGCTCAATCTTAATTTAGCATCGCGTATAGGGTACGCAGGTATGATGTATTTACGTGTCTAAGCGGTACGAATGAACAGCTATACATAAAATAGAATTGGGTAGAAATAATACCCAAGATAAGTAGGATAATTGGTAGTAAAATAATTTAAAAAACATTATCTATCAGCGGCTTCTTCACTACTGAACTTATACTTAGGCCAACCATAAGTTCTGTTACAAATAAAAATGCATTTTTTTTAAATGAAGTAATGTAATATTATTAAAATTTATTAAAGTTTCAGCAAAAATAAATATTCTATTCGAAATGGCTATTTTGATTTTTATACACGCTTTTAGTCTTTTTGGCCACGAATCTATAGATTTACGTACTGTTTCCAGGGGGAATTTCGCCACTGCTTGCTCCAAAAATTTTTTAAGAGACTCAATGCCGCCGTTTCGCTTAGAGCAGGCCATGTTCTTTAAAATTGACCATAATTTGAAGTCTAAGGGGTTGAGGTCTGGGCTAGATGAGGGCCAGCCTTCAGCTCTTAAAAAGTCCGGAACGTTGGTTTCAAGCCAGGGTTGGGTAGTTCGTGCCTTGTGACCAACTGCAGAGTCCTACTGGAAAGTCCACGGTATATTTTTAAAAAGTGTATTGCTGAGAGGTTTCACAAAAAGATCCAAGACTGTATCTTGATACATTTTGGTTGAAGTTTTTACTCGTATTTCACAAAAATGTAGTTTTGTGACTCCTTGATAAGACACGCCCCACAAAACCAACACTGACGCAGGATGATGACCACGTTGTACCTTTCCGACCACTTGAGCAGCTTCTTTAGAACTGTGAGCGTACACTTAAACATTTCGCTTATTGTAGTGTTCTTCAATCGTGAAATTTTTTTAATCGGTAAAGAGGATTTTTTTTTATTGCCCTTGTTGGCAGACTAGCACACAGCCCACCTGATGGTGAGTGCTTACCGTCGCCCATGGACTTTAGTAATGCCAGGGGCAGAGCCAAGCCGCTGCCTACATTTCTGTGCCTTTCAGCTGCGTATTGCGACAGAGCGCGTTTTGATCGATCCACTCTCTTTAATTGTAGATATTGATTTATGGCATGTCTTGTATATTGACGATCAGCATCGAGCTTCAGGTCTTGTTTTATAATACGCGACAGAATCCTAGCGGGAATCTTCATTTCCTCCGATAATTTTTTTTGCTTCCTAATGGGGTTTCGACGAATTCTGACTTTAACAGCATTACCAGTCTTTGTAGTTCTAACAGCACGCATCCTCTCCGATCTTTTCTGGTCTTCGACAAACGAAGTGTTGTTGTATCTGTTGATAGTACGATATTCGAACAATACGGCTGATACCAAGCTCTTAAAGTGTCTGGAATATGGCCGACGGCTCCATAACCACTTTGTGCAAGGCGCTCACTGCAATTCTATTTTCTTTAACACTCCATTCCATATTGTAATTTGATAAGAAACACGAAAAAATATGTGAAATGGTGCAAAATCAAAACAAGTTTTTAAAATAATATACGTGTTTCAAATTCGAAATAATAAAAAATTGGAAAAAAAAGACAAGTTTTTAAGTAACAGTATTTATGGCCAGACTAGTTAAAGGATGCATGGGACTCAGCTCACTCAGTAGCCGCATTCAATAAATTATTATGATACATATTTTGAAAATCTCGAAATGGTTTATATAAAGTCGCCGTAATTAAAAATAAGTTTTATGCTGTTTTATATAAATTAATTTTAATTAATTAAATTAACTTTATGTCGTATGTTGTTGCCTTATTTTGAGAAAAGACGATCTACATATTTCGTTTCATCTCTAACACGTGTCGATCATCATAATATATGTCAATGTAGCGGAAGATTGTAATGCGGAGAGTGATGAGATCTCCTTCTCTCGTTCAGCTGCCTCCTTCTGCGAAATGGTTGACTCGCAGAAGGCGATCATCGTCTTCCAGGATTGTTGCTGCCGAGCATCGTTGCAATGACGGTGGGCAGCCACAAGTCCGGTCCTATTTGCGAGGCAAGGCCGTGTCCACGTCAAAGTCACATCACACAGTGGTCTCAGCTGAAACACCCATAGCCGGTGAGCACCTGCGTCAACCGGAAGATAAGACGCCCTTGGACGCGGTTCATCGATTCCTTGAGAACCGCGTTATAATCCCTCCTTCGCCAAAACATGAGATCAGTGCCTGGGGGATTCGAACACCGGCACAGTAGCATCCCTCTGGTCAATTTTACCGGGCGTCTTATTTTTTTGTCCACGACAACTGTAGCGAAAAGCATCGCTCTAATCTATACTTCTGTATTAATATAAATCTACAGTGGTTTTACTGATGTTCCGTTATAACTACTGAACCATGCACCCGATTGACTTGAAACTCGGTATCCATGTAGAAAATACATGTACTTAATGAATAGGCTAATATTTATATGAGTGTTGGACTACCTAATAATAATGTTAATTTTAATGTTAATTTTAATTCGTAGTATTATACTGTTTATATTGCATGAGATAAACTTCATTACGATGTGTAAGAACGGAATTAATTTTTCTTGTTTGTTGACGTCATGCAGGCGTATATAATACATAACAGTAACATTGCATAGTATGCAACCAGTACAATGATAATGAGCATTGCAGTCGATGCAGACCTTGACCGTGACTTCACGAAGCGGTGCGCTCCGCAGCCACACCTTGGTATCTTTCACAGAATATATATTAATAGAAGAGTTTTAAATAAGTACGTTTTTTAGTTTTTGATTATTTAAAGTGCAATAACTACTTAAGATAATTATACAATAGATTTGGCTATTTTCCAAATCATGGTTAATTTTAATTTAATTTATTTTAATCAATTTAATCATGGTTAATTCTTTGAGGACTATGTATTTGTGCTTGCTCAAACAAACCATTCAGTCATACATTTCACAACTACTATTCTAATCTTTATTAATTTATTTTCATTTACTATTTGCAAAAGACCGTTTACCGTAATTTACGTTTTGATCACTCCACGCAGATGTTACGTCTACATCAATATTCTATGAATGGAAGTACGCAATCAGTGAGCCTGACCGCAATTTACGTCGCGAAATTATAGTCGCCTGCATAATACCACTCAATGATATATTATCGTTGGTCGTTGTCATATCGTGCACTCTTTGATTACCGGCAATACGGTTGTTTGATGGCCACCGTAATCAGTTGTGTTGTTGTATACATAAAACGAACACATATATTTGAATTACTTGAATTACAATCGATGGTTCTAATAAGACTACCTATTGCTGATCGAAGGAGTACCTCAATGAATGAATAGTGCTATATTTCACTAGGCTTGCAAATCTCCATGAACGTTGTGTATGAACCGTGATACTCAAAATCCTTCACGCTGTTTTAGTGTACATTTAGTTTTAATAAAAATGTATATTCTCAAGCACACATTAGTACGATTACTCAAATGTAGGATCAAATACTTTTTATTTCAAGAAATACGCATTGGATCTCAAATTTTGGGATTTACATCAATAATAAAGAAAATTTAAATTTTATGAGATGACAAACGAGAAACATTATCGGTTGTTAAGTAAATTCATTATTTAATTAGACTAATGATAACTATCTCGAAGGGCTCTCAATAAGCAAAGGTTTAATTAATGCTTGCATATTTTTTACTTATTTTTTACTTGCGTATTTTTTACTTGCCGACAATACTAAACTAACTGTCAATATTTCCAAAAAAATATCGGTTTTAAACTCGTTTATAATTTTTATTCCTTATTACATTTTGACAGTGCATTAATTTAAATCATCCACATAGACATTAATACATTATAATTTCCATAATCTGTAGCCTACAAAATGAGGCTTATCCTGCCGGATACAACGATCGGTAATTACTAATTACACATTACCTTATCTAAAAATATATATAATCCTAAGTATCATGTAGTTACAGAGCTATCTCCGAGTCCATTACGTATGTGGTAGGATGTTGGTTTTTGCAGGGGTTTGCTTGTCTGCTGACCGGTTCGTATCCTGCTCAAGTACCTTCATACAAGTAAGCAGTGGCTGGCACAACATTGTTGGTATGACATGTACCCTCATTAAATACATAGCAGTCGGGCACGTATCGAGATGCAGTACACAGGAATTTTGATTCAAATTTTATGTATTGCGTTTATTATGTAGTGATATTTATAAATGACTCACGATCGAGGCATATAATCTATACTTATATATTAGTATAGATTATATGCCTCGATCGTGATCGTATTTATATATTAATCTACAGTGGTTTTTACGGATGTTCCGTTATAACTACTGAAACATGCATCCGATTGACTTGAAACTTGGTATCCATGTAGAAAATACATATACTTAATGGATAGGCTAATATTTATATGAGAGTTGGACTCTGTACAACAGCTGCGGGGGCGTTAATGATGAGAATCTTTGTGGGGGTGAGAAATAATAATGTTAATTTTAAATGCTCAGCGAAATGGACGGGTACAGCTAGTTGTAGTATAAAGTTTGTAAAATTTATGTTGGTACTAGTAGTAAGGAATAATGCGAGCTGGTGCGGTTAGATCTTGATTATTATTGTACAGAAAAGTTCAGGCACTCTTGTTTGCAGGGAGGGAGCTCAAAGTAAGTACTGAAGCACACTTACTCTAAGGATGGGAAAGGCGTTACTAACGACACTATAATTTTCATGGTAAAGGTTCGGGAGGACTTCACAGTTATTAGAAAATCAAGAAATTCGACATGGGAAATATAATGCAGTTGACACGTTATTCAAAGTACTTTTTTTTTCAAGTTGAACTGGAAAATAACAAATTGATAAAAATATTAACATTATAGTGCGTTGTGGTTTAATCCATAGTATACAACATGACATAACTTCTAACATTTTTATTGTTTTCGTAAGCTGACAATTTTACCATCTTTACAGATAGTTTTCGGGAGGACTTCACAATTATTAGAAAATCAAGAAATTCGACATGGGAAACATAATGCAGTTGACACGTTATTCAAAGTACTTTTTTTTCAAGTTGAACTGGAAAATAAGAAATTGATAAAAATATTAACAGTATAGTGCGTTGTGTTTTAATCCACAGTATACAACATAACATGACATAACTTCTAACATTTTTATTGTTTTCGTAAGCTGACAATTTCACAATCATTCTTGAACACCATCATAATGTGAAACCACATTTCAGCGACTTTGTAGGCAGATGTAGCTTAATTTTATCCTGTGGCAGGCAAAATATCTTTCTGAGTACACACCTGATCTATGCAGCTCCTAACATAGACGTCACTACAAGTTTATGGAAACAAACTGTTGTTTTATGATGGAAACATACTAGAAACAATAATATTATATTAGTGTGTCTTCAATTTAGAAGCCGGTTATTTTTTTTTTATCCTACCTATGCTGATAGCCTTGAGAGGCTATTTCAGCTTACCCTAGCTTGTGTAGGTGAGCTCGCGGGGCTCAAACCGGAGAATTGCTAACACCGCCCTAGCAAGAGCAGTGCTTCGCAGAATCTACCACCGGATCGGAAGCGCGACCCACTGAGAAGATCCGGCGAGAAACTCAGTGGGCTGTGTCTGTGGGTTAATTCGCTCGTCGAGCCCTTCGTCGCAAGCGACGGGTTCGGCGAGGACGGTGACCGGTGCTTGTATTGCCTAAAAGCACCGTTAGTGGATCAGGAGGATCCGTGATGACGTGCTTTGGGCGACGTCGACGGTTTACCAAACGGTCTACAGGATCGGGTATGTAGTTTCCGGCGGCCACGACAAGAGGGTTCTCATGTCGTGCCGCCTTCTCAAAGTGGCGCAGCGATGCCGACTGTAGATACTTACTGACGGGGTCGAGCTCCAGGTCATCGTGGAGGTCCACGTTCCTCTGGAACCATGGTGCTCCGACGGCTATCCTGCAGAATCGGGATTGTATTACCTGAAGGGGTTTCAAGTTGGTGCGGGCCGCGTGAGCGAACACTACGCTTGCATACGTCATGACGGGGCGTATGCAAGTTTTGTAGAGGGTTACCTTGTTACGGAGGGACAGTTTGCTTCGTCTACAAAGCATTGGGTAGAGTCGTCCTAGTATAAACGCGGCGCGATCGCGTACCGTTTTTACGTGGGGACGGAATGTCATCCCTCTGTCGAGGGTGACGCCTAGGTATTTGACCTTCGGGGCCCACGGTATGGGCTGGTCAAAGAGAGTGATGGGGCTAACGGCGGAGGTGTTTACGCGCCTACTGGGGAGTGGGGTGCTCGAAGTGGTATTCGGAGGGCGACCCCTTTTGAATAGCACCGCTGTGCTTTTCGTGGGGTTAATGTCTATTCGCCACTTCCGGAACCACTGTCCCATGGTGGTTACTGCGGTCTGGAGTCGCCGATGAAGCAACGACATCTTCCTACACGAGTAGTAGATAGCCGTGTCATCGGCGAAGAGCGCTAGATGGGTCTCCGGAGACCGGGGTATATCGTTGATATACAAACTAAATAGTAACGGGGAGAGTGCGGAGCCTTGCGGGACTCCGGCAGTCAGATGACGGGGACGAGAACGAGTTCCCTCTACTCGATATCGAAACGAACGGTTCGACAAGAAGTCTCGTATGATGAGCACGAGTCTGTCTGGCACTCCCATGTTGTACAGTTTGTAGATCAAACCGTTGTGCCAGACTTTGTCGAACGCCTTCGCTACATCGAAGAAGAGGGCGCCGGTCGGGATTTGTTTACGCCTATTTAGCCCTGTTAAGATGTGCTCCGTGAGGCGGTGCACTTGTTGTACGCACGAGTGTTTGGCGCGGAATCCAAACTGCTCGTCTATTAGAATTTTATTCGCGGTAACGAAGTCCCAGAGGCGTTTCCTAAGGAGCCGTTCGTAAATTTTGCCTATCGCTGGGAGGAGACTAATCGGTCGGTAACTAGCGGTTTCATTATTCGGTTTGCCCGGCTTGTGTATACCGATAACGTCTGCTTCTTTCCATACCGCCGGAAAGATGCAGTGCGTCATAGCAGCATTTAAGATGGTAGCCAACATTGTTATCAGTTGGACTGGTAAGAGTTTTAACGCGCGGTTGCGGATGCCGTCGGAGCCGGGTGCCTTCTTAGGTTGAAGGTTGTCTATTACTTCTCTAACTTCGTCAGAGGTAATGGGGGGTAACGCGTCCGAGGGTGGCAGGGAAGCTCTGCGCTCGACCTCCCCGTCGACTGCCTCGGTGTGTTCGGGGTCCGCGTATTGAGTGCTGGTGGTGCACTGCTCTTGCAGTGCATCGGCCAGCAACTCTGCCTTGTCATCGTCATCGAAAGCCGGTGGTTGGCCTGAAGGGCGTACGAGAGGAGGCATAGTAGCGGTAGTTTCGGACTTGAGAGTCCTTGCTAGTCGCCAGTATGCTTGATGAGAGGGCGCGAGTCCTTCTAAGTAACTATCCCAATTCTCATTTCGGGCGTCGCTTAGGCGAGATTTTACATCCCGCTGTAGACGACGCATCCGAATCCGGTTTGAGTGCGTGGGAAGTTGATCGTAGGCCCGGATTGCCGCGTTTCTAACTCTTAGGAGGTTCCTAAGTTCGGGGGACAGTCTGATGCGGTGGAAGCTATCCTCCACATCGACTTCTTTTGAGGATCTTATGATCGCGGAAGAGATGTGATCCGTGATGATGTTTATGGATTCGACTGTGTCCTCGGGGGAGGGAGTTGAATCCGGGCCGCAGGGGAGGATTGGTGGAGCGGCATCGGCTAAGCATTTGCCCAGCTTCTTCCAGTCCACCATGGTCCTCGTAGCTGTGACTGGGTTGTGGGGGCGACCGAGCTGCATAACGACAGGTCGGTGGTCTGAGTCAAGCTCTGACATTGCTTCGATGGAACGCAAGCGCAGAGTTACGTTCCTCAGCAGTGCCAGGTCTATAGTGCTCGGACGGAGCGCGATGTTATACGGATAACATGTTGGAGTTGGGGGACCGACTACTTCAAAGGTAAGGTCGTCTATAAACGCGTCGAGACGCCTACCATTTATGTTTGAACTGTGGCAGTTCCACCTAGTGTGGTGGCAATTTAAATCGCCTGCCAGGATGACGGAGTCTCCCATGCCGAACAGTGACTCGATGTCACTGCTCAGAAGGGGCTTGTCCGGGGGGAGATAGACGGATGCGATGACGATCGGCTGGTGTCCCGTCAGCGAGATACGGCACACTGACGCCTCGATATGTGAGAGCGAGGGGGTATCGAGAGGGACAACGTGCAGGGCCCGCCTATAGTAAATGGCAGTCCCGCCTTTGGAGGCGGTGAGTCTGTCATTCCTAACCATGACGTAATTCGCGACTTTCGGGTCACGACGCGAGGGCTTCAGGCAGGTCTCCTGCACTAGCAGAATATCTACAAGATTGTCGCGGAGGAATTCGTAAATTTGATCGCGTTGTCGCGCGAGTCCGTTAGCATTGTAGAATGCTAACGTAAGGGAATATGGTTTCTCTCTAGCGTTTTGCGCCATTGATTACCGGTGATTTTAGAAAGTACGGGCCACGGACTCGTAAACGTCCATGTAATCGAACGCGGCCGCGAGCCGTTGTTCGGGGTTTACCGCCCTTCGCAACGCGTCTGCGAACGATCGCAGACGGTCGAAGTTGACCGTCGTGACGAAGTCGCGCACGAGCGTGAAGTCGTTGACGGCTGAGGGTTGCGGGGGACGGTACGCGGGCGCGGGGGGAGGTGCGAGCAGGGGCTGCGGCGCGGGACGTGTCGCGAGCGGGGGCTGGGGTGCGGTTTGTGTTCCCGACCTCGTATACGGCAGCGGTTTATTCCACGCCGAGACGGTGGGAACCGCAGCCGGTACGAAGGCGGGTTTCGGTGCTGAAGGCACCGAAGTCTTTGGGCCGACGGTACGGGGGGCTGGGTGGGTCGGACGTTTTCGCGGAGCCCTAGGACATCCACGGTAATTCGCGGGGTGCCCTTGCTTTAGGCATAGGACACAGCTTGGAGGTTCGGTCGCGGTTTCCCTAACTCGCGAGCAATCTACCGTGGCGTGATCGCCGAGACACTTCACGCAGCGGGGGCGCGCGTGGCAATTCCGAGCCGAGTGGCCATATAGTTGGCATCTGTGGCACTGTCCGGGAGTGCCACGTCTATGGGGGGCTTCAATGGTAACCCCGGATAGGCCGCATACTGTCGCGAGACATGCGATCTTTTTTTTGGCCTCCGGGGTTGGTTCTAGAGCGACTAAAACCATGTTATATGGTTTTTTGTCGCGGCCGTTGTGCATCCGGTGCACACTTACTATCGGGAGGGACTGAGCGGTCAGATCCTCCCTTACATACTCTATGTCGAGTTCCTTCGGAACTCCGCGTATTACTACGCGGAGCTCGCGGTCCTCCTGAAGAGCATAGGTGTGGAAACCTATGTTCTCCTTTCGGAGGTATGCTGAGAGGGCCCTATGGTCGCCCGGCGTTGCGACCTTTATCTGAATCCCATGCGCGACGTTACGCGCATGGGTATAATTTATTTTGTTTGCCTGAAGGGCCTGGGAGACGCGGTTCCACGCTGACTTCTCCTGGAGAATCAGCGGGGGCGGGGCGACGGTTTTTTGCGCGGATGCGGGCTTGGGACGCGGCGGTGGGGTTGCGCGGCGGCCGGAGTCCGACTCCGGTGTCACGACTACCTGCGGACGGGAGGCAGTCGCTGACTTGGTTTGTTTTGTCGTGGAGCTCCGGGACTCCACGGCGCGAGTACGTTTTTTCCCGCGTTTTACCGTTTGGAACCCATCCGAGGTTCCGGGCTGCGGGCTCGTCGCGGACTCGAAGTCCATCTCCGATCCGGTATCGGAGTCTGAACCTGAGTTGGCGATTGACGACGCGACGGACGAGATCGGTGTAAACGTCGCGGGTGCGTTAGGCGCCTCGCTGGCGCTAGGCGCTTCGTGAGTCGCTACGTGCGTACGTGCGCTCAAATTGGGTTTGGGGGCGGGGCATGACTGCGCGGCTCGAAATGACGCGGCGAGGGACGCGGGCGGGGCGGGACTCGCGCGGGCGGCCCTGTAGGCCGCGAATTCGGCCGTGAGGTTTGATAACACCGGGTACTTTTCGGCAAGTAACCCGAGAAATCCTAAGAGTTCTTCTTCCATCTTACGTTTTTGCCCGGGGGGGGCGTCCCCGGGACTTAAGGCACACTCGCCGAAAGGCGAGTCCCCTGAGTAGGAGTTCACCCCCTGAGCTTTACCAGCTCCAAGGGGGGGGAGTGCCTTTGCCGTGAAAACGGCAGTCGGCTAGGATTGGGGTGGAGTTTGGGAAGGTGGGGCCCCACTGGGTTGTGAGAATGCCACAACAAGCGGTGATCTCAGCGGGGGGTTAGTCTCGAAAGAGACTGTTTTGCACGCCGAATAGATAAATAAATTTAATAATGAAATGAGTGGATAATAAATGAGTTGTCGTTTCGAGTGCAAAACTACGAACACGAAATACGCTTTACCGATTCAAGGTCGCGATGCCAGCGACAGAGCGTCCGGAATGCAAAACAACGTCGACGACAATGTCGTGCAATCCAAACACACGATCGCGACAGCAGCGACAATTTCTCGGGAAAACGCGTCCGGGCTCAACCGTGTTGCGATCGGAACTGCCGAAGCCGGTTAAACAGTTTCATCACACTTTATATAACAGTTGGTGAGACTGTTATAACCATGAACAATTTTAAGTTGACGCGTTTTTCCGAGAAATTGTCGCTGCTGTCGCGATCGTGTGTTTGGATTGCACGACATTGTCGTTGACGTTGTTTTGCATTCCGGACGCTCTGTCGCTGGCATCGCGACCTTGAATCGGTAAAGCGTATTTCGTGTTCGTAGTTTTGCACTCGAAACGACTTCACATTATCACCCACTCATATCATTTATTAAATTTATTTATTTATTCGGCGAGCAAAACAGTCTCTTTCGAGACTAACCCCCCGCTGAGATCACCGCTTGTTGTGGCATTCTCACAACCCAGTGGGGCCCCACCTTCCCAACTCCACCCCAATCCTAGCCGACTGCCGTTTTCACGGCAAAGGCACTCCCCCCCCTTGGAGCTGGTAAAGCTCAGGGGGTGAACTCCTACTCAGGGGACTCGCCTTTCGGCGAGTGTGCCTTAAGTCCCGGGGACGCCCCCCCCGGGCAAAAACGTAAGATGGAAGAAGAACTTTTAGGGTTTCTCGGGTTACTTGCCGAGAAGTACCCGGTGTTATCAAACCTCACGGCCGAATTCGCGGCTTACAGGGCCGCCCGCGCAAGTTCCCCCCCGCCCGCGTCCCTCGCCGCGTCGTTCAAAGCCGCGCAAACATGCCCCGCCCCCAAATCCATTTCGAGCGCACGTATTCACGTAGCGACTCATGAAGCGCCTAGCGCCAACGAGGCGCCTAACGCACCCGCGACGTTTACACCGATCTCGTCCGTCGCGTCGTCAATCGTCAACTCCGGTTCAGACTCCGATACCGGATCGGAGATGGACTTCGAGTCCGCGACGAGCCCGCAGCCTGGAACCTCCGATGGGTTCAAAACAGTCACGCGTGCCAAAAAACGCGCCCGTGCCGTGGAACCGTCCACGGCGCCAAAACAGCCCAAGGCCGCGAACGCGTCGCGTCCTAAAGTCGTGGTCTCACCCGACTCCCCTCGCCGCGCAACTCCGTCGCCTAAACCCGCGCCCGTCAACAAAATCGTCGCGCCCCCGCCCGTAATCCTACGCGAAAAATCCGCGTGGAACCGGGTATCCCAGGCCCTTACGGCCAACAAAATTAATTACTCCCAAGCGCGTAATCTCGCGCACGGGATACAAATTAAAGTCGCAACGCCGGGCGACCATAGGGCCCTCACTTCTTACCTCCGAAAGGAGAGCATAGGCTACCACACCTATGCACTCCAGGAGGACCGCGAGCTCCGCGTAGTAATACGCGGAGTACCTAAAGAGCTCGACGTCGAGCTAATCAAAGAAGATTTAATTAGGCAAACGTACCCGATTATAAGTGTGCACCGTATGCACAGCGGGCGCGATAAATTCGCATACAACATGGTTCTCGTCGCGCTGGAACCAACCGCCGAAGGCAAACGAATTGCCTCAAGCCTCCGCACCGTTTGCGGCTTATCCGGGGTCACCGTCGAGGCCCCACATAAAAAAGGCACTCCCGGGCAGTGCCACCGCTGTCAGTTATACGGCCACTCCGCGCGCAACTGCCACGCGCGCCCGCGGTGCGTAAAGTGCCTCGGCGACCACGCGACAGCCGACTGTTCGCGGGTCAAAGAGACAGCGACTGAACCACCGAGCTGTGTGCTCTGCCAGAAGCAGGGCCACACAGCCAACTACCGCGGATGCCCCAAGGCCCCGCGGAAGCGTCTGGCCAACGCGCCTCCAAAAACCGTCGGCCCTAAGACTTCGGCGCCCCGCGCGCCGAAACCTGCCTTCGTGCCGGCACCGGTGCCCACCGTCTCCGCGTGGGCAAAACCGCTGCCGCTCACGTTGGCAGGAAAGCCACCGGCACCCCAGCCCCTGCTCGCGCCGCGCCCCGCCCCCGCGCCCGGTCCCGCGCCTCGCCCCGGCCCCGCGCGGCCTGTCGTTAACGAATTCTCAATCGTGCGCGATTATATCGCCGCGATAAATATCGACCGCATGCGTGCGTTCGCCTACGCCATGCGCAGAGCGGTCACGGCCGAAGACCGCCTAAACGCGACGTTCGAGTACATCGACGTCATCGAGTCCGTCCAGCGCACGCTGGTTTGATTACCGGTAATCAATGGCGTGCAACGGTAGGGAAAAACCGCGTTCCATAAAGTTAGCATTTTATAATGCTAACGGACTCGCGCGTCAGCGCGATCAAGTATATGAGTTTCTCCGCGAAAATCTCATCGACATCCTTCTGGTGCAGGAGACCTTCCTAAAGCCCTCGCGTCGCGACCCCAAAGTCGCGAATTACGTCATGGTTAGGATTGACAGACTCTCCGCCCGCAAGGGCGGGACTGTCATTTACTATAGGAGGGCCCTGCACTGCGTCCCTCTCGATACTCCCTCGCTCTTACATATCGAGGCGTCAGTGTGCCGCATCGCGCTGACGGGACACCAGCCGATCGTCATCGCATCCGTTTATCTCCCCCCTGACAAACCCCTCCTGAGCAGTGACCTCGAGACACTGTTCGGTATGGGGGACGCGGTCATCCTGGCAGGCGATTTAAATTGCCACCACACTAGGTGGAACTGCCATCGCACGAATGTGAACGGTAGGCGTCTCGACGCGTTCATAGACGACCTCACATTCGAAATATTCAACCCCCCGACCCCCACGTACTATCCGTACAACGCCGCGCGTCGTCCGAGCACAATAGATCTGGCACTGCTGAGGAACGTAATTCTGCGCTTACGCTCCATCGAGGCAATGTCAGAACTCGACTCAGACCACCGACCTGTCGTCATGCAGCTCGGTCGCCCACTCAACCGCGAACCAGATACGAGGACCATGGTGGATTGGAAGAAGCTGGGCACGTGCTTAGCTGACACCGCTCCACCAATCCTCCCTTGCGGCCCGGATTCAACTCCATCCCCCGAGGATACCGTCGAATCCATAAACATCTTCACTGATCACGTCTCGACGGCGATCATAAGATCTTCGAAACAAGTCGATGTGGAGGACTGCTTCCACCGCATCAGACTTTCCCCCGATCTTAGGGACCTCGTTAGAATCAGAAACGCGGCAATCCGGGCCTACGATCGATATCCCACGGATTCAAACCGGACTCGGATGCGTCGCTTACAGCGGGAGGTCAAATCCCGCTTAAGCGACGCCCGAAACGAAAACTGGGATAGTTATTTAGAAGAACTCGCGCCCACTCACCAAGCATACTGGCAACTAGCTAGGACCCTCAAGTCCGAAACTATAGCCACTATGCCGCCTCTCGTACGCCCCTCAGGCCAATCACCGGCTTACGATGACGATGACAAGGCAGAGTTGCTGGCCGATGCACTGCAAGAGCAGTGCACCACCAGCACTCAACACGCGGACCCCGAACACACCGAGTTCGTCGACAGGGAGGTCGAGCGCAGAGCTTCCCTGCCGCCCTCGGACGCGTTACCCCCCATTACCACTTCCGAGGTCAAGGAGGCGATCGATAGCCTACAACCACGGAAAGCTCCCGGCTCCGACGGCATCCGCAACCGCGCGCTTAAACTGTTACCAGCCCAACTGATAACGATGTTGGCCACCATATTAAATGCTGCTATGACGAACTGCATCTTTCCCGCGGCGTGGAAAGAAGCGGACGTTATCGGCATACACAAGCCGGGCAAACCGAAGAACGAAACCGCGAGTTACCGCCCCATCAGTCTCCTCCCGGCGATAGGCAAACTTTACGAACGGCTCCTTCGTAAACGCCTCTGGGACTTCGTATCCGCGAATAAAATTCTTATAGACGAGCAGTTTGGATTCCGCGCCAGACACTCGTGCGTCCATCAAGTGCACCGCCTCACGGAGCACATCTTACTAGGGCTGAACAGGCGGAAACCCATTCCGACAGGAGCCCTCTTCTTCGATATAGCGAAGGCGTTCGATAAAGTCTGGCACAACGGTTTGATATACAAACTGTATAACATGGGAGTGCCAGACAGGCTCGTGCTCATCATACGAGACTACTTGTCGAACCGTTCGTTCCGATATCGAGTCGAGGGAACGCGTTCCCGGCCCCGTCACGTCACAGCCGGAGTCCCGCAAGGCTCCGCCCTCTCCCCGTTACTATTCAGTTTGTATATCAACGATATACCCCGGTCTCCGGAGACCCATCTGGCGCTCTTCGCCGATGACACCGCCATCTACTACTCGTGTAGGAAGAAGGCGTTGCTTCATCGACGACTTCAGACCGCAGCTACCACCATGGGACAGTGGTTCCGGAAGTGGCGCATCGACATTAACCCCACGAAAAGCACAGCGGTGCTCTTCAAAAGGGGTCGCCCTCCGAACACCACGCTGAGCATCCCTCTCCCGACTAGGCGCGTCAATAACCCCGCCCCCGCCGTTCGCCCAATCACGATGTTCGACCAGCCCATACCGTGGGCCCCGAAGGTCAAATATTTAGGCGTCACCCTCGACAGTAGGATGACATTCCGCCCCCACATCAAGACGGTACGCGACCGTGCCGCCTTCATTCTAGGACGTCTCTACCCGATGATATGTAGGCGAAGTAAAATGTCCCTTAGAAATAAGGTGACACTCTACAAAACTTGCATACGCCCCGTCATGACCTATGCAAGTGTAGTGTTCGCTCACGCGGCCCGCATACACTTAAAATCCTTTCAAATTATTCAATCCCGTTTTTGCAGGATAGCCGTCGGAGCCCCGTGGTTCGTCAGGAACGTCGACCTCCATGACGACCTGGACTTAGAGTCCATCAGTAAGTATCTTCAGTCGGCGTCCATGCGCCACTTCGATAAAGCGGCACGACACGAGAACCCTCTCATCGTGGCCGCCGGTAACTACATTCCCGATCCTGCGGACAGAATGGAAAGCAGTCGACGTCGCCCTAAACACGTCATCTCGGATCCTCCTGATCCACTAACGGTGCTTTTAGGTACTTCAAGCACCGGTCACCGTTCTCGTCGAACCCGTCGCTTGCGACGAAGGGCTCGACGAGTAAATTAACTCTCAGACACAGCCCACTGAGTTTCTCGCCGGATCTTCTCAGTGGGTCGCGTTTCCGATCCGGTGGTAGATTCTGCGAAGCACGACTCTTGCTAGGGTTCGTGTTAGCAACATCGTCAGGTTTGAGCCCCGTGAGCTCACCTACTAAAGTTAAGGCTACGCTGAAATAGCCGCTAGGGCTATCAGCTTAGGTAGGAAAAAAAAAAAAAAAAAAAAAAAGCGTACGAAGAAATGCCGCTGTAAAATATTTTATTTTATATATAAAATGTAAAAGAAATTATGAGCTTTTCACTGAAATAACAGAATTGCGAGTTTTAGACAAGTTCTAACAGAGCACAGCGTCAAGTTATATTTATGTTTTTTTTTTATTCTATTGAAGATTAACTTTCAGAATTTTAATACATGTAGTTAACGCAAATAACTCTATTACAAGCCCAAATTGGAACCTTAATTTGACTAATATATGATTTATTTTTCAGTATACGGCAGACATAACGGTCCTCATTAATGAGTTGATTAATGTAACCACAAGATACAATACAAGAAATCGTCACATTAATCAAGTATTTTCCTTTAAATAAAAATACACTAACGTATACATATTTACATATAACATAGAAAACTATTTAAACGCGTATCAATAAATTGCAACCATAAAAACAAAGATTTTTGCAATTACAATGACATAAAATGTTCTTACCTTATTTCTATACGAGTAGAAAAATTCAAAGGAATATCAGCACGCACAGGAGAGGGTCCCACAATTGCTTTACATGAACAGTGAAGGAGAAATATCACCTTCTAAATGTGTGCACACGGCACGGCTGTACACAGAACCCTTGTCTACAAGGGTTCTACCTTATCTATCCTACACATTGTCTTTAAAGACACCACAAGACCACAATTACTCAAAGTACATTATATAAATAAGTGCATTAGGAATTTCCTTAAAATCTAAAAGGTTTTCTACAACATTTACCTACCGGGTGTCTTTAAAATTTAATTGATTAATTCAATCCATATACATATAATGGTTATATTACATTTCCATTAAAATGTACAATAGTTATATTACCATTTAAAATCGTTTCAAGCTTAAGAACTTCACCCATGTAAATATGAATGTTTAAATCATGAATCGTTATATTAATAGTAGTAGTAGTAGTTATCGTCAAATTATTAGTTTGATTCAAAAGGATATACTATATTTTCAGTCGGTTGTCAGGAATAAGGATGTCGTTTGCCAGAACCAGAGTGACATAACTGGGTAATGAACGAATGTTATTTTACCGTATTCCGCCCATTAAATGAGTGGACACATACAGTAGCGCCTCGGGATACGACATCGAACAGTAACAAAATACACGGTCATTACATACAGAAATGTAACGCTCTAATGAGAAAGCAAAGCGACAGATGTCTACGACCCGTACATCACGACTCTTAAATGTGCTAAATTCGTTGGAGCAAGACAAACTCGACGTGACGAACCACTATTAAGTTGTTTGAACTTCGAGCCAAATGACATACCTACTAGCCAAGAGTCCGAACAAACAAACAGAGTCATCTTGTAACTGGAACGATCGAATAGAACCTCACATGCACCTCACATGTGGACGCGCACAATGAGAATTCTCAAACCGAAACGAACAACTTCTTTGAATATACGTGACTGAATTTTCATTGCATCATCAATAAAATATTGAACAATGTATACGCGGTTGTGGTCAACGTTGTTTGTATATTTGAAGGAGAAGTCTAAAAATAAAATATATTTAAGTATTTCATTTCTTCGCCGTGTCCTGCATTGCTTTGTTTATTTAGTTATTTTATCTGACGGTTGGTTCATTTTAATTATTTACAAAAGTCATACAATATGGATTTAGCTTATGATTTTGTCCTGAATTACAACAGAAAAAGGTGACCTTACTACTGGAAAGAGATTGTATAATTATATCGTTGCAGAAAGAAATTAGAAAGAGTAGTGGAGGTACCGTCTAATGCGAATTCACAACATACCCTAAAATCAGCCCAAGTGAAATAAGTATAAGGGTAGAGATAAGTAGTTATATATCAGGCCCTTGTCAGCGCCGGCGTGCCAGCCATTCTAGAACCGAATGCTTTGGTGCGAGGCGATGGTAAGAGACCAGACGGTATGTCGATTATTCCCTGGAAGATGGTCGGTCGCTCGTTTGGGATGCGACTTCTGTAGATACCATGGCACCGACACATCTTCTTGGGACTAATTCTAACGCTGGCAGCGCTGCTTCAACGGCTGAAGGCTTCAAATGGCGTAAACATGAAAATCTCTCTAAAGATTTCTGTTGGCGACAGCGGCGTCGCCCCATAATTATAGAATAAGTTGAAGAATATAATAGAATATAGAATAGAATAATAGATTTATATAGATACGTACATAGACATAGAGTTATAACAAATAGATAAATAACAAATAGATAAATTATATAGAGTGCATATAGATAGATAAGGATATTGATAACGTGCACATAGATTTTATTAAGAATAGAACGTAAGTTGCTTTGAAATAAATAGTATACACTTTTGCTTTATTATTCCCGATAGTTTTAAGATTAGCATATTAACTTAAATGAACACGCGCCCGGCCCGCGTCCCGAAACGATGTAACAAACAGCATTTATCTGTGTTCAGGACCGGGTATTTTGTTTATACGGGCGCGTCATATAGATTAAGCATAGAATAAGTTATATGTATCGATAGGGATTACAACATAGAATAGTTAAGTATAAGGCATTAGTATATACATTTATTAAATAAATAGATATAACGAATAAACCGAGCCGATCATAGTGAAAATGATCTCGACGAGAGCCGTATTTTACACGAGATCTCTGTAGGGTAACATTCCGAGGTAGTTAAGCGACCCTGCGACGTTGTCAGGTACCTGCCGACTTGCCGACCGACTACCTGCCGACCTACCGACCGACCCTCGACCGACTACCTGCCAACCGCCAGCCGCCGACCCTCCGAACGAAGATCACCAAAAAACGCACGAGTAAAGACATCTGCGCCTCGAAGAATTTATTGAAACATTGAAGATTTTATTGAAGACTTGAAGACTGTTGAAAAGATCGTCGGTTATTGAACATAGAAGAAATTCGGTTGTATTGACAGATCGGTCGGCTCGGTTTACGTTTATTAGCAAAGTTTGAGTTTTAATTTCGAGTGAGCTTGTACGATATCGTACGCCTTAGGACCCTACATCGACTGCTTCAGATCGACACGAATAATCGCCACGAGACGGGCATCCGGCGTCTTATAGGATTTCAAGAAATCTTATAAGATTCATAAACCCGTCCAACCTGGGTTGGCGTCACCCGCCTTATCGACACGGGTGACGTGCTGCGTACCCAACAGCTGGTCCTTCGAGCCGGATACAGCGATTATTCAACGATGCCGATCACCAGGAGCAACAAGGGATCATCGAGGGAACAGCCACTCGAACCTGCGGTTCAAGAATCCAGTCCGGAGGCAACAGAAGCGACGTCGTACGAAACATACGAGAGCTCCGCGACCGGTACGACCCAGAACACAAAACTTGAAGAGACAACGACGCGGACACGTGGTGAAAATAGACCCGCGTCGAAGAAATCGCTACGACGTAAGGAACTGGCAGCGAGAGCGGAGCTGGCGGAAAAAGAATTGATAGAAGCACAAGCAGCCACCATAGCCGCCAGACTCCGTCTGCAATTGATTCAGGCCGAAAACGAAGACGACGATGATTCCATTATAGAAGAGCCAAAGGACCGGGAGGACCAGGTCAGGGCCTGGGTCCAGACGTCGGCGGGCAGTATGGACAAGGAGCCCGCAGGCGAGCACATTGAGAACCACCCCGTCAGCAAGGCCAACATGGAAGATTGCAGCAACAGGGACCTGGCTAAGGCGATAGTGGAAGCGGTGAGGAGCGCAACGACCAAAGAGCTGCCACCGCAACCCGACTACATGCACCAGTTGCCGACGTTCGAAGGCGACTGCAGGGAGTGGGTGGCCTTCAAGGCTGTCTACGAGGATACCGCTCCACTCTTCTCAAGCGCTCAAAACATGGCGCGGCTGAGAAGAGCGCTGAAAGGACAAGCCAGGGAAGGAGTTCGCAGCCAGCTGTACTCCGAGAGCACACCGGAGGAAGTAATGGAATCACTGCGGCGGTGCTATGGAAGGGCGGACGCTTTAGTCTTGGCGGAGCTAGACCGCATACGAAGACTTCCGACTATAAGCGACTCCGCCTACGACATTTGCTCACTGGCGAGCAATGTTAACAATACCGTCGCAGCGATCAGGGGGCTGCGGAAACCCCAATATTTGATGTCGCCCGAACTGCTGAAGAGCATCGTCGACAAGATGCCGACCATCCTGAGGTTCCGGTGGTACGACCACATTATCGATAAAACTGAAGGAGACCCGGACCTCAACACGATGTGCGGCTTCCTGAACAAGATGGCGGACCGGTGCGGGCCACACGCCGTGGCCGAGGCGGCAACAAAAAGACAACCATCGAGGCGACAGGCGACGCACGCCACAACCGTATGTACCGAGCGCGAGACTTCGGACAGAGCAATGAGGGACAAGCCGGCGTGCCCGCAATGCAAGGATGGACACCCGCTGTACGATTGTCCGAGGTACAAGGGCGCTACAGTGCAGGAACGATGGAGAATGGCAAAGGAGTCGCGCCTATGTTACAAGTGCCTCGACGGTAAGCACCGAAAGCAATCGTGTCAACGACCGCCATGCCGCACGTGCAAGCGCTGGCATCACCACTCGCTACACAACGAGAAGCCGGAGACAGAGCCAGCAGAGAACAGGGAAATCGCGAACAACGTGCGACTTCCCATCAACTGCACACGGATCAGCAGGGCGTACTTGAAGATGGTGCCCGTTGAAGTGTACGGGCCGTCGGGATCGACGACGGTGCTGGCCCTGCTGGACGAAGGCTCCACGGTAACTCTCCTGGACTCGAGCGTGGCGAAGCAGATCGGCCTGAAGGGACCCAAGGAGTCGCTCCGCCTCGAGACCGTGGGCGGGAAGACCCTAACGAAGATGGACTCGATGAAGCTTAACATCCGAGTTCGAGGGCTTCACCAGCGGCAGAAGAGGACGATCTTCGGAGCGCGCACAATAGACGACATGAGCCTTGCACCTCAGCGACTGAAAAGGGAAACCATCGAAGGCTACGCGCACCTGAGGAGCCTGGCGGACCAGTTATGTTACGATGTACGATCCCCCAAGCTATTGATCGGGCAGGACAACTGGGGACTCATCGCCGCCAGAAGGACGCGCAGGGGCAGGAGGAACCAGCCGGTAGCCTCATTCACCCAATTGGGATGGGTGCTACACGGCCTCGACAACAGCAATGCAAAAGAGGTCAACTTCCTCACCTGCGCCCATGTATCGATGCGCGAAGAGGCCTTGGACAGACTGGTGAAGGAGCACTTCGCGATAGAGTCGCTGGGAGTCGCACCCAAGCGTCCGAGCACGGATATGGAGGCGAAGGCGCTTGACACCTTGGAGAAGACGAGTCGGAGACGCGACGACGGCCGCTTCGAAGTGGGATTATTATGGAGGGACGAAGAAGCCACGCTTCCTAACAACTACAGGTCCGCGCTGACGAGGCTCAGAGGCGTTGAAAAGAAGCTACACAGAGACCCTGACTTGCAAGTGGAATATAGCAAGCAGATGACTAACCTCATCGAGAATGGATACGCTGAGGAAGTCCCACACGATGGAGCAGGATCAAAACGGAAGTGGTACCTGCCTCACTTCGCGGTCACACACCCGACGAAGGCCAAGAAACGCCTCGTGTTCGACGCCGCCGCGAAATTCGATGGAACGAGTCTCAATGATCTTCTATTGCCGGGACCGGACCTACTACAATCCCTGTTCGGAGTGTTGTTGCGGTTCCGGCAAAGACCCGTCGCAGTTGTCGCGGACATCAAGGAGATGTTCCTGCAGATCAGAATCAGGGACGAGGACCGCGACAGCCTGAGATTCCTATGGAGGAAAGATCGACGCGAAGCGACTCCGAAAGAGTATAGAATGACGTCAGTCATATTCGGAGCAGCCTGTTCACCGAGCGCGGCGTTGTTCGTGAAAAATAAGAATGCTGACGAGTACAGACATCAATATCCAGAAGCCGCGCGGGCAATAGAAAGAAACCACTACATGGACGACTACCTGCAGAGCTTCGAGACGGAAGAAGAGGCTATAACCATAGCCAGCGAAGTGGATGTCGTCCACCGTGGAGCGAAATTCGAGCTCAGAGGCTGGGCATCGAATAGGCGCGGCGTCTTGGCGAGCCTCGCAGGTGGTGCGACCCCAGGAGACATAGAGCTGGGGTCAAAGGAAGAAAAGACCCTGGGCCTGCGGTGGTTCTACGAGTCGGACGAGATGGGATTCCGGACACATCCTCGAGACCCAAAGGATGTAGAAGCACGAACCCCGACCAAACGAGAAGTGACTAGCGCGGTAATGTCAACCTTCGACCCTATGGGGCTGGCATCACCCGTGCTAATAGAAGGGAAAGCGCTCATTCAGAGCATTTGGCGGAGCGGGATCGACTGGGACGACGTCATCCTGGAAAAGGACGAGGTGGCGTGGAAACGCTATATGGAGAACCTTCGCATGTTGCAAGGCCTCCGAATAGCAAGATGCTTCTCGTACTGTAACACTGAGGGGGAGCTGCACACGTTCACCGACGCCAGCGAGAAGGCCTACGCGTGTGCAGTCTATTGGCGTCAGAGGACAGACGAGAGCACCTACCGCGTCACGCTTCTAGCAGGGAAAGCCAGGGTGACCCCACTGAGACCAGTCTCTATCCCAAGGCTGGAGCTGCAAGCTGCACTGCTGGGGACAAGGATGGCGCAGGCGATAGCGAACGAATTGGACATCGCGGTCGGCAGAAGGACGTACTGGACTGACTCCAGTACAGTTCTGACATGGATAAAGACCGACCCACGCACGTTCAAACCTTTCGTTGCGCACCGACTCGCCGAGATAGAAGAGTCAACGAAGCCCCAAGAATGGCGATGGGTGCCTGGCTCGCAAAACCCAGCAGACGACGCAACTAGAGAGGCGCCGGCGGATTTCGACCACACGCATCGGTGGTTTAATGGACCCGAGTTCCTGACGTGGGATGAATCGCGCTGGCCCAAGCCGCGAACATTCAAGCAAGAACCGTCTGGAGAAGAGAAAGAGGCCTACCTGGTCGCTACGGCGAGGACCGCTGAAGCTCAACCCACGCCCGATCCGCACAGATTCTCGAGCTGGATCAGGTTATTGAGAGCAACAGCCAGGGTCCTCCAATTTATCGAGCTGTGTCGACCCCGGAAGGAGAGCGCCTGCGTGTCCAGACAATTGGAGCAGCAAGATCCCACGTGGAGGACGACGCGAGCGAAGCAGCCCCGATCAACATGGAAGATAAGGACTCCAGAAGCACCTACAGAAGCGTGGCTGCCGCTCGATCCGCCCCACTTGAAGAAGGCGGAGAAGATCCTACTGAGAAGCAGCCAAGGAGAGAGCTTCGGTGAAAAAGATCCCGAACGTCACCCCAAGTTGCGACGGCTCGACGTCGTAATGGAAGATGGCCTGTTGCGCCTGCGCGGACGTATCGACGCAGCGCAATACATAGATGCAGGCTGCAAGCGACCGATCGTGCTGGACGGAAAGCACGTGATAGCGAGATTATTGATCAAACACTATCACGAGGCGTTCCAGCACGGTAACCACGCAACGGTGATGAACGAGGTGCGGCAGCGCTACTGGATCCTAGGTCTAAGATCGATCATTCGAGCGACGGCCGTCCGATGCCAGTGGTGCAAGGTCTATCGGAGTACACCACGCCTACCGCCCACCGGAAACCTGCCGATAGAGCGGCTACGACATGGAGAGCCGCCGTTCACCTGTGCTGCCGTCGATTACTTCGGGCCGATGACGGTGACTGTAGGACGACGTCACGAGAAGAGGTGGGGCGTGCTGTTCACATGCCTCACCACGAGAGCAGTTCACATGGAGCTAGCAGCGTCACTGACGGCAGACTCAATGCTGTTAGCGCTGCGCAGGATGGCCGCCCGGCGAGGAACGCCCAAAGTCATTTACAGCGACAATGGGACTAACTTCGTCGGCGCTAACAAGGAGCTCAAGCAGGCGATCGAGAACGCGAGGGAAACAGACGTCGTGTCACGGGCCGCTCAGATGAACATAAAATGGAAGTTCATCCCGCCAGGAGCGCCGAATATGGGAGGCGCGTGGGAACGCTTGGTGCGGTCCGTGAAGACCGCGCTGGCGGTCACACTGAAGGAAAGACACCCGAGGGAAGAAGTTCTGCACACTCTTCTGTTGGAGGCAGAGCACGTCATCAACTCGCGACCGCTCGTCGCTAGGGAAGAGAGTTGGGAGTTAGAAGCACTCACGCCGAACCACTTTCTCATAGGGAGGTCCTGCGGAGCTCCGAGCATCGGCGACTACAGAGACGAAGACCTGACCGGCAAAAGGACATGGAGAGTGGCGCAGCGTATGGCAGACCACTTCTGGAGTAGGTGGGTCAAGGAATACCTGCCCACGCTGCTGCCCAGGAAGATCGACGGGAGAGCAGCTGGCGAGGACTTGCAGTGTGGGGATACCGTCCTCATAGTGGACTCCACGCTGCCACGCAACACATGGCCGCGCGGGCAAGTTGTCCACACCTACCCAGGTCCCGACAACCGTGTACGAACCGTCGACGTCAGAACGAGCGGCGGTTTGCTTAAGAGACCTGCCTCCAAGATGATCCTACTGGTGCCTGCAACGAGCGACGAGCCCACGCCCATAGAGTCGCCACGACAAGGAGTCGGTGCTACGCACGAGGGGGAGGATGTTGGCGACAGCGGCGTCGCCCCATAATTATAGAATAAGTTGAAGAATATAATAGAATATAGAATAGAATAATAGATTTATATAGATACGTACATAGACATAGAGTTATAACAAATAGATAAATAACAAATAGATAAATTATATAGAGTGCATATAGATAGATAAGGATATTGATAACGTGCACATAGATTTTATTAAGAATAGAACGTAAGTTGCTTTGAAATAAATAGTATACACTTTTGCTTTATTATTCCCGATAGTTTTAAGATTAGCATATTAACTTGAATGAACACGCGCCCGGCCCGCGTCCCGAAACGATGTAACAAACAGCATTTATCTGTGTTCAGGACCGGGTATTTTGTTTATACGGGCGCGTCATATAGATTAAGCATAGAATAAGTTATATGTATCGATAGGGATTACAACATAGAATAGTTAAGTATAAGGCATTAGTATATACATTTATTAAATAAATAGATATAACGAATAAACCGAGCCGATCATAGTGAAAATGATCTCGACGAGAGCCGTATTTTACACGAGATCTCTGTAGGGTAACATTCCGAGGTAGTTAAGCGACCCTGCGACGTTGTCAGGTACCTGCCGACTTGCCGACCGACTACCTGCCGACCTACCGACCGACCCTCGACCGACTACCTGCCAACCGCCAGCCGCCGACCCTCCGAACGAAGATCACCAAAAAACGCACGAGTAAAGACATCTGCGCCTCGAAGAATTTATTGAAACATTGAAGATTTTATTGAAGACTTGAAGACTGTTGAAAAGATCGTCGGTTATTGAACATAGAAGAAATTCGGTTGTATTGACAGATCGGTCGGCTCGGTTTACGTTTATTAGCAAAGTTTGAGTTTTAATTTCGAGTGAGCTTGTACGATATCGTACGCCTTAGGACCCTACATCGACTGCTTCAGATCGACACGAATAATCGCCACGAGACGGGCATCCGGCGTCTTATAGGATTTCAAGAAATCTTATAAGATTCATAAACCCGTCCAACCTGGGTTGGCGTCACCCGCCTTATCGACACGGGTGACGTGCTGCGTACCCAACAATTTCATTTTTGTTCCGTTTGGGGTAGAAACTTTGGGCCCCTAGGGCCCATCTGCTAAAAGCTTTTTTAAGGACCTTAAAAAAAACTATTTGAGGCCTTGGGAGACCAGAAGGCCGGTACGTATTTTGCACAAAGAATTAGCATTGCTATCCAGCGTGGAAATGCTGCCAGGCTTCTGGCGGTGAGCTAACGAAGATTTTCTATTTATAAGTATCTTTACCTAAATTATTATTATTTTTATTCATTTATTAGTTGTAGGTCCTTTATTTAAATATTTTTTTTCGGAGAATTATATCTGTTAGAACAACCGGCTAAGCTGTATTGTAAACAATTTGAATAGGTATCCACATTTGTTTTCAATGGCTATTAAAAAAATGTATATTCTAGATACTAATATATTAAGATAAATTATAAAGGCGAGAGTAGCAGAAAGTCGAATAGGTCAAATTACTATACTCTACTATACTAGAAATACTCACATTTTCTGAAAACACTCATTCCGAAGCCTACAGCTAAGGATTGTTTCCATTTTTTTTAAAACAAAAAGTTTGATCTCCTTGTATCAAAATAAAGCTTTCAGCTATTGTTTTCACGAAGCATCGAAAATGAACTTGAATATAAATTTACTATCTGATTGAATATTTATTTATGTCAATGTCCGATGCTATAGAATTTCGTAAGCGTCTCTGTATGCTTAGAGAAACTGAACGAAAACCGACTCGAAACTATATTTAACTTGTAAGGTATTCAGGCGAGCTCACGGGAAAACTTATCTTTGGCGGTTTCAGAGGTTATCGCAAGCATAGCCTAAATGCCGCTGTGGGAATACGTAATTTATTTGCAGCAACAATAGGGCATATACGTGTTTGTTTACAAGATAATACCAGGTCTCAAAATAATGATTAAGTATATTAATGGGATTAGCAGGAATGGTTGTAGTTGATCTGTGGAGCAGTCCTGCGGTTCATAGTGTCCTTTCTTACAAAATAGTCCATGGAGGCGTTGGAGTCCGACACGATCCGATCTGATTCCCTATCGACGGGGTGACCAAAACTGGATTCGACACATTAAATAAAAAGAAGAGTTGAAGAAAATACATCATAAAATATCTTCACGGTAGGCAGCGGCTTCGCTCTGCCCCTGGCATTGCTGAAGTCCATGGCGACGGTAACCGCTCACCATCAGATGGGCCGTATACTCGTCTGCCTGCAAAGTTATTAAAAAAGGCTTAAATGTAAGCGTGTGCGTCTATTTTGTTAGTGGCAGACATAGTATGTATCTTAAATACAACTCTATTAATACCACAAAAATGCCAACACATAGTTACCTATGCGCAAATCTCGAATCAACGACTTCTGTGTGTGTAGCATCGCTATGCCAAAATGTGTCATCATAAATTGAAATATAAGAAACAAAATACGAGAAATGTTTAAATAATTACACATATTCTTACTCATGATGTGTCCGAGCGAACGAGAAGTTCAATAATCCGTCAGTAGGTCAGTAGTGAGCTGGCGACGGGGCCCAGGAAACGACAATTTTGGACTTTCCTCTCGTAAAAAGTACGAGTGATTCATAATCTGAAATCAAAAATACCTACATAATTAGGAATTAGTGTGGTATCGCATGTATCGTATAAGGTATCGTGTAAATTTTTTTTAATTTTTTTTAGTGCCGTATAGGCAGACGTGCATACGGCCCACCTGATGGTGAGTGGTTACCGTCGCTCATGGACGTCAGCAATGCCAGGGGCACAGTCAAGCCGCTGCCTAACTTTTAATCGACATACTTAATTTTAGTTTTAGTGTGTTTGCTGTAAACGGATGAAGATTTGTATATTCAGGTAGTCTTCCACGTGAATGGTACTGTTAAAACATTGAAATATCAATTTGTATTGAAATACCAGCTCTACTGCACAAGCGAGGTTTCTTGATCTTTCTAGATTATTCGTGAATTATTTTTTTCTTGTTATAAAAAAATATATTTGTTTGTTCGCATGTTTTCCAATTCGTATTCTGTGCATTCGTGTATCTTTTGTTATTAGAATGGATAACTAAACGAGCTTACGCCATCTCAATTTCATTATATGTATATCCCATCCCTAACTTATCCCATCCATCAAACTGATACACTTAAATACTTCGCAGCATAAATAAACGGGTCACTGTTGCCTATCCGAGCGGACTCACAGTAAACATCATCAGTAAATTGTAAACAAGTCCTATTTGATTGAATTGAAAGTTCAGGTCCGAAATGTAGGCCAGAGAACCTTTGTGATAACATAAGGATATCTGTGTACATTCGGCTATCATTTATTGAAGATTATTTATTGATTGAAGATGTATTTAAGAAATTCTCGCTCTCTCGACCTATTACTACCATTTCTGTATGATCCATATTATTTACCAATATTTATTTACTCATAAATAATTTAATGTTACTCACTCCAACATAAATGCTTGCTCTCACTCTGCGAAACATCGTGCCACATGGCGTCGCATCGCGAGAGCATCGGTATCGCAGGATCCGACTGATGCATGACCACGACCACTCTGTCAAGAGTGTACGAATAGGAAGAAAATAATTTAATAATACTTTTTAGGATAGAACGAATACTGGTAAGACGAAGGCTTTTTCAGTATCACCGGTAAAGGTACATAGATGACCGCGGGCTCAGCTAAATGGTCCATTAATATTATTATTTCACCTAGACTTATGATCTGTTCCAGTAAAAAATAACAAAACGCCTACACGTTTAAACACAGTTTTGTGTTTTCGTAAAACATATTAATATTAACTTTTGGCTGTCTAAGGTTTTTTAATCTGTGTGAAAATTCTACGCGGAGACTATTATTATGCTTTCTAAATGCTGATGGAGCCATTTCGTTTATGTAGTACATCGGGAATGTTTGGAAAAACATATACTGTTAGCTGCAAGCAGATGCCAACGGCATGATGACGTACATGATGAGTTTGCTGGCAGTATCCTGAATATGTACAAATATAGTATACTTTAATTATTAGAATTGTAATATATATTAATTTCTATGTGTATCTCAATTTATAGGTAAAATGTATTTTGACGGGTAGGTACAACCTTCCTGCCTATATTTGCCGCGAAGAAGTCATGTTCCAGTTTGAAATTTGAGACAGTCATACATTATAACTGATACTAAGCGGTAGGCAGCGGCTTGGCTCTGCCCCTGGCATTGCTGAAGTCCATGGGCGACGGTAACCACTCACCATCAAGGTGGGCCGTATGCTCGTCTGCCTACAAGGGCAATAAAAAAAATATATATATACTTCGATGTCGTGTCTCCGGACGGGTGGCGGCATTGGCGGATGACGATATTCCATTTGTTTTATCTAAGGGCACCAGTAACCGCTCTACACTAGATGGATCTGTACTTGTACCTAGTAGCGTTTTTTTTATTGCTTAGATGAGTGGACAAGCTCACAGCCCACCTGGTGTTAAGTGGTTACTAGAGCCCAAACTCTTCCTGTCTCCACCTCCTATTCCCCTAGAATTTTACTAATAGTACAGTGTATTGTAAGGACGCAGGTATGGGTGCTGCTGGTCCTGGTTTGAAGGGTTAGTTAGTGGCATGAGATATTTTTTAAGCTTTCAGTCGTTCAGGTCTCTATGGACTACGGTAACTACTTAACGCCAAGCTAATAATTATTTCAAAACAAATTATCTAAAAATTTAAATCACGTCCTTATTGGTGAAGCTTTATTAAATCCTAATTAAAAAGATTATGCTATGAAATGACGTCATCACTATATAATTCGTCATGAAACGGTTGCTTGCGTAAATTGTAGAGGTGTCATACATAAAATGCATTCGACAAAATAACCAACTTAAAACATATTCACCTAACAGCTTATTTTATATCATTTAAATGTGATTTTTATCTATAACTAGCGACCCGCCCCCGCTTCGCTTCGGAAACATGAAACCAAAAAAAAAGATATAAAAAAATAAAAAATAAAGTAGCCTATGTTCATCAGGGACAATGTCGGCTTCTAATGGAAAAAGAATTTTTCAAATCGGTCCAGTAGTTTCGGAGCCTATTCGAAACAAACAAACAAACAAACCTTTCCTCTTTATAATATTAGTATAGATGTAAGATTCCTCAGAATGCTTTAAGTGAGTGCTGCACCTCTTATTGTTTATATAATCGTTATTTCTTTTATTTTGATAATGTAAATGTGTTTTTTTTATGATAATGAAAATCAACTCAATGCATCTATGGCGGATCTAGTTTTATGAGGTTTTCGACCTAAAAACGAACGTTACCTCACATAATTAAGATCGCAAGAAAAATATGAATAATAACAAGAACGCCTGCTGACAATTTTTAATTTTGATGATAAGGCTTTAAACAAACGTTTTCTTCATTACCATGCTATTTCCACCTGCATTTCATTTTAATAGATAGATAAATAACTGTTCAGTGTTAAAAGTCTTAGCCCATTAGAAACACATTACGAGTGGGTTTTTTTTTCCAGTTAGAGAATATACATATTTATAGATTGTTAGCTTTGTAGACTCTAAAGAGTGGGAACGATACTATTACCTTAAATAAATAAACTACCGCTTTTACTGGTATATATACTAAAAATACTAGACACATCAATTCGAACAAAAATAGAAAAATTGCCTACACACAAGTTTTATCTAAATGTATCAATATTTTAAACTTAAAACTTTGAAAAAATACGTTTTATTAGCAAGCATACGAATCGAATGTTTAGTTGAACTTTCCACTAAACATTCAGACATAAGTCACTGACCTTATCGATACTTCATCTACTGTCAATGGTTGTTGATGATGCAAAGCTCAAATGATATTTTACAAATTAATTTAATGAAAGGAGGGGAGAGAGCTCAAACTATCACCGTCTTATTAATAAAAATAACTCAGTCAACGATTCCACTAGAACTAGGTAATTTTTATAATTAACCAGTATTCAATGTTATTAATAAGCGCGAAGTTGGTGTGGACTTGCGATATGCTTCTATTGTGATTATTTGTATTTCTTTTTTAAGTTATATGCGGTTACTTGTAAAATTATTATGTCGTTTATTTATAAATTATTATTATTATATATTGTATAGCGTAAAAAGGTGATTCAGGAATCAAAACAGGGCTTATTTGAGGCCTGTATGGGTAGATATTACCTTCCTACCCATTTTAGCGGTAGGCCGTGATGTCTTCCGGCTTAAAAAATGGAATAGCTGTCCTCTAATACAATAGAGATGTCGACTTCATTTCTCAAAGTCAGTGATGGCGGTCACAATCTAATTTGTATGGACTTTCTTCTCCGCGAGAAGCTGGAATAGCCTCTTAGACTACCAGCGAATAGGTAGGAAAAAAAATAGACTACGGTAATTACTTAATACCACGTTAGCTTTGAGGTCGTTCACCCATCAACGTAATAAAAAAAATATAACACCTCTGTATCAAATTTTTTTTCTATCTAATTTGTACATGTCTATTAGTAATGAAATACGTTAGTGTGATCTGGAATCAAGCTACTGCTGCCCCCGTTCACCTATATTATTAAAGTATTCAAAAGCAAATATATATATATGGATTGAATCAACAATTATTTTCATAAACAAATCCAAAAAGAAAGACCAGAATCATCAGCGAAATAAAGATTTTGAAGAGGACAAACGAGTTCATTCGCCTCGATAAATTATGTTCGTCAAACCATGGATTATCAGTTTAATTCAAAAGCTAGATTAGATTGTTTCGTCATTTTGATTTAATTTTAATATTATATTTATATCGTATTATTGTGAATTGATCCTTGCTAACATTTGCTACCAGAAGTAAGATTATCGTGAAGGTCCAATCTGGGCCATCTATACTGAAAATACGGTCCAGACGACTGGCTGATCCTTCGACCGGCCTGTGGAAGGTGATTCGCTCGATCCTTAGAGACTGGTTGGATCGTGATTACGGCCGCCTCAGTTTCCAGTGGGTGCAAATATTGACGAAACACGGTTGCTGCGGGAAGTATGTACGATTACTAGAACAGTACTATTCATAAGTGCAGATACGTCCTGGTCATGGTGATGCGCTCCCAGTCTGCCCCAAATGAGAGGTCGGGAAGCGGTGACACAAATAGCTACCGACTTCTGCAAGTACACAATCTACTAGAAGCAGATAGCAGGATATCCAAAAAAGCGTTCTTCTCTATTTGCACCAACCCGTTGCCATCGAACTGGATGTCGGGATCTTATGCGAATCCTGGGCCCCTATATGTTTCGGAATCCCTTCGTATGCTGGTTTGGGCACAGGCGAGGGATATTAAAGAAAATGACAAGGAAGCTGTTCTAAATGCGTCTTGTAAAAGGTTCGACGTACGGTGGTTGCAGTATGATTGAGAGATTACTGGTGGCCCGAAGGCCTTTCCAGTTTCACCAGGACAGGTGGGCGAGCAAAGGCTCAGCCAGGAGGGGTTCAACTCTGACGCGTCCGGCCTACCGCCCTCCACGCGTGGACGAAAGTCTCTCGACTTCCTCCTGACAAAAAAAAACCTACAACAAACCATGCCTAAGTATTCACAGTATTAAACATTTTCTTTTTTTGTATTTATTGATTAAAACGTACAATTTTTTTACATGTCCGTGCAGAACTATTTATGGTTCTGTCGTCCACGCGAGCCGACGCATGCATCTATAAACATCTCAAAAGGACATGCGCAGAGCCGCAGTCTAGGGCCATCTTTAAGAGTTTATGTGGCACATTATTTTAGTTTAACTAGTCTAGAAGAATGCTTTTAGAAATAATAGTACTACAGTAGAATTTCTCACAAAAACGAAGGCACGTGACTGGATGATGCGATTGTAATGGGAACAATAAAAACAATAGAAATATATTACAAAATTTCAGTAAAGAAAACCAATTCACTAAAACAAAATAAACGGTAATATCATTAACGTAATCAGTCAATGAAATATGCACTGTTAAAGATAACTTTTTTTTTATTGCCCTTGTAGGCAGTCGAGCATACAGCCCACCTGATGGTGAGTGGTTACCGTCGCCCATGGACCTTAGCAATGCCAGGGGCAGAGCCAAGCCGCTGCCTAGAAAACTCAAAAACTACTGGTCAAATCTTGAGGTCAAATGAGCACCATATGAGAGGCAACAATTTGAAAACAAAAAAATATGTACCAAATTCGACTTACCAAAAAAAAAAACGTCTAAATTAACACAGAAAAAAAAACAGACGCATTAATAAACTCCTCTTTTTTAAATTCGGTTAAGAAGACAGCTATAAGTACCCGTTTTCATATTTTTATTATTTACACATTAGCCAGTGTTTTGTGCTGTACTATGTATGCCAAAAACTTATTAAAGACAAAACAAGGTACACGCAGACTCCAAGGAAATATATTTCATGAAGACACCTCCTCCGACCGGAAACCAATTTTACAATCTATAATTATAGTATTGTCGTCAGCATCACTAACAATGTTACTAACAAAGCGATCATAGTTTCACATGTTTTCTGTATAATCCATTCGTAAAATACCGTTGTCTCCATTAAAGCAATAGGACATTTGTAACTTAACTTTATTTTTCCTATCTAAACATATTAACTTATTGAAAAGTATCTTAGTAGTATCTCAGTATACACTGAATTCGATGAACACGAGATCTCGTCAAACATATCGCAATACATGGCCTGAGCTATTTGTAAGGTAATTAAGGCTATTCAAACATTTTAATCGGTCTTTCAACTTGTAGTATTTGCGTACGGCATGATCGATACGCAGTTGCTTGAGATGTTTATACGTTCATTGTGCTGTAAGTGCTTTCTTTTAAAATAAAACTGGCCTTCGGTCAATACCAGAGGTCTGTCAACTGGATGTCGTTCACTGTACGCGTATTTCACACACACACATACATACATACATACATCCATACATTATATAATAATTTGTGTTCGAGAAATACAATTGTGTGAAATAAATGTTTTATCAAAAATTAATATTTTAGTTTGGTATAGGCAAAAATTGCAAATTTCGCCACTAGAATGGCAAATCTTTTTTGGTATATTTTTTTATAGCAATTATACTTACCATAAAAGTAGTTTGTCACTAGAACTCCTACAAAAATAGTGCGAAGTCTCGGTTTTGATGAAAGAGATGCTGTTCTGTAATAAGAATTCGAAAGCTGGATCGGCTTGAGGCTTTAGCACTGATGCTCTGATTTTTAAACAAAACGATCCATCGTCTATTTCGTGATGTCCTTGGACTTTGATAGCCGTGTAACCTCAAATTGTCCATCAGTTCATTTACCTTAAATTTCTTGACTATAACATTTTTGAATTTCGAATGTTTCACCTTTGGATCAGTCTCGCTATGTCCAGGTGTACATATGACACAAGTGATCATCGTGACACTACATCTTATCTCCTTGCTACTTCACCATGCATATTTATTGTAAAGTGACGCATATTATTATAATAATTATGATAGATCGCGCCGAACATTTGTATATTTGCACCTTGTGGGGCCGATTGTGGCAGTTTCGATATACACGCAATGTGTTCCCGTCAGTTGCGTTATTGAAAATGATGCAAAACGCATACTGGACAATGAGGTGGTGGCAATGTGCACGTTTTTTGCATAATATGGAATTATTATCTTCATCTGCCAAACGTACTAAAGGTGTGGTTTTAATATACGCTTTATATACTTAGCTATAATCGATTCCGAAACGACTTAGAAGTGGTTAATATGGCTGTTTGATTTCATATTTCTTGATCGCGTGCACTAGGCTTAGGGCTTCTAGCGGAACTAGTCATTATGTCTCTTTAGGCAGATCCCACGCTTCTTTTCTGTGAGCTAAAAAAGCGATTTAACGATTTTAGCCCACTGAGTTTTTAGCTGGATCTTCTCAGTGGGTCGCGATTCCGATCCAGTGGTAGTGTCTGCGAAGAATGGCTCTTGCTAGGGCTAGTATTAGCAAAGTCACTCAGGTTGAGCTCGTGATTTTACCTACACCTCCGGACGTAGCTGGAATAGCCTCTTTCTTGGTTTACCAGAAAAAATAGGTAGGGATTTAAAAAAAAAAACAATTTTCCGCAGACAGAGCTGTATCATTTTACGAGTATTTTACGGGAATCCTGCGATTGTACTAACTGTCACTGTCCTGCTTATTTTAAGAGAGAAGGAACTAAACGTGCAAACTGTTTTGTATTTTGGACTTTTTTTCTCGGGCAATCAATAAGCCGTAAAACTTTATGATGTAAAATTTCTGAAAATAATAACAAAAAAAAAAAACAAGCCGTGTATATTTCGAAGTAATTACTTTAACAACGCCATAATTTCAAACACGAAGCGATTTTGACAAAATGTGCAATCTGCGTTTGCGGTCGCACGAAGCGAGGCATGTGTTGCGCTTGCACAAACTGTCTAAGCTCGTAAAGGGTTGATGGAGCCTCCGTGAAAATTGCATATCTTCTTCACAAAACAGCAATTGTGCGCTCGAGTGCTGTATTCGTGTGGCTATTGAATGAACACGCTATTATGACAAAGGTTTCGTTCGCAAATCGTTCGAGGGATGAGTATTCGGTGGAATTATGACGTATTAAATTTCGTAATACAATACAACAGTGTTGCGGCTTCTAAAGCAAATTATGGTTCTGTATTCAAACATTGAAATCAGCTAATGGACTTTATACAATGAAATTCTCAAATTCAATACTCAGTTTGCACAAACAAAATTTAATAATTAAGTTACTTTTTAATGGTAGCGGTTTTGTGCACGCACAGGTAGATAGATATCACCAGCTTATTCTGTGAATTATTTTTTTTCTCATTGAACTGGATCGAAAAATGAACTCACCTAGTTTTGAATGATTATAATGAGTATAATTACCGGAGCCAATAGACATAGAGAATGTCGCCGTCTACCTTGAAACATAAGATCAAAGTTGCAATTATATTATATGACGGTTGTCCTACTATTATTCCTTTTTTAAATTCATTTGATAGACAAACGAGCATACGGTCTACCTGATGTTAAATAGTCACTGCTGCTCATGGACATCACCAAAGCCAGATGAAGCTATTGCCTACTAATGCGACACGCAATACTTCAAACCGATACGCATATTTGCAACAGAAAAACGAAAAACATTACAATTTTACAATCATTGTATCGCTAGCTTTTTGGTTCTGGTATCAAGAATTACTTAGCTCAAAACTGATAAATATAATAAAAGCTTATTTAAAAATCTCTTATTCGTGCCAACCGGCGCTTAAGTTAGCAGTTGCAATGAATTCGGTCAGAAGTCATAAAAGCTCGGAAAGCATTTGACGAAAATTAGTCTGCTAATTTTTTTGTTTCATACACTCCAAAAACGTATTATTAAACAATTTGTCAATAATACATTTATATTCTCCAGTGAGGCTTTATTTATGATAATTTTTAAGCCGTATGTTTGTATATACATTAAAAAAAATCTAAATCAATCGAGACCTCGCTCGGTTGATAATTTTTTATAACATTCATAAAAACATATAAATCGTCAAAAAGTCAGTACATTTTAAATTTATTATTGTATGTGGTTTAAGATTTTAGTAACTATTTAATCGGGTTACAAAGTTTGTAGCTTCGTTGAAGTCTTTTATAAAGAAAACTAAATTCAAGTAAATTTGTCATGGAGTGGCGGTCGTATATATATTTAGAGTATCTATGGTATATATTTTTTATGTCTTATATATTGTATATGAATGTACCTCAATGAGAGTACTTATGCCGCATTTGACATTCAGAGTTTACCAAGCCTGCAGGCTGGAGGCCTATCCACCATAGTCTTACACGTTCCATTTCACGTCAAATATCCCATTATCTCTATATATAAAAATGAATTGCTGTTCATTAGTCTCGCTAAAACTCGAGAACGGCTGGACCGATTTGGCTAATTTTGGTCTTGAATTATTCGTGGAAGTCCAGGGAAGGTTTAAAAGGTGAGAAAATATAAAAAAGCTCGGAATTATATAAAAACAAACAATTTTCTTTTTCCTTTGATGTGTCCCCTTAATGTGTCTTTTATTTATCGATTGAGGCACTACGAAGTCTGCTGGGTCAGCTAGTCAATAATAAAAAACCTTGGTTGTTGATAATAAAATTGTTTCCAAGTTTATCCAATATTCTTATCTTCACAACACTCAGGTAAAATATACAGATAAGCTGCACTTAAATTAGCATACGAATTATTAAAAGCTTTATGTAATTACTTTGATATACATATGCATACAAATACAACATTCTACTGCGAGACAAAGGGACGCAATCCTTTCCACCGCCTCGTGGGAAATACAACAGATGCGCTCGGAGCTACGAGACTTTTTTCTAGGCTCTATTTGTATGGTAACCACACGACATTCATTTGCAACAAACAACAAATATCGCTAGTTAATGCCGATGGGGGCTTTTTCGATCTCATCGGAACACTGACTGCCTTTCCTTACAAACTGGAATGAATCGCTTTTCCGTAATGAGCTAGACAATAATATCAACGTTTTCGAGTTCAAACACCAGATTTACAAACTTAAGCAACTGTAGATGCTGAAAAAGTACATGAACATTACTGGTGGTAGGACCTCTTGTGAGTCCGCGCGGGTGGGTACCACCACCCTGCCTATTTCTGCCGTGAAGCAGTAATGCGTTTCGGTTTGAAGGGTGGGGCAGCCGTTGTAACTATACTTGAGACCTTAGAACTTGTATCTCAAGGTGAGTGGCGCGTTTACGTTGTGGATGTCTATGGGCTCCAGTAACCACTTAGCACCAGGTGGGCTGTGAGCTCGTCCACCCATCTAAGCAATAAAAAAAAAGCATGAAAGAGTAGTGTGTATCCAAAAATGATGTGCCAAAGTGGATATAACATTCACTTTGCAGTATCTATGGAATTCGGTATCCATTAAACATTATATCATTGTGAAAGAACTCATCTGTATACAACATATTATTTAGATTTTTATTTAAAATTTGAACACTCACTTAACTAAAAAGTACGTTTTATCCGGAACAATCAAAAACACATGGTATCTTTAGCCCATCGACCGTGCTCTCTGATCTAGCACAGGAAACGACGTTCACTTTATTTGTAACTTTTACGAAGATTTCATTTATTAAATTAACCTTTTTTGTGTAAGGGTTGAATTGCATCCGGCGAATGTGATATCTGTGAGACCTGGTGAATTTTGGCGATTTGCAAAATTTTTAAACTACATTATTTCTGCAGGCTTTGTATATGTTGTTTCTTGCGTTATGTTCTGTATCCACTGAGTTTCTCGGCGGATCTTTTTATATTCGGTATCTGCGGTATCTGCGAAACACCGCTCTTACTAGGGGGCCAGTGTACATTCTCTCAGGTTAGGCTCCGTGATCTCACCTACCTTCCGCCCAAAGCTAGGATATCCTCTTAGGCTACCGGCGAATAAGTAAGGGATTTTTTTTGTGTAACAACGCCTAATTAGATCACTGCAGTTTACTGTAGCACGCAATAATTGGGATTTACATACTCGCCGGGAATTACATACCCGATCCTGTAGACCGAATGGTAAACAGTCGATGCCACCCTAAACACGTCAGTACGGATCCGCCCGATCCATTAAAGGTGCTTTTAGGTACCACAAGCACCGGTCACCGTCCTCGTCGAACCCATCGCTTGCGATGAAGGGCTCGACAACTAAATTAACCTATAGACACAGCTCACTGAGTTTCTCGCCGGATTTTTTGAGTGGGTCGCGTTTCCGATCCGGTGGTAGATTCTGCTAAGCACTGCTCTTGCTAGGGCCAGTGTTAGCAACACTCCCGGTTTGGGCCCCGTGAGCTCACCTACTAGCTCGGTGAATCTAGAATAACGCCTCGAGGTTACTAGATAGGAAGGGAAAAAAAATGAAAGTCATTACTGCAAAGGTTACGCGTAACTATTATATAATAAGATTCTTCTTCTCAGTCGTGTCACTCTTGACAGAGTGGTCGTGATCGTCATGTAGTGTTGGAAGGGGCAGACTTGATGCGTCTCACGATGTCGCGCCATCTCTCCCTGCTCGAGGCCATTCTACTGCACTCATTTAGGGGACCTCCCACTGCAGTTTTAATTTGGTCGGTCCACCGCATTGGTGGCCTCCCGCGCGGTCTTGTACCATCAACGTGTATGTATGTATGTATGTATCAATAATAAGATTAACTTAACATTATTATTGAAAAACAAAAATGTTATACGTAAAATAGCAGTCTAAGCATTTTAAAGCAATGATGTCTTTAGGTGCTCTTATTAATCGGATGTTTTTAAATTTGCATATTTCATTGGAGTGGTATAATTAAAATAACTTGCAAGAATTTTGCTCATACGTTTAAGATTTTAAAATTTTTGGAAAAAAAAAAGACATTTTAAAGTGTTTCCTTTAAATAAATGACGTTATCCAAAAAATTGTGTTGAAGAAAGTAACGTCGGCGTCTTTTATCTTGCATTCTTTGTGAAGCAATAAAAATATTTACCTGTTAGAGCCGAGCACAAAATGGAACCGTAATATTTATCTAAATAAATAATACTCTCTTTGAACTTTTTTTTTTTTTTTTTTTTCTTTTTTCCTACCTATGCTGATAGCCTTGAGAGGCTATTTCAGCTTCACCCTAACGTTTGTAGGTGAGCTCGCGGGGCTCAACCGGAGAGTTGCTAACACTGACCCTAGCAAGAGCAGTGCTTCGCAGAATCTACCACCGGATCGGAAACGCGACCCACTGAGAAGATCCGGCGAGAAACTCAGTGGGCTGTGTCTATGGGTTAGTTCACTCGTCGAGCCCTTCGTCGCAAGCGACGGGTTCGACGAGGACGGTGACCGGTGCTTGTGGTGCCTAAGAGCACCGTTAATGGATCAGGAGGATCCGTAATGACGTGCTTTGGGCGACGTCGACGGTTTACCATTCGGTCTACTGGGTCGGGTATGTAATTTCCAGCGGCTACGATGAGAGGGTTCTCATGTCGTGCCGCCTTCTCAAAATGGCGCAGCGATGCCGACTGTAGATACTTACTGACAGAGTCAAGCTCCAGGTCATCGTGGAGATCCACGTTCCTCAGGAACCATGGTGCTCCGACGGCTATCCTGCAGAATCGGGATTGAATAACCTGAAGGGGCTTCAAGTTGGTGCGGGCTGCGTGAGCGAACACTACGCTTGCATACGTCATAACGGGGCGTATGCAAGTTTTGTAGAGAGTTACCTTATTACGGAGGGACAGTTTGCTTCGCTTGCAAAGCATAGGGTAGAGACGTCCTAATATGAAGGCGGCACGGTCGCGTACCGTTTTAATATGGGGACGGAATGTCATCCCTCTGTCGAGGGTGACGCCTAGGTATTTGACCTGCGAGGCCCACGGTATGGGCTGGCCAAAGAGAGTGACGGGTCTCTTTGAACAGTTATGGTGAATAATTGTATATGCTCACAGGTTTTTCTTGTCGGCTTAGTTTGTTAAAACAACACAGGAATAATAGGTGTTTTGACCACTTTAAATCTTCAATTTAAGCATAATGAAAACGTGTTATTTTATACGTTTTGAATAGCTTATTTAAAAACTTGCATTGTCATAATTTAAATCGCGTTTCAGACATCACTTATCTAAGTCCTCAATGATTATTCCTCAAATTTTAAATCCTAAAGAATGCTCCGTTTTAAACTTTGTCTGTATATACCATGCATTATCATTTAATAAGTATAAAAGAAGAAAGTAATTTATTTATGATTTTAAACGATTTTAACATTTCTATTTGCAGCTACATACATCTCATTAAATACCAATTATCGTTTTATATATCATTGAAGTTTCAAAACATTTATTATTCAGGGTGTTTTTTTAATAAGTTTTTTGATTAAATTTTATTTTTAAGCTGATCTGATTATTTTGTTCAGGCTGAAACAATGTTGTTGTAAAACTGAACAAAACTTCAAAATATATTCATTTATTTCAGTCTACTAGCTGGAGATACTTAGTACACGGTCAAGAGTAAATCTATTTCTTAAAATATAATGCGATCTAGTGATAGCCTCTACAAATATTGCAATAAAGTATTATACGTTCAACATCAACACTCGTAATAATTTATTTCACTAAATTACTCTATTTTAAGCAATATGGAAAGATTTGAAAGTTGAGATAGCTATTTAATAATAGAATCGTTTTTGTATAATTAATTCACTAAAAATATAATAACTGTTCTAAAAGTATATCTTTTATTTATTTATTTTTTATTGCCTAGATGTGTGGACGAGCTCACAGCTCACCTGGTGTTAAGTGGTTACTGGAACCCATACACATCTACGACGTAAATGCGCCACACACCTTGAAATATATGTTCTAAGGTCTCAGTATAGTTACAACGGCTGCCCCACCCTTCAAACCGAAACGCATTACTGCTTCACGGCAGAAATAGGCGTGGGCTGTGGTACCTACCCCTGCGGACTCACAAGAGGTCCTACCACCAGTAATTACGTAAATTATAATTTTGCGGGTTTGATTTTTATTACACGATGTTATTCCTTCACCGTGGAAGTCAATCGTGAACAATTGTTAAGTACGTATTTCATTAGAAAAATTGGTACTCGCCTGCGGCATTCGAACACCGGTGCATCGCTAAATATGAAAGCACCGAACGTCTTATCCTTTAGGCCACGACGATGATATCTAAGACAGATTGGCTTTTGAGATATGACCTTCTTTGCACTGTATATGATCTTCTGTTTAACTTCTTCTTATTCTGGCTGGTCAGAGCATAGTTGAACTACTAATCAGAATGTTCCATAAGTGACCCAAAGATGCAATTTATGATAATTCTATGCAAGTTATATAAATATTTATTCGTATACAAACACAATTAATGCAACTTTACTTCTAAAATTACTGATGTCCAAGGGCATCAATGACCATTATCGATGAGCCGGCATTTTATTTGCTGCGGCGGTTATAAGAAAAACACATTTTTATTAATTCGCCGTGATCCATTTTGAACTAGATAAATAAATTATGTATATATATACACTGTTGATTCGAGAGACATCCGGTGAAATCCCGGACACGACAAAAAAAAATTCTAAGCAAACACATGACAAGAATAGGCAGATGGCGCCTGAGCGGAAATCGAAAGGATTTTTTTTGTTAGATCATCAACAAAAAATATGAGAATCTGTTTTTTGATGTAAAAAAACAGTGAAAGTTAAATTATTGGTTCGTGAGAACTTTTGATAGAACATTCGGACGATAATTAGCATCAGGTCTCGTTTTTTATAAACGAATATAATGTATACTATGGATTATTATAATTAAATTAATATATTACATACAGTTCCTATTTGCCATATTGATTAAAATTTATAAATCATTGCTTTGTTTACAGTTTGATAATACAAATTTTGTATCAGTATATGAGATCAGTAGCATCAAAAAAACTCTGCTACATTAAAATTGAATCATAGGATTTCATTTCGAAGAACACTAAAATTTTGTATCTGGGAAACCAAACAATTACTTAGTTGTTGCCATTTATGGCATGATTAAAAATATACAACTATAATATGCACCTGTTAAGTGATAACTGTAGCGCATAATGCACGTACGTATGTACGTTACGTATTTATTAAGAAAAAAATCTCTAGCTTCTGATAAGGAAACACCGGGTGTCGTAGAAATTGAGCCACAGACGCTCAGAGTTTCCAAATACCTAACCCACGCATCAGCCTGTGGAGTTTCTTGCCGGACCTTCTCAGAAAGCTGCGATTGTAGTAGATTCATTCAGCCCTTGAGTTGTTAGATCTCCTTCGGAGGCGCCCGGGCAGTTGTTAGCAAATCCTATCCCTCCTTTCTGAGCCTGTACTCTTCCACCGGTGAAACCGAAAAGGCTCCGGGCCACCAGTAATACATCCTTCCTAAAAAAAATCTAAATTTTAATTAGAAATTAACAGGCACTTGGAAATATATATACTAAACATTCTCAAAAGGTTTATTGAGTTCTAACATTAAGTACTAAATAGCATAAGTTACCAATGTATTGATGCATATTGTTCTATGCAACGTTCGATAGTGCACGAGCGTGGGAGACTGCCGCAGGTGTAGAATTATAAAACTGATGCGTTTCCTACGAAGCCTGCAGATGCAGTTGCCATAGAGTATAAACTTCAACAGACACGGAACGTTACCTCTACATAAATCGTCAAATCGTCCAAGCCATAAGTACACGCTTTTTAAGAAACTTACGACTAAACATTTCAGACAAATATTCACCACTTCAAAATCAAATTATGTATAGTCAATAAAAGCTATTTGCAATATAGTTGTTATGGAACAAAACTCATTATCGTTATTGCAGATCTTCGTTTATATTAGATTCGTATCTAAAAGTTTTATAGATCTCAGAACAATGCGCCTCAGTAATTTTTTTTGCGAGATGTACGTTAGATGTAAGTACATGACTGTATTTCATTACTCAGATATTGTTTAATGTAAAAGGAAGATTCTGGTTTTTTCCATTGCAATCCCTATAAAAGATAATTTTTAGTTGTTTTCTACGTAGTATATAATAAATGCAAAGGATATTGTTTTGTCTTATTCTTGATTGTGTATTTACTCATAGTGTCATGCTTGATCACAACAAAAAAATAAACCATACTCGTAAAGTAATTTTGCAATAAAATCATAAAACATCGGGTAATTTACTTCAATAAAACACAGTCTTCTATTAAGTGGAAGTTATGTTTATTGATAAAACACAAAAATAAAATGTAGTCGCGTTACCCTTTCCCACCTGTACGACGGGTCGTTTTCAATAACCTACTTTTTGTCGATATAAAAGATTTGATAACACAAGGTGCAAAACTTCGAGAAATCGAACACCCTATTAACATTGGCCCGAAGCAATACTTTCGATCCCAAATAAAATAAAGAGACTATTGATAATCAGTACAAAATTACAGACTTAGGAACTCATACCTGACCTACATCAGCTGCCGTGAGCTGATCCATATGTTACAAAAATATAGGTCAATTACAACAAACTTATTCAGACAAAAACGAACCTAGGAAGATTTAATTAAAGTTGATTTTTGACTGTTCTTTATTAACTGTATTTGGTAATGAATCTTCTAAAACAAGACATCGAATTTGTATTATTAGATGATAAAAGATTGATGACAGGTGCAACCCGTACCCGGTCATTTGTTAAAATGAAATGAATTTGAACATTGAGTTATTATTTGGGCATTAAATGAAAGTGATTTTTTGCTCATTACTATTTTAGAGGATGCCTTTTTATTTCTATCTTAACGTTAAAAAAATCTATCACATCAACTATTAAAAATAAAATAAAATTACAATCTAGTTCTTCAAACGAATTTTTAATTTAACATAATTATTTCTATAACATAATTATATCGATTTGTATTTTTTTAAATAAAAGTAATGAAAATATTATAGTCTATTTGTTTTTCCCATTTTTACACATTTTTTTTTAGTAATCCCTTTTTTACCTGTTAATTTCCATTTATACTAAGTAGCCTTCAGGAAAACTGATTCAATGATATGTCAAAAACTGCGAGTCTGAGTAGACCTGCTTAGAACAAATCTGTCTCGTATTAATTAGAAGATACTATTTTTTTTTCAAATGTATTTGCTGTATTATATTTTGTAACATCTGAAATTTCCATGGCTTTTTTATTGGTCTACACCTGACGTTCACTGGTTATCGGAACTCATACACATCACAATGTCAATACGGGAACCATCCACGCCACCAACCTAGATAATCAAAATATATTTTAATTGTATCATACTCAATACACAATACTCTACCATCAGCAATAATTTTCAAACAAAGGAAAACCAGTCACAGTGCGAGTATCAACTGTTTTTCACATAGAAATAACTTAGTGAACCAGTAGACGCAATTAACATTTTAAGAGTGGGTACTAGTAATTGTATTCGTAATTAAAACAATGGGGTTCCCACGTCATATTTAACTATCCAAAATTATACGTTTTTGCGCTTTCAAATAATAAATTTATGTGGACTTCGTAAAAAACGGATCGGATGTGTTTTAATTAATAAAACAATGAGAAGCGAAAAAAATGTATTATACTTACTTGAGTAGAGTTAACATAAGAAACTATAAAGTGGAACTTTTTGCGCGGGATTCTAGAAAATTCAAAATAAATAGAAACCACACTCAGAATAGCTAAATTTAGAAGGTAAGTATTGAAATAAAATTAAATCAATTACAAAAAAAGAACAAAAATAGATACTTAAAAAACTGGTAGCACTGTATTGTTCGCTTTTTGTCATTCTAAGATGAAAATTTGAAATTAATCCAAGTATATCTTCAGGATTCTAGTGAAATTGTACTTAATATATTTTTAGATACTCAGAGCTGTGCCTTATTTCCTAGGAGGATCCGTTCGCGTATTTCCTGGCTGTAAAGCATATTGCAAGCCTGCAATACCATCTTGCCTATTGCTGTCGCATATCAGTCTTTTGTTCAGATCTGAATTGTATAATACCCGTTAGCCGATTTAGAACGTGTGCTATAAAATAATCATGGACTGCATTAACCATGGGTTCGCCATCAAATCGCTCAACCACGTACGCTAATTAAAAAAATCACAATTTCCACAAGAATTTGAATACATAATGAAACATGCTTGGAATTTCCATGAAACCATACTACTGACTCTTTCTTGTAAACTAACAGTGAGTATCTATGAGAGCGAATCTAAAGTCAATGTGAACAGAATATCAAGTCATTGTTGATGCATGATTAGCATTTTTATATGTCTATTACAGCCTCGGAACGTAGCGGTAACATCGCTGTAATATACGTTTTTTTAATCGTCAATAATTGTTCTTACGCTACGTTTAGTCGAATGTAAAAGTACTTTGAAATTCGACAGTGCACCTGTTTCGTTTGACAGGCAATTTTACGATAGTTCATTGTATTATTCTGTTTTTTTTTAGATTGATAACATGAATTATTATTAATTGAACAGCGGTTCTTATCGGTGGTGGTGCGTACTATGAAACCCCACAGGTTTTTTTAATATATTAGTCTAATTAATTAGGCGAACACATAGGCTATCTGATATCTACTGGTTACTGGAGCAAGTAGAATATTATATAAGTGCCGCTCGACCAACTTGGAGATTGATGTTTGGTCAAACATTCAATTATATGACGGAAGGCAGTAAGCAGGTTCAGGAAGCAAAAAAACAGTATTTTTTAATTAAATTAAAACTCGAAAATTATCTGCCATTATAGAATCGATACCTCAAACTCATATTTCAAGGTGGATTTCGGTATTCAAGTTATCATGCCTATGGGCTCTGATAATCATTTAACACTAAGTGGACCATGAGCTTCTTTACCAATAAAGGAAATAATAAAAATCAAAGTATATGACTGCTTGTCCCAAGTCTTACGTGCGGTAACATTATTATTTAGTATTAATAACAGTATTAATAACCTTTGACTAAATATTTAAATAGCGCTAATTAATTATTAAAACTACTTGGTTTCCTTCTCACATCTAAAAATTAATTAGATGTTCTTAATTTTTGAATCTCTTTGCGTTTTAACACAGTAAGCTTTGCTGGCAACACGCTATATGTTACACTTGCATACAAAATATACATCGAAACTTAGGATGTTATAAGTTTACTCTGAAGTCATCGTGGCTAAAGAGTAAGTAAGACGCCTGGTGTATCGCATCGAATATTATGACTATGCCAGTGTTTGAAACCCGTAGTTTTCTAATTTAAAAACAAAATAAATACCTGTTCACGTATAAGCGTCGAATAAATAACATTGTAAAAATCATAATTTGCGTATTTACTAGTGGCAGAGCGTTTTGAGAGCCCGCACGGCTAGGTACCACCACCCCGGTTATTTATTGCTTGTAGGCTAGATGTCTATGGGCTCCAGTAACCACTTAACACCAGATGGATCGTGAGCTAGTTCACACGTCTAAGCATTTTTTGATAGCATTTAACGAAGCTTACAAATTTCGATTAGCATCATATTTATCAGTGAGCACTAAAACGCTGACGGGCCACATAAAATTATGTTAGCAAATGATAGATTCAATTGTAATCATTAAGTTGAAGTGTGAAAAAAAAAACAATTACAAGAAAATCGCTCTTCTTGTGTAACACAGCGCTACCTCGCATAACAGCCAGTAGCCGACGTAACCGCGCCGTAATGGCGTCTGTGGGCGCGCAATCTTCCGTGATAGTGAACTTGAGTTTTTTCGCAGCACCGTTAGCTTGAGCTACATTCCGCGGTTGCCGCAACCGACGCTAGGCGGAGCCACAGCGCCGGTGTCGCAGCCGGCTCACTGCTTATTTTATTCTTAACGTTCATGACAATCGTTTTTCTAGTAATATTTTTGTTACTTGTATCCAAACAAATGTAGTTCTTCGGTCTTTATATATTAAAAGAAATATCTTTCATAAATAATTAAGATGAGCTAAACAAGCCTTGTTACTTGAGTCGACTATTATCAAAGCCGGCAATCTGACTTTTGGACAATGATTGGTAAATCAGAAAAACGAATTATTGACTTTGTATTCCATTGGCAGTCACAAAACTCTTCGGAACGACATCTTAGATAAATAACAGGTTAACTATTAACCTTTATTTAATGCAGGTTTTGAACCGTATTCTTTGAAGGAGACGATTATATTCAAATCAATCTGTATTGACATATCAATAATTTTTTTTTGTCCAAATGCACAGATTGCCACCTTTGATAATAGACGACTCACTTTTGTCATACGTACATAAAATATATATAAGCGTAGTTTTTCGGTCTTTATGTATTAAAAGAAATATCTTTCACAAATAACTAAGATATAAGCTTAACAAGTTCTATAGATCAAGTTTTAATTTTTATATTTATTTTCTTATGTAAATGAGACTACTAATAGATATTCACCCAATATAATTATTGCAAATTGCGCTGATATTTATTCTCTGCCTGTTAAATCTCAGAAACTCCGAAGCACATTCATATTTTAACTGTTAGGATAAATTACGTAATCTCTATGAGGATTTTGTTTGCATATAAAGTTTCTGGTTTTATTTGTTTTTTTTTTGCTACGATACCATATAAGACACTTTAGTACAATATAAATTTCATTAGATTAAAGAAAATGAAACTAATGGTCAAACTGAATGAAAATTAACGGATTAAGTAAAAACGTTGTCATTAGAAGCATTAACGAATAAATTACATAGGCATAGAAAAAAATAATCTACATTAAAGCTATATAAGGTAATTTCATTAAACAGTAGACAGCAATTTGGCTGTAATCCTGGGATTGTTAATTCAACAACAGAGCGCTTTTAATATAGTTGACCGTATGTAAGGAAAAATGATACTAAATAAAACAGGTCCTGTATTTTTAAGTTAATAAAAAAAAGGTCTATATTAACATACTACCACCACGACCAAAGATAAATAAATAAACAAAAAGTTCTTAAGTCTTCAAAAATTAGCAACCGTTATTATTTTCACACAAATCGTGACTTGTGAATTCAATAATAAACCGAAAAAATATATGTTTTGTGTAAATGTAACTACAGTTACAATTTGATGAAACATTATAGGCGCGTAATCTATAATTATCCGTCTGTCACACATAAAGCTTGTGAAATTACTTGGAACCTTGGAAACATTACAGAAAAACTGAACGTAACAAAAAAAGCCCGAGCGAAACAGACATTAAATGAAAAAAATCATGACGGAAAATAACCTCTCTAATGCTAGATCTAAGCTTTGAAGGCTGCGCGCAAGCAAGTTCAATGACCTACCACTGCCAATGTCAGCCATCTTGAGTTCCGCACTCGCTTACGTTCTTCACGTAAGAGGCTGTAATGATTCATGTTTGTGTGCGTTTTTAATGCTCGTTTTTCTATGTCCATTTGTATGTGTGCATCATTAGAATTGAATGCCTTGCGTAGAATACTGTTGATTTATGTGTGAGTGCATGTTTAGTATCACCAAGTCACTACCAGGTGGAGTTACTGGATACAAAGTGGCTTTTAAAATGTAATTTTATAGTAAAAAGCAAAAAATAATATGTTATGAGATTGTTGGTGGTAGGACCTCTTGTGAGTCCGCATGGGTGGGTACCATCACCCTACCTCTTTCTGCCGTGAAGCAGTAATGCGTTTCGGTTTGAAGAGCGGGGCAAACGTACTGTTATAAGTGAAACCTTACAACTCATGTCTCAAGGTGGGTGACGGCATTTACGTTGTAGATGTCTGTGGGCTCCGGTAATCACTTAACATCAGGCCGTGAGCTAGTTCACCCATCTAAGCAATAACCACATCGATTTATAATAATATTCTGTTCCATAAAATAATCAGTATGGATGTATTTTAGGTGTAGTCTGAAAAATCCAGTACAAAAAAAAACAATTTATTTTATTTTATTTTATTGCTTAGATGGGTGGACGAGCTCACCGCCCACCTGGTGTTAAGTGGTTACTGGAGCCCATAGACATCTACAATGTAAATGCGCCACCCACCTTGAGATATAAGTTCTAAGGTCTCAGTATAGTTACAACGGCTACCCCACCCTTCAAGCCGAAACGCATTCACGGCAGAAATAGGCGGGGTAAATAATAGATATTTTCAATTTTATTTTTGTTGTTACTTAAACGCTGGTAGCTTCGAGGGGCTATTCCAGCTACGTGTGGCTCGGTAGCCAAGATCTTGGGGCTCAGGCTGAAAGAAATTGCTAGCACTAGCAAGAGCAGGATCTACCACCAGATCGGAATCGCGACCCACTGGGCTATGCCTGTGGGTTGACATTGGACAAGATCTTGGGGCTCAGGCTGAAAGAAATTGCTAGCACTAGCAAGAACAGGATCTACCACCAGATCAGAATCGCGACCCACTGGGCTATGCCTGTGGGTTGACATTGGACAAGATCTTGGGGCTCAGGCTGAAAGAAATTGCTAGCACTAGCAAGAGCAGGATCTACCACCAGATCAGAATCGCGACCCACTGGGCTATGCCTGTGGGTTGACATTGGACAAGATCTTGGGGCTCGGGCTGAAAAAAATTGCTAGCACTAGCAAGAGCCGGGTCTACCACAAGATCGGAATCGCGATCCACTGGGCTATTCCTGTAGGTTGACATGAAACACAGTACAAACAAGTGTATTGCGGTTTTTTTTTTTTTTTTTTTTTTTTTTTTTTTTTTTTTTTTTTTTTTTTTTTTTTTTTTTTTTTTTTTTTTATTTTTTTTTTATGATTGAAAGTTTACTGGTGGCCCGAAGGCCTTTCCAGTTTCACCAGGACAGGTGGGCGAGCAAAGGCTCAGCCAAGAGGGGTGGGATTTGCTAACAACTGCCCGAGCGCCTCCGAAGGAGACCTAACAACTCAAGAGCAATTGTTTCGCGAATGAATCTACTACCGGATCGGAATCGCGACCCGCTGAGAAGATCCGGCGAGAAACTCAGCGGGCTGATGCATGGGTTAGGTTGCACGTCGACCTCTTTGTCGAGTTCGACGAGTACGGTTACCGGGGTCCCTAAGCCTGCCCCTAGTATTAGAGCTGAAGGCATCTAATGCAAAGGTTATTGGATCTGATGGATCCGTAAGGACGTGTCTAGGGCGTCGACGGTGACTGGCTCCTGCATGATCAGGATTCGGGGAGTAGTCAGCGGCGGCAACGATAAGGCGATTATCATGACGCATAGCCTTATCGAAGTATCGTTCCGACGTTGACTTCATGTATTTCCGAATTGATTCGAGGCCCAGGTCGTCGTGTAGGTCAACGTTCCTCACGAACCACGGAGCCCCGACAGCTAACCTGCAAAAGCGGGATTGTAGGGATTGGAGGGTGTCTATGTGTGTGCGGGCCGCGTGAGCGAACACCACACTCGCGTAAGTCATGACGGGCCTTATGCAAGTTTTGTAAAGTGTCACCTTGTTCCGAAGGGACATTTTACTCCGCTTACAGATCATGGGGTAGAGTCTACCGAGAATAAACGCGGCACGGTCACGGACTGATTTTATATGCGGGCGGAATGTCATCGATGCATCCAGGGTAACGCCCAGGTACTTGACCTTCCTGGCCCAGGGTATGGGTTGTCTAAAGAGAGTAATCGGGGGTGTGAGATTCCTCCTCCTAATCCGGGAGGAAATCCGTGTGGAGCTTCCCCTCTGAAATAGCACCGCAGTACTTTTCGCTGGGTTGATGTCTATGCGCCATTTTCGGAACCACTGTCCTAGGGCTAGGGCTGCGCTCTGAAGCTTCTTCGCGATTAGGGACTTATTTCTACTAGAATAGTAAACAGTCGTGTCGTCGGCGAATAAAGCTAAATGGGTCGGCGGCGACCGGGGAATATCGTTGACGAATAAGCTAAATAGGAGGGGTGAGAGGACAGAGCCTTGCGGGACTCCAGCTGTGAGAGGTCGTGGGGAGGAGCGGGTTCCCTCGACTCGATATCGAAAAGAGCGGTTCGACAAGAAGTCCCGTATGATGAGCACGAGACTATCCGGCACGCCCATGTTGAATAGTTTGAAAATCAAACCATTGTGCCAGACTTTGTCGAACGCTTTTGCGACGTCGAAGAAGAGAGCTCCCGTGTATAACGGTTTTGGTCGATTAAGCCCCACAAGAATGTGCTCCGTGAGGCGGTGCACCTGTTGAACGCATGAGTGATTTGTACGGAATCCGAATTGTTCATCGATAAGAATGCCCTTGGATGAGACGAAGTCTCTGAGGCGTTTGTAGAGCAGACGCTCATACAGTTTGCCTAGAGACATGAGGAGGCTAATCGGGCGGTAGCTCGTCGGATGATTTTTTGGTTTACCGGGTTTATGTATGCCGATAACGTCCGCTTCTTTCCACACCGCGGGAAAGATACAGTTCGCCATAGCGGCATTGAAAATAGATGCCAACATCACGATGAGTTGGATGGGTAGAAGTTTAATAACGCGGTTAGATATACAGTCGGAACCGGGAGCCTTGCGAGGACGTAGGTCTTTGATCAAGTCTTTAACTTCTATCGGGGTGACGGGTGGTAACGCATCCGATGGTGGCAAGGAGGCTCTGCGTTCTACCTCACTGTCTACTAATTCTACATGAACAGGGTCCACGGATTGAGTGCTGGGCGTGCACTGGGTTTGCAATGTATCGGCCAGCAGCTCTGCTTTTTCGTCATCATCGAACGCCGCGAGTCGGCCTGAGCGGCCTACGAGGGGGGGCATAGTTACTACCGTATCCGATTTGAGAGTACGAGCTAAGCGGTAGTAAGACCTTTGGGAGGGCGCGAGTCCTTCTAAGAAATCAGACCATCTGGCATCTCGGACTTCGGCGATGCGAGACTTTACGTCGCGTTGTAGGGCACGCATTCGAATACGATTTTCCGCGGTAGGATACCTGTCGTAGGCGC